>NC_088346.1:28685357-29020000 GCF_036884655.1 Musa acuminata AAA Group
TCTGTTCAGGTACCTAATACATAAGTTTCAACTTTACGCAGGTCTGATAGAGTATCCTATCCTCCTGAAGGATATGTGGGATATATTATAGGAGAGGATGTTGAGGATATTGATCCTCAGACCTACGAGGAGGCTATTATGAGTATAAACTCCGGGAAGTGGCAAGAAGCCATGAATTCTAAGATGGATTCTATGTACTCCAATAAGGATTGGAACCTAGTTGATGCGCCCGAAGGTATTGTACCCATCGGTTGCAAGTGGATCTTTAAGAAAAAGATCGGAGTAGATGGAAAGGTAGAGACCTATAAAGCAAGGCAAGTGGCTAAGGGGTATCGTCAAAGGCAAGGTGTTGACTACGACGAAACCTTCTCACCCGGAGCAATGCTAAATTCTATCAGAATTCTATTGGCTATTGTAGCACACCAAAACTATGAGATCTGGCAGATGGATGTGAAAACTGCATTCCTCAATGGGAACCTCGAGGAGGAGGTGTATATGATGCAACATGAGGGATCCGTGTCTAAGAACTGCCCATATAAGGTGTGTAGGTTGCTTAGATCCATTTATGGACTAAAGTAAGCTTCCCAAAGTTGGAACATAAGATTTGATGAGGCAATCAGATCTTATGACTTCGTTAAGAATGAAGATGAGCCCTGTGTGTACAGGAAGGTAAGTGGGAGTGCTATCACCTTTTTGGTGTTATATGTGGATGATATCCTGATCATTGGGAATGACGTAGGAATGCTCTCCATAGTAAAGGCTTGGTTATCTAGACACTTTTCTATGAAGGAATTAGGGGAAGCATACTATATCTTGGGGATTAGAATCTATAGAGATAGATCCAAGAGGATGGTTGGCTTGTCCCAGTTCAGGTACATAGAAACTATTGTCAAAAGGTTTGGCATGGAAAATTCCAAGAGAGGTCTCATACCGATGAGACATGGGAAATCGCTTTCTACGAGTATGTCCCCAAAGACTCCTGAAGAAAGGGCGAACATGAATATGATACCTTATGCCTCAGCAATAGGGTCTATCATGTATGCCATGCTATGTATTAGGCCTGATATAGCGCATGCTCTGAGTGTCACGAGCAGGTATCAGGCAGATCCAGGCTTGGAGCATTGGAAAGTAGTAAAGTGTATCCTTAAGTACTTGAGAAGGACTAAGGATCTTTTACTAGTATATGGAGGTAATAGCCTTAAGGTTGAAGGCTACACTGACTCATGTTTTTAGTCTGATGTCGATGATAGCAAGTCGAATTTCGGGTATGTGTACACCTTGAATGGAGGAGCAGTGTGCTGGAAGAGTTACAAGCAAGATACCACTGCTGACTCGACCACAGAGGTGGAGTACATTGCTGCATCAGATGCAGCAAAGGAGGAAGTCTTGTTGAAGAAGTTCATTACAGATTTGGGAGTCATTCCGGATAGCGAGAAGTTGACTTCCTTATATTGTGGCAACTATGGGGCGATTACTCAAATAAGGGAACCCGGGTCTTATCAGAAGTGTTCTGAGGAGGTTCCAGCTTATCAGAGAGATCGTAACCCGAGGAGATGTAGCAGTGGAAAGAGTTCCATCCGAAGATAACATAGCAGATCCACTAACAAAGCCGTTGTCTCATATTGTCTTTGAGCGTCACTGGGGTCTGATGGGGATCAGACACATAGGTGCCCAGCAAGCCAATCATGTGAGTGATGGCACGTATGACTTGATACAGAATCTTTTTGCTTATTATATTTTGGCGTATATCACTTTATAACTATTGCATATGTGCATATATATATTGTGATGTCCTTGGATTTGTGCAATGGGAATCGGATCGTGATGAGATCACGATAATGAGATCGATTCACCTTTAAACACATATCCTAAATAATCCCGGTCATAGGTTACTCGAGAGGGACATCGTGATAACCGGATAGACTGGTGTGCTGTATACCCGTCCATATGATGGATGCAGCTAGTCTCATAGCTGCTCGTGTAGGGACACTAGGGATACAGTACAGGTGCTCATTGAAGAATGAGTTCACTGATTGATCCGCTTACGGAATGCTGGATGGTTGATGATGCCTTATTCTCAGACAGCGATTCCGTAGTCCTAGTGGTGTATCTGGTCCTTAGACTTGAGACACTAAGGATGTCCTGTATGAGTGCTCCACTCTTTGATACCAGACTTATAGGTTTGGTTGTCCCAGATCTAGTACAACTAGTCATTGGGAGTGGTAGTCGACCTTACGAGGGCTATTGAGTGTTGATAGAGGATCATCCACTCTCGGCGTTATGAGAGGAATATCCCATGTGTTCTTGTTCAGACAAATCCCTGGCCAGGGTCATTCAGGTTGAGAGAGAAAGAGTTCTCCGGGAGAATCCGATTAGAGCGAGACTCGAGTAGAAACCGTATGGGTCTGACAGCACCATGCTCGATATACGGTCTCTGGGATATTAGATGGATGAGGGACTATAGGTACACAGTAACTGAGGACAGATAGGTCCAATGGATTGGATTCCCTTGTATCGTTTGGGGACTACGACGTAGTGGCCTAGTACGTCCGTAGTCGATGAGTCAAGTGAATTATTACAGTGATAATAATTCATTGAGTTAGAAGGAGTTCTAACAGGTATGACTCACGGCCAGCTCGATATTGGGCCTAGAGGGTTACACACATATGGTAGGCATTGCGATGAGTAGAGGTTCGGATATGAGATATCCGACGGAGCCCTTGTCTTATTGGATGCAGATCCAATACCCACTAGGGGAGGACCCATTAGGGTTTGACAGGGGACCTCTATAAATAGGAGGGATTCAGAGCCTCATAGGCTAGAGTCTTTGCTTGCCTTTCCTATTCTCCTCTCCCTCTCCTCCTTAGAGTAGGCTTGGAGTTTTGAGGAGCGTCGTCGCAACCCTGCTGTGTGGATCACCACTAGAGAGGAGGACGCTTGACCTCCTTCACCCTCTCCTAAGGATCTGCAAGGAAACTGGGATATATGATCTCCCTAGGTAACACAATCTACTCTATACGTAGTTTTGAGTTTCGCAGATTTTGCGCTCCAATCTTCGCACGACAACGAACATCTTTTTGGGAATCGAGGATTTTATTTTCTTGTTCTTCCGCTGCGCATGTGATGTCACCCCCAAGATTTCCCAATAGTCAACGCAAGCTGATGACTCACGCTTACTAGGAATTCCTCGTTGAAGACCAATAATTGCAATGATCTATCCCCATCACGATGCAATTTTCAAAGATTACCCAGGCCTATCGGCCAAGGCTATAGACTCTTTGAATACATCAGTGTTGCGCGCATGTGGCCCAGAACATCTAAGGGCATCACAGGCCTGTTATTGCCTCAAACTTTTGTGGTCTAAACGGCCATAGTCCCTCTAAGAAGTTGGCCGCGGAGGGATGCCTCCGCGTAGCTAGTTAGCAGGCTGAGGTATCATTCGTTATCGGAATTAACCAGACAAATCGCTCTACCAACTAATCAATTACTTACCAAAAAAAAAATATTTGTAATCAATTTTGAAAGTTTGATAGAAAAATAACAAAATTTGGGGCTTTTAATTAATATTTTATGGTTAATTCAACATGTGAATAGGCTGATTTTTTTCCGTTTTAGTTAAATTTCATAAATTTTGATGATTCCATTTACCAATTAATAGTATTTACACTTTTTAATTAGCTTGGAAGCAATTATGAAAATTTGGTAAAAAATAACATTTGGATGTAGTTGTCCTTATTTGGGCTCTATCCAAAAATAGTGTAACCAAGTTCAAAACTTGTAAAAATAAATCTAAATTTTCTGAAAACCTTTGAAATGATACACACCTCCTATTATAGGAAGTTTATGAATGACATTGGCACCAACTTCGCCGCGTGCACGAATTTTATTCCAAGAATCACTTGGAAGTCATCCAATGGCACCGCCATCATGTTTGTGCTCTCGCTCCATGTTCCGATCTTGATGGGAACTCCCTTTGCTAACCTGGAGATTCGCTTGGCCTCCGAGTTCACCGCCTTCATTAGACTTGGGCTCTTCTCCAAGATCAGCCCAAGTCGCTTTGCTTCTCGATCGGCAATAAAGTTGTGGGTAGCGCCCATGTCGACCATTGCACTGGTCGTTTGGTCATTGAGCTTTATGTCTACGTATATCAACTCGTCACTTCCTATTTTTTATAGCCTTATCTTCGTGTTCTCCCTCACTTGACCCCGCATGGCATTCAACAAATGCATTGCTCCCATCCGGGGTCCTTACGACTCTTTACCATCGTTGCTGGATTCATAACTACTTAAACTAAGAGCGATAGCCTTGTCCTTGTCTGATAGGGGGGGATGGATGGAAGCTGTTAAAGCATTAAGTGCTTGTTTTTGTGGGCACTCTCTTACCATGTACGGCTCTTCGTAGAAGAAGCATTTGCCAGGTTTCAAAGCCTTGCCTTTCGGGCTTGGCCCTTTATAAGAACTATTCTTCCTTTGTTCACCCCCAAGCTCCTTCCCTCGAGAATATTTTGGAGGGCGACTGCCTAAAGATTGTTTCCTTTTTCCCAGGTCTTCAGACGAAATAAAGTCGGTGAGCCTTTCTGTGGTAGTAATTGCCCCGATTACATCGGTGACATTCCTTCGATGTAGTTCTTGTTGAGCCCTTGGCTTCAAACCATCGAGGAAGCTAAATAGCTTATCCTTCTCGGACATGTCTAGTATGTCCAGCATTAGTGTAGAAATTTGCTTTACATAGTCTCGAGTGGAAGTATTTTACCGGAGTTGTCTCAACTTCCTTCTTGCGACGAACTCTATGTTCTCCAATAGGAACTGAGTTCTCAACTCCTGCTTCAAGTCCTCCCATATGTCAACTCACACTGACCTTGTTGGATCTCCTCCCAATGGGTTCACCACCAAAGTTTTGTATCTTCGTTTAGATACATGGTTGTTATAGAAACTTTGGTTTCTTCAGAATCAGGCCTCGTAGCTCGAAAGTATTGTTCCATATTAAACAAGAAATTCTCGAGCTCTTTGGCATCTTGGGCACCTCCATACCAATGCAGCTCGGGTGCTCTCAAGTTTTGTGCCGATGCAATGAGGCTGTTGCTTCCTCCTGCATTCAGGGTCCTCATGAGCATAGTCACCCTGGAAGTGAGTTCTGCCATGACTTTCTACAGGTGTTGCATGGAGTCTTTAGTGTCATCTGACAATTGGTCAACTAGGGCCTCAACCTTGTCGATCTGGGACTCTGCTTCTTCTTGCGAGCTCTTTATTAGGATCGAAGCGGCACTAAGAGGGGGGGGTGAATTCGTGCAGCGGTAATGTGCGATAAACTTTTGATAATTTAAACACTTTCGGAAACTTCGTACGATAAAAGAAACATTTTCGTTTGAAACCGTTTCGATTGCGTTTTAACTTGAAGGGATAAGTAAGATGGAGACAAAGAAGTAGAGCATTAAAGTGCAAATGGTTTGCAGTAATATAAATGACAATAAGCAAATGCAAACCAGAGATCACGTCGATTTTACGGTGGTTCAGTCAAATGACCTACATCCACTTCCGAGGCCCCTCTTCGATGAGGCTCCCACCTTACACTAGCAAATCTCTTGAAGGGGAAGGGTAAATACCCCTCTTACAACTTTTTACAAGCGGTTCACTCTCTTACAGATTTTCAGCAAGTAAGAAGGAGGTGAACACTAGCAAATTGAAAACAAGACTAGCAAAGACTTTTCTAAGACCTTTCTCTCAATCAATATCTTCTCAAAAAGTTGTAATCTCAGCTGAGATTTGAGGGGTATTTATAGGCCTCAAGAGGATTCAAATTTGGGCTCGAAAATTTGAATTCTCTTTGGATTCCCGATGCTGGCGGTGCCACCGCCTGTCAGTGTCAGACACTGACAGTGTTGGGCAGTGCCACTGCCCAGCTCTCGGGTGTTGGGCGTTGCAACCGCCCAGTCTAGCGGTGCCACCGTCAGACCCTTCAGTTCACTTGTTGGGCTTCAAATTTAGCCCAAACCAAGTCTAATTTTGGGCCCAATTAGCCCCTAACCAGGATATAGGATTATCTCTTAATCGAAATCCTAATTACAAGTGAACTACATTACAAAAAAAACATCCTAAGCAAGTTTTCAACCGAGAACGTCGAGTCTTGTTTCGGCGAGCTTTCCGACGAACTTCTTCCGACGGACTCCCAGCAACCTCCCGAACTTGTGATGACTTTAACGAGTAGCCGAGCCTTCTCGGTGATCTCCGTGAACCTCCGATGATCTCTTCGGCAAACTTCTGAAAATTCCGACAGGTTCCCGATTTCTTCTCGGTTGGTTCCGGCAGCATCTCCGACGATTCTTCGGACTCTTAAACATCTATCGAACTTGACTTTGGTATTCTTGCTTTGTGTTTTCTGGTTATCAAAGTTAATCCTGCATACTTAACTCAATAATATGGATTAGATCAATTAACCCATCAATTGATTTTATCATCAAAATCCGAGATTCAACAATCTCCCCCTTTTTGATGATGACAATCAATTGATGATGGAGTTAAACATAACTCCCCCTATCTATATGCCATATTATGAGAAGATAAAAACACTTGAATTCCATCCCATTGAATTCAAGCTTAAACCGATAAGTTCTAACCGTAGAACTTATCGTTATTCTCATTAAGCATAAGTAAATGTGAAACTATGATGAAAATCATTTTCAAGTCGAATGATAAGTGACAATTTTTACTATGACAGGAGATAAAGATTTTCAACATGAATTTCATGATATAGATGTAAGGCATGCTTTCAATATAATCAATCAATCTTGTGATATTCACAAGGATTTTGCAAGGTATTTTGCAAGGCATATAAGACATTCATACAAGCTTTTGCAATTCATATAAGTCATGCTATCAAAATGGTACAAGTCATCACTTTTCTCCCCCTTTGTCATCAACAAAAAGGGAATGAGACTTGAAGCACATGATTTGTGATTATAACATTGATCATACAAAAATTTTATCATCCAAAATTAAGTATGCTAAAATATTTACGCGGAGTTCATCATAAAGGAAAATTCAACATTCAACATTCATCCATAAAGGAAAATTGTTATTAAAAAAAATTTCAAGTAGTAACTCCAATAAGTCAAGATCATAATTCGAATACAAACTTATTCAAATTCAAATTGTCAACTTGAATCACATAATCAAGCCATCAAAATCAATTTTGAGATTCACAAAATATCATAAAATCATTAATCTTAATCAGATGGGAGCGGTGTTTGACTCAAGGTAGGATAAAATAATTTAACATGTCGTTTAGAATCGAAAGAGAAGGAATAGATTCACCGAGGAACGGAGAGAGGATGAAAAACTTTACGGAAAATCCATTCAAACAAGTTTATTTTTTAGGGACAATTTAACATACCTAATTCCCTTCTAATGAATTCAAATTGGTCTTCATTCAAAGCTTTTGTAAATATATCTGCTAATTGATGCTTTGTGTCAATGGATTCTAGAACAATATCATTGTTAAGGACATGATTGCGTATGAAATGATGCCTAACGTCGATGTGCTTAGTTCTAGAGTGCTGAATTGAATTTTTAGTAAGACATATGGCCCTAGTATTATTATATTTTATGGGAATGTTTTTAAAGTGAATTCCATAGTCTTCTAATGTATTTTTCATCCAAACAACTTGTGCATAGCATGCACTTGCAGCAATGTACTCGGCTTCCGCCGTAGATAGTGCAACTGAATTTTGTTTCTTGGAAGTCCAAGAAACAAGTGCATGTCCTAAAAATTGGCATGTTCGGGATGTACTTTTTCTATCTTTCCTGCATCCGCCAAAATCGACATCTGCATAAGCTATTAAATCGAAATTTTCAGATTTTGGATACCACAGTCCTAGATTTGGAGTTCCTTTAAGATACCTAAATATTCTTTTAACACTTTTAAGATGAGATAATTTAGGATTTGATTGAAACATAGCGCAAAGTCCTACACTAAACATAATATCCGGTCTAGTTGCGGTGAGGTAGAGTAGACTACCTATCATTCCCCTTATATTTTTTGATCGAAATTTTCACTATTTTCATCCATATCTAACTTAGTCACAGTACTCATAGGGTTGTTTATTGCTTTTGAATACTTCATGTTAAATCGTTTTAACAATTCTAATGTACATTTAGATTGGTTAAGAAATATACCATCCCTAAGTTGTTTGATTTGTAATCCTAAAAAGAAAGTTAATTCACCCATTAAACTCATTTCAAATTCATGACTCATACATTTTCCAAATGATTCACATAGTGATTCATCCGAAGAGCCAAAAATAATATCGTCAACATAAATTTGTACAATAAGAAAATAATTTTCAAAATATTTAATAAACAATGTAGTATCAACCTTGCCTTTGGTAAAATTATTTAAAATAAGAAAGGAACTAAGCCTTTCATACCAAGCTCTAGGAGCTTGTTTCAAGCCATAGAGAGCCTTAGTCAATTTGAATACATGATTAGGAAGAAGAGAATTTTCAAATCCGGGAGGTTGTTCGACATATACATCTTCGGAAATAAAACCATTCAAGAAGGCACTTTTGACATCCATTTGAAATAGTTTAAAATTATTACTACTAGCATAGGCAAGGAGCATCCTTATGGCTTCTAATCGAGCCACGAGAGCGAAGGTTTCTTCGTAATCGATACCTTCTTCTTGGTTAAAACCTTTGGCCACTAATCTAGCCTTGTTTCTAACCACGATACCATTTTCGTCTTGCTTGTTTCTAAAGACCCTTTTAGTACCAATGACTAAATGGTCACTAGGTCTAGGAACAAGCTTCGATACCTTATTCCACTCAAATTGATTCAATTCCTCTTGCATTGTAATAACCCAAAAATCATCTTTTATGGCCTCGTCAATGCATTTAGGTTTAATTTGAGAAAGGAAGGCGGCGTTAGCATAAAAAATCTTAAAAGAGGAATGAGTTTGAACCCCTTTTGATGTATCTCCTATAATTAGCTCCTTTGGATGAGCATCTATATACTTCCATTCTTTGGGTAAGGAAATTTCGGAAGAAGGTGCATCCAAGTTGCTATTTTGAGGAGGGGGTTCATTTAAATTCAAATTATCAAAACCAAGATCATCATCAAAATCATTTTTCTTTAAATTAGAAATTTCATTAAAAACTACATGAATAGATTCTTCTATTACTAAAGTTCTTTTGTATCAAATTTTCTTTAAAAACTGACATCTATATACTGTCAATGTCAGACACTGACAGTGCTGGGCGGTGCAACCGCCCAGTCTGGCGGTGCCACCACCAGACCATTCGGTTCACTTGTTGGGCTTCAAATTTAGCCCAAACCAAGTCTAATTTTGGGCCCAGTTGGCCCCTAACCAGGATATAGGATTATCTCTTAATCCTAATCCTAATTACAAGTGAACTACATAAGAAAAAAAACATCCTAAGCAAGTTTTCAACCGAGAACGTCGAGTCTTGTTCCGGCGAGCTTTCCGATGAACTTCTTACGACGGACTCCCAGCAACCTCCCGAACTTGTGATGACTTTAACGAGTAGCCGAGCCTTCTTGGTGATCTCCGTGAACCTCCGACGATCTCTTCGGCGAACTTCCGAAAATTTCGACAGGTTCCCAATTTCTTCTCGGTTGGTTCCGGTAGCATCTCCGACGATTCTTCGGACTCTTAAACGTCCATCGAACTTGACTCCGGTATTCTTACTTTGTGTTTTCTGGTTATCGTAGTTAATTCTGCACACTTAACTCAATAATATGGATTAGATCAATTAACCCATTAATTGATTTTATCATCAAAATCCGAGATTCAACACTCTCTACCCCAACAAGCCTTCGTTAGCCATGGTAGAGTTCATCCAAGCTTGCTTCAAGAACATCCAAGTGGGTTTCTGCCGTTGTGAGTCTCTCCTTATGGCTCTTTTTCCCGGTTGGCGCTCTAAATTATGCCTCTTCTACTCGCGTAGAGTAACCAACTTCTCACTCATAATGTTCACTGTCGTGCTCTATTTGAGTGGCTCTAACGACATGAGAGCGAGTATGCACTTGCAGCCCACCTGCGGTTGATTGGGGTAAGGGTCTAGCTTACCCCATCTTGCTTGATTCGCCACAATGCTTTGCCATGGCGAAAATTAGAAGTTCCTTCGTAGCTTGCTCGAATTGCTTTCCTGCTTTGATATCACAATGTCATGGACTTACTGGAATTGCCTAAGTCGTGAGGAACCCTTACGACAAAGATGCGAACTTGGCGTATGTTGCCTAAGTCATGCCTCGCCCTTGCAATATACGTCCGCAAAGATCAGCCCACTTGCAACCTCTTGCAGGTTTCGAAGGACCTGTAAAAGAGAAAGTTGATTAGTTCGAAGAATGAACAACGGAAAAGTCCCAACGTCTCGCAAAAAAGGGAAGCTTTACAAGAAATTCAACGAATACCTTGTGTGCACAATAGAAAAGAGGGAGAGGAGGAAAACAAAGACTTTAAACGGTTGAACAAACAACTGTAAGTCCATAAACAGCTACTCACCGGGTGTCGGGTGCGACAACAAGTTCTCGTCAAGGTAACGTGCGAACTTGCAAAAGATTGTTCTGTTCGGATCAAGAGCACTAAGATGGGGGGTGAATTAGTGCAGCGGAAATCTTTCGACGATTAAAACTATGTTTGTACGTTGAAATCCGATTCCGACATAAAAGTCATTTCGTGCAGATAATAACTTTTAAAGCTTACAAAAATGTATTTGAAGTAAAGTAAGGAAAGCAGTTTGCAGTTAAGATAAATAGCACAAAGGAAATGCAAACCAGATTTTAGAGTGGTTCGGTCAAACGTGACCTACATCCACTTTCGGCTTCCTCCTCCGACGAGGTCATAGGCGTCTACTAGAGGCCTTCCTTCAATAGGCGAAGGCCAACCACCCGTTTACAGTTTCACTCCTTTTGAGGGCTTAGGAGACAACCCTTATAGAATTTTCACTCCTCTCTTGAATGATCAAAACTTGGAAGAAAAGAGGGAGGAGAACTTTTAGCCTTTATAACACTTTTGAGCTAAAAAATCAGAGAGTAACATCAAACTTTCGGTTGCCCTTTCATGTAGGAAAGGGTGGGGTTTATATAGGCCCCAATTGGTTTGAATTTGGAGCTCAAATGTGTCATCTCCTGGATTTCTAGCGTACTGGTGGTACTACTGCCAAAACTGGGTGGTACTACCTCTCGGAGACTGAGCTTAGGCGGTACCACCGCCTGATAGGGGCGGTACCACTGCTTAGTCTTGCTCGGAGACTGAGCCCAGGCGGTACCACCGCTTGACAAGGGCAGTACCACCGCTAGTCTCGCTCGGAGACTAAGCCCAGGCGGTACCACCGCCTGACCTAAGCGGTTGCACTACCCAGCTTTCCTAGGAGACTAAGCTCTTAGGCGGTGCCACCGCCAGCCCTGGTGGTGCCACCACTTGGTAGGAATTTTGGGTCCGAATGGGCTGATCCATTTGGCCCAATTTGGGTATGTCAAGGGCCTAATTGCCTCCAAATTAAGTTAATGGGATCACCTCCCATTCCTAACTTAATCTCCATGCTAACTACGATATTTCTTAAGAAATTTTCTGCAACTTGCTCTGATGTGTCAATCGCTTCTTCTGGCGAACTTCCGGCGAACATTCGACGAACCTTTGGCATTGCTCCGGTGGACTTCCGGCAAACTCCTGGACTTGCGACGATCCACTTGGCGAGTTCTGACGAGCTTCTTTGGTAAGCTCCTGGACTTCTCGGATTTATTCTCGCAGAACCTCCGATGACTGTCCGGACTTCCGTCGAACTCTCGAACCCCCAACGTGATCATGCTCTTGACTCCGGCGTAACTCTTACTGCATGTATTACTTCCATCGTAGTTAATCCTGCACACTTATCTCGACATATGGATTAGATAACAAATGATAATTGACTTCATCATCAAAATCCGAGATTCAACAATCTCCCCCTTTTTGATGATGTCAATCAATTGATAATGGAGTTAACCATAACTCCCCCTATCTATATGCCATACTTGAGATAAGTCATTTTTGAATTCAAAGCCTTTGAATTCAAGAGACATATTGATAAGTTAAGATTGTTTAACCTTATCAATACTCCCATCATGATGTATTTCTTTGAAAATGATGTCAAGGCTTGACATTCATTTTCAGGTTTTATATTTCAAATGTGAAAGATAGCAATCGTAGCAATTCATCATATGGTAAGATATCAACATATAAAACTGCGATGTAAGTTCTTGATATCTTAACGTAATATAAACGTTTCAAGTGTTTAGCAATCATAGCATTTCATCACATGACAAGATATCAATTTGTAGAATTGCGAGATATGCTCTAGATATCTTAATATAGTGCAAATATGATACTAACATAGTGCAAATATGGCATAGTGCAAACATGGCAATCATAAGAATTCTTTACGGTTCCTTTAAGAACCCAAATCAACTTGTGTGGACTACACTTCTTAAATGAACAATGATAAGCTATATGTCCAAGTTTGCAACAAAAGTTACATTTGTTTTGGGGTGAAATATGCAAGATAGGGTCTTTAACAAAGGTGGTTGGATTTTGGTAAAAGCTACTAATAAATTCGATTATACTTTTTTTATGAACGTGACCCTTATTGGCAAGGATCATGTTTAATGACTTGCTACCAACCTCAAATTTTTCTAAGATTTCTTTGAGTAGCAAGTTTTCCATTCTAAGTGTTTCTACTTCATGGCATTTCGTACATGGAGCTAAACTATCATTATACTCAACTTTTAACCTATTGTAATTACTAACAAGAGAATCATGCTCCTTTTTTAATAATTTATATTTTTTACTAATTGATTTGCATACATCAAATAAATCATGAAAAGCATTTAATAGTTCATCAAATAAAAAATTTGCATCAATTGAACTTGTTACCTCATCTCCAATGGCCATTAGTGCATAGTGAGCAACTTGCTCGGTGTTGGTTGGCTCCTCTTCTTCGGATGCACTTGAGTTGTCCCATGTTACTTTGAGAGCTTTCTTCTTTGGTGTCCTCTTCTTGGCTTAGGGACATTCATTCTTGTAGTGTCTTGGCTTCTTGCATTCGTAACATATTACTTGATCTTTCATGGGTTCAAATTTATTTTTAGTGTCATTTTTTAATTTATTCCTTCTTATGAATTTTTTAAATTTCCTTGTTAAAAGTGCCAAGTCTTCATCAAGGTCCTCATCACTTGAGTTTTCTTTCAAGTGGTTTTCTTAGGTTCTTAGTGTCATATCCTTCCTATTCTTTAGAAGGGTGTCCTGAAGCTCTTCATGAGCTTTACAAGTCATCTCAAAGGTCATTAGTGACCTAATTAGCTCTTATAGAGGAAACTTATTTAAATCTTTGGTCTCTTGAATGGCCATGACTTTAGGGTCCTAACTCTTTGGAAAGGATCTTAAAACTTTATTAACGAGTTCAAAATCCGAGAAACCTTTACTAAGTCTTTTTAGACCATTGACGATATCCGTAAATCGGGTGTATATTTCCCCAATGGTCTCACTCGATTTCATCCGAAATAACTCATAAGTATACACTAAAAGATTAATTTTCAACTCCTTCACTCTACTAGTGCCTTCATGAGTCACTTCGACAGTGTGCTAAATATCAAAAGTCATTTCACAAATTGACACTCGATTAAACTCATTTTTATTTAATGCAAAAAACAAGGCATTCATAGCCTTGGCATTTAAAGTGAAAGTCTTCTTCTCCAACTCATTCCAATCGTTCATTAGGAGAGAAGACTTTTGAAAACCATTTTCGACAACATTCCAAAGCTCAAAATCCATTGAAATTAGCAAGATCCTCATTCTAGTCTTCCAATATGTGTAATCCGTTCCATTGAACATGGGCGGACATGTAATTGAATGACCCTCTTGGTTGCCGACAAATGTCATCTCTCTTGGGTTTTAAACCAAACGAGAGTGAACCTTGCTTTGATACCAATTGTTAGGATCAATAGCAGTACTAAGAGGAGGGGGTGAATTAGTGCAGCGAAATTTTTTTTGATTTTCATATAAAATATTCCGTATGTTCGATGAAAACTGAATCAGAAGATAGCAACTTGAAACGTATGAGAGTGTAAGCAAGATGAGGAGGAGAAGTAGTTTGCTATGAAATGATTTGCAGTTAAAGTAAATTGCACTTATGATAAGAAAACCAGAATTTAGAGTGGTTCGGTCAACGTGACCTACATCCACTTTCGGATTCCCCCTCCGACGGGGTCTCCGGCATCCACTAAAGGCCTTCCTTCAATAGGTGAAGACCAACCACCTTTTACAACGTTTTCTCCTTTTCACGGGTTTAGGAGAGAACCCTTACAAGTCTCACACATCTCTTAAATGATCTTAAAACTTAGAAAGGGAGGAGGAGAACTCTAGCACTTGCTTATATAACCCTTTTACACCCCAACAACTCAAGAATATCTTGTTGAATCTCGTATTTTAATGATGAAACAACTTGATATATGTTTATGATTTAATCTACATTTTGAGTAATGCAGGATACTTCGATCAGGATGAGACAATTAAAGCAAGAAAATCATGTTGTGTTGGAGGAACATGTCAGAAGATTGGACGTCGGTCTGGTGGATCGGTCGACGTATCGATAGAAGGCTTCGGGCCGTGGACTCGGGCATCGTACCAAGAAGAGTGGGTATTGTGCCAAGGATATCAAAGTTGCGGAGTCAACTAGCCGATTGGGCAATAGGCTGCAGGAGAGGACGATGCGCTGAAGAATAGGACGAAGCGTCGAGGGACCAATGACATGCCGGACAACTTGGTTAATTGCTTAGGATTAATTGTCTCGATCGAAGTTTGTGTTTTACATGTGTAGGATTAACTACGATGAAAGTAAGACATGTAGCTGGAGTCGCGCTGGAGTCAAGACTATGATCACGTTGGGAGTTCGAGAGTTCGACGGAAGTTCGGACGGTCGTCGGAGGTTTTGCGGGAACAAATCCGAGAAGTCCAGAAGCTTGCCAAAGAAGCTCGTCGGAACTCGCCAAGATCAAATCGTGAAGTCTAGGAGCTTGTCAGGAGTCCGCAGAATGGTTTCCGAGAGTTTATCGGAAGACCGCCGGAAGTTCACTAGAAGCTCGCCGAAAGAAGTCTTGACTTGCAGACTTTGTAATAGCTTAAGAAATATCTTTAAATTCATAGTTACCATGTTAATTAGGGTTAGGATTAGGTGTTAATCTTATAACCTGGTTAGGGGACAATTGGGCCCGAATTCGGACTAGTTTGGGCCAAGTTTGGAGCCCAACCAATGATCTGAAATAGTGCAAAGAGGTGCAACCGCCCAGGCCAGGAGGTAGCACCGCCTGGACTAAGTCTCCCTGGAAGGCTGGGCGGTGCAACCGCCCCAGCCAGGAGGTGGCACCGCCTGGGCTCAGTCTCCAAGCGAGACTGGGCGGTGCAACCTCTCTTGACAGGAGGTGGCACTGCCTGAGCTCAGTCTTCGAGCTCTGCCAGGCGGTGCAACCACCCCAGTCAGGAGGTGCAACTGCTTGAGCTCGGTCTTCGAGCTCTGGCAGAGAGGTGCAACCGCCCCTGACAGAGGTGGCACCGCCTAGAGGCTCAGTCTTCGAGCTCTGCCAGGCGGTGCAACCGCTCCAATCAGGAGGTGCACCCGCCTGATCCCGGAATTTCGGGAATTGACAGTTTTGAGCTCCAAATTTGAACTGGGTTGGGGCCTATAAATACCCCACCCATTTAAAACTGAGTGAGTAAGAACTCACACACGAAATCTTGATATCTTTCTGTGATTCTTAGAGCTCAAAACTGTTGTAAAAACAAAAAGTTCTCCTCCTTCTGTTCTTCAAAGTTTGAGTTGTAAAGAGAGGAGAGAAAAGTTCTGTAAGGGTTGTCTCCTAAGCCCGTCAAAAGGAGTGAATCTATAAAAGGGTGGTTGGCCTTCGCCTATTGAAGAAAGGCGTCTAGTTGATGTCGGTGACCTCGTCGGTGGAGGAAGCCAAAAGTGGAGTAGGTCAAGATTGACCGAACCACTCTAAATCTCGGTTTGCATTTCCTTTGAGCATTTTACCTTCACTGCAAACTTCTCAATAGCTTACTGCCTTCTGTGATTTTACGAACGAGTTTCTAAGTTCAGAACTTTTCGAATATGCGTTTAGACTTAAATTGATTTTTTTCGTACGATCATCATATTTCAGTTTACGTTTACGTTTTGATTTCAATCATAACTATTTACTGCCTTTTGCGATCTTACGAATAAGTTTATAAGTTCAGAACTTTCTAAATCTGAGTTTAGACGTAAATCGGCTTTTATCGTACGAAAGTCTCATTTCAGTTTGCGCTTGTATTCTGCTTTCCATCATAAACTGCAAACTGCCTTCATAGATCTACTTTAACGTCATCTCGCTTAATCTCAAGTTAAAGTAATCTTAGAATCGGCTTTCACATCGAAATCGTTTTTATCGAACGAACGCAGCTTTCGTTTTAATCGCTGAAAAATTTCTGCTGCACTAATTCACCCCCCCCCCCCTCTTAGTGCTCTCGATCCTAACAATTGGTATCAGAGCCTGGTATTTTTCATTTCAGATTTACACCCGAGAGAATTGGCTCTTCAAGAGGGCTTATCAGTTGTTCGTCCACTGTTGTTTAACGGATTGGACTACACTTTTTGGAAAACTCGAATGAGAGTTTTCTTTATTTCTATGAATCTAGATTTATGGAATATCATTGAAAACAGTTTTCAACTTCCCTCTAAACCGATGAACAAATGGTCGGATTTGGAGAAGAAGTATTTTTCTTTAAACGCAAAGGCTATGAATGCCTTATTTTGCGCTTTGGACAAAAATGAGTTCAATCGGATTTCTACGTGCGAAATGGCTTTTCACATTTGGCGAATACTTGAAATCACGCACGAGGGAACTAGTAGAGTCAAAGACTCGAAAGTTAACTTTTTATTGCATGATTTTGAGCTTTTTCGAATGCAACCAAGCGAGACTATAGGCGACATGTACACCCGTTTCACGGATGTCGTCAATAGTTTAAGAGCTCTTGGAAAATGTTTTTCGGATTTTGAACTCATAAACAAGATTTTGCGTTCTCTTTCTAAAAAGTGGGATTCAAAAGTAACTGCAATACAAGAAGCTAAAAACCTAAACAACTTACCACTTGAAGAACTAATTGGTTCGTTGATGACATATGAAATGGTGCACAATGCACATGATGAACATGTTGAACACAATCACCTTCCAAAGAACAGGAAGGATTTGGAACTCCGGACAAATGAATGCCACTTGAGCGATGACTCAAGTGATGAGGACAATGATGAACTTAAACTACAAATGAAACAAAAAATAAAAAATAAAAAGAACAGAACTACTTGCTTTGAACGCAAGAAGAAGAACAAAAATTGGGATGAATCGAGCTCTTCCGAAGACGAGGAGAAAATCAACAAAGGCGAGGTGGCAAACTACGCCTTTACGCCTTTCGACGCTGAGGTAATCAAAATGCCGTTAATTTACTTTGAAATTAGATGATGCTTTTCGTAAAGCATTTTTCTTTTTTATTTAATCTTCTTGAAAATTGTATGTTTAATACTTTTATAAATAAAATACCTTATGAAATCATGCTATATGTGGTTGAGAAGTAATAATGTGTATCATGTTGATTTCCATTGTTATTTCTCGATTTTGAGTATATGAAATCATGTTTAATTTGAAGTTATGATTAATGAGTATATATTTTTGAAATTATGTATGATGATTCTTGATATTTATGGATTATCGATTTTCATGATAATAATAGTGGCTTTAAAAAAATTGATGCATGTTTTCAATGAAAAGGCATGCTAACATGAAATCGACCACTTAAAATGAAACACTTAAAAAGGGGGAAAATATATTATCAATGAAATCATGAATCTATTTATGTTATAAATTTTGTGAGCCATAAAAATGATTTTGATGATTTAAATTTGAAATGAGTTTTATCAAAATCATGATATTGATTTATAAAATTGAATGAATTGAAAATGAATGATGATTTTTGTCTTGAATGATTGTGACTTGTATTCCTTGTATTCATGATATGATTTTTATGTAATTCTTTGTATTCATGAAATATTTATCTCATCACCCAATTATTTCTTTTCAATATTCCTCAAGTGATGATATGAATGCATGAGATATTCATGAATTTATTTTGATGTATGCAAATGAGAAGTTTCGATCATGCATGGTAGGATGCAATGTGACAAATTAATACCATGATGATTTGAAATATTTATGATTTGGAATGATGCATATGCTTTTTATTATGATAATGTATGATGTGTATCATGAATGGTTAAAAAAATTAAATAAATAAATGTTTATATCATGTTAGATGGTTTTACATATTATGCATGATAAGCTATAGTGATGAGTGAAACAATGATTGAAATAATATAAATGATGATTTGGAATCATGCATATAATAATGAGTTTATATGTTTTGAAAATGTGCATGTTTTAATTTGAAAATATAATGATGCACAAATGAGATTGATACTAACCTTTGTCATGATTTAAAAATTGATGTAAAGGGTTTTTCCCTTCTTTTTGACAATGACAAAAGGGGAGATAGTTAGCTTGCACAATTCAAGAAGAAAGCAAAAATTACACTTCTCAAAAGAGAAGAAATTGCTATATTGAATATCACCAAGAAGTGCTATCTTGCAAATCTCAAGACACACAAATGCAATCATGCAAAATTTGTAATTTTGCACATCATTAAAATTTATGATGCTTTGGTGATTATGCATGTTCTAAAATGTTATAAAATTCACTAGCTTGCATGATGTAGAACTTAGCTATATTGAACATCACCAAGGAATGCTATCTTGCCTATCTCAAGAAGCAAAAAGCTAACTTGCATATCTAGCAAAACTTATATTTCAAGAAGCAAGAGTTGCTTTCTTGAACATCTCAAAATTGCTAGCTTGCGGGCCTTAAAATGTAGAAATTTTTTGCTAGCTTGTATATTGTAAACTTGCTATCGTACTACCATGATGATGAGCATGTCTTATCTTCATGATTATATTTGAAAACAATGGCAAAAATATGTCCGAATGATTAAACGTGTTAAAATTACTTTTCGGACTTTTTTGATTGAATGATCAAATCACTTGATTGCCATAATGATTTTACACAATTACTTGCCATGATTACATGTTGGAAATTATGTTCTTGAATAAAAAAATTTCCATGATAATAAGCATGTTTTACCTTCATGATTGTAATTGAATATCTCTAGTAAAACCATGTCCGAATGTATGAAAGTGTCAAATTTTATTTTCGGATTTTCTTGATCCTAACAATTGGATTTTCTTGATACATTATCCTCTTCCGAACTTAACAAGCATATGTCATATCAAGTTTAATTCACATCATTGATTTTTGACATATGGAATCATCTAGCAAATGCACTTATCATGTGAAAAATATTTTTCGAGAAACATATTTGATGATTCCCTCTTATAAAAGGAAGATATTTTTACATACAAGGATTTGACTCACTTACATATCTTAATCCTTGCAAAAATGAAGTGTGCTTTAATATCTTATCGATTTGAACTTCACATATGGCTTTCCTCCTTCATGTAAAATGCTAACAAATAAAAATGAAGAAGCAATAAAAGCTATCTCCATGTCATGTTTTCCTCGAGATGTTTGCATAATTGGTATCCTATAACTCACTGTTGGAAAATGACATGAACCAACTTATGGCATCGCACTTATATTTAAAATTTACTTATATCGTTCTCCATGTTGTTGATGACAAAGGGGGAGATATATATAAATTGATACTATGAGTGCCATATTTGAAGAATATGAATAGATGTTATGAATGCCATATTATGATGAGATATCAAAAGCTGCATTCATATGAATAGGTGCTATGAATGTCATATCATGTTAAGATATCAAGAACTTGAATCGTAATTTTACATGTTGATATCTTACCATTTGATGATAGCAAACTTGCATGATGATAACAATAGATATTATGTTTTTCATGCAATGAGTTAAACTTATATCACAAACACTTGATTGTGGTACATCTCCTTTTTGTTGATGACAAAGGGGAAGAAGTATGTTGATGACATGACATGTTATGCATAAGTTTACGATGACATGTTGCTTGGATTTTTGAATCCAAGAGTTTCTATCAATACGGCATATTGATAGGGGGAGTTTGTTTAAACTTCGGGAGTTAAGGTTATCTCCGTCATCAGGTGGTTGTCATCATCAAAAAGGGAGAGATTGTTGAATCTAGTATTTTGATGATGAAACCACTTGATATATGTTTATGATTTAATCTGTGTTTTGAGTAACGCAGGATACTTCGATCAGGATGAGACAATTAAAGCAGGAAAATCATGTTGTGCCGGAGGAACATGTCAGAAGATTGGACGTCGGTCCAGTGGATCGGTCGACGTATCGACAGAAGGCTTCGGGCCGTGGACTCGGGCATCGTACCAAGAAGAGCGGGTATTGTGCCAAGGATATCGGAGTTGCGAAATCAATTAGCCGATTGGGCAATAAGCTGTAGGAGAGGACGATGCGCCGAAGAATCGGACGAAGCGTCGAGGGAACAATGACATGCCGGACAACTTGGTTAATTGCTTAGGAGTAATTGTCTCAATCGAAGTTTGTGTTTTACATGTGTAGGATTAACTACGATGAAAGTAAGACATGTAGCTGGAGTTGCGCTGGAGTCAAGACTATGATCACGTTGGGAGTTCGAGAGTTCGACGAAAGTTCGGACGGTCGTCGGAGGTTTTGCGGGAACAAATCCGAGAAGTCCAGAAGCTTGCCAAAGAAGCTCGTCGGAACTCGCCAAGATCAAATCGTGAAGTCTAGGAGCTTGCCAGGAGTCCGCAAAATGGTTTCCGAGAGTTTATCGGAAGACCGCCGGAAGTTCACCGAAAGCTCGCCGGAAGAAGTCATGACTTGCGGATTTTGTAATAGCTTAAGAAATGTCTTTAAATTCGTAGTTAGTATGTTAATTAGAGTTAGGATTAGGTGTTAATCTTATAACCCGGTTAGGGGCCAATTGGGCCCGAATTCGGACTGGTTTGGGCCAAGTTTGGAGCCCAACCAATGATCTGAAATAGTGCCAAGAGGTGCAACCACCCAGGCCAGGAGGTAGCACCGCCTGGGCTAAGTGTCCCAGGAAGGCTGGGCGGTGCAACCGCCCCAGCCAAGAGGTGGCACCGCCTGGGCTCAGTCTCCAAGCGAGACTGGGCGGTGCAACCTCTCTTGACAGGAGGTGGCACCGCCTGAGCTCAGTCTTCGAGCTCTGCCAAGCGATGCAACCGCCCCAGTCAGGAGGTGCAACTGCCTGAGCTTGGTCTTCGAGCTCTGGTAGAGAGGTGCAACCGCCCCTGACAGAGGTGGCACCGCCTAGAGGCTCAGTCTTCGAACTCTACTAGGCGGTGCAACCGCTCCAGTCAGGAGGTGCAACCGCCTGATCCCGAAATTCTGGGAATTGACAGTTTCGAGCTCCAAATTTGAACTGGGTTGGGGCCTATAAATACCCCACCCATTCAGCACTGAGTGAGTAAGAACTCACACTCGAAATCTTGATATCTTTCTATGATTCTTAGAGCTCAAAACTGTTGTAAAAACCAAAAGTTCTCCTCCTTCTGTTCTTCAAAATTTGAGTTGTAAAGAGAGGAGAGAAAACTTCTGTAAGGGTTGTCTTCTAAGCCCGTCAAAAGGAGTGAATCTGTAAAAGGGTGGTTGGCCTTCGCCTATTGAAGGAAGGCCTCTAGTTGACGTCGGTGACCTCGTCGGTGGAGGAAGCGAAAAGTGGAGTAGGTCAAGATTGACCGAACCACTCTAAATCTCGGTTTGCATTTCCTTTGAGCATTTTACCTTCACTGCAAACTTCTCAATAGCTTATTGCCTTCTGTGATTTTACGAACGAGTTTCTAAGTTCAGAACTTTCCGAATCTGCGTTTAGACGTAAATCGACTTTTTCATACGATCATCATATTTCAGTTTATGTTTACTTTTTGATTTCAATCATAACTGTTTACTGCCTTCTGCGATCTTACGAATAAGTTTCTAAGTTCAGAACATTCTAAATCTGCGTTTAGATGTAAATCGGCTTTTTTCGTACGAACGTCGCATTTCAGTTTGCACTTGTATTCTGCTTTCCATCATAAACTGCAAACTGCCTTCATATATCTACTTTAACGTCATCTCGCTTAATCTCATGTTAAAGTAATCTTAGAATCGACTTTCACATCGAAATCGTTTTTATCGAACGAACGTAGCTTTCGTTTTATTCGCTGAAAAATTTCCGCTGCACTAATTCACCCCCCCCCTCTTAGTGCTCTCGATCCTAACATATCTCAATGCTTTCGTACCCTTTAATGTAGCAAAGAGTGGGGTTTTTATAGGCCCTAATGGCTTCCAAAATGGATCTAAAAAGTGCCTAATCCCGAATTTATGGGGTCCTGGCGTTACCACCGCTGGCAACAATAATTGTCGGCGGTGTCACCACCCAGACCACCTGGGGTGCTGCTTTCCAAGCTATGCCACCGCCGGCTAGGAATTCAGCATCATGGTTGGGCCTTGACTCCGGCCCAAACCATCCTAACTCCGAGCCTAGTTTGCCCCTAACAGAGTTGTTGGGATCACCTCCCAAATCAACTCTAATTATCGTTCTAACTATGATTAGGGCAAGCATGGTCCGGTACGTTGACTTTTTTACTTCGGTGATCTTCTGGTGAACTTTTCAACGAGTCTTCCGGTGAGCTTCGGGCGAACTCCCGACCAACTCTCGGCTAGGCTTCCGGCTTGCTTCTAGTGATCTTCCGACGAGCTTTCGGTGAGTCTTCCAACATGCTTCCGGTGACGATGAACTCTCGACGAGCTCCCGGTATATCGTCCGAGTCTTTGACTCCAGCACATCATATACTTTACGCCTTACTGCTATCGTAGTTACTCCTGCACACTTATCTCAACACATGGATTAGATCAAATAATTTACCAACTTATTTCATCATCAAAATATAAGATTCAATAATTGGATCCATTTTTGAAGCCATTAGGGCCTATAAAAAATCCACCCTTTTCTGCATGAAAGGGCACGAAAGCATTGAGATAATCTTGAGTTGTTGGGGTGTGGGTGTATAAGTGTTGTAAACAAGTGCTAGAGTTCTCCTTCTCCCTTTCTAAGTTTTGAGATCATTCAAGAGAGGTGTGACACTTGCAAGGGTTCTCTCCTAAACCCATGAAAGGGAGAAAGCACTGTAAAAGAGGTGGTTGGTCTTCACCTATTGAAGGAAGGCCTTTAGTGGACACTAAAGACATCGTTAGTGTCACGTCCCCCTATCACGCCCCTCTCAAATTTAATTCTCATTTAGGAGGTGTGAACCTAATTCAAGATTGATAATACTATAATTCAACAAACAATCCAGGATCCAATCACATATTTTAGATCACTAAGAAAAACATTCAAGTCATTCACCTCTACAATCCTCAATTCACAAAACTTGTGGAGTTTATAATCATACATAATGTCATTAGTTGATTCTTAAAATCCAAAGGCAACTTAACTAAACCATAACCACATCATAGATCTATAGTTGTGAGAATCTATATAATTACAAAACCAACATGTACCACATGTTTATATCATTCATTACATAAATTTAACTTAACATTCCCAAAATCATAACATGAGAGGTACTTTTCAAATATTTACAAGATACATCAATCTAGATTTGTCATTGATACACACAAAAGGAACTTATACAACATAACATATCAAGTACGAAAGATTTGCCTCAAAATCTTCTAGATTCCCACTGCCTCAACCCAAACTACATATTTTTGCGAGCGATAAGCTACCCTGAAAAATTTATATATCAACGGGGTGAGCATATAAAGCTCAGCAAATGACTAACATATCCATAGCAAAGAGAATAGGTTTCAAACAAATAAGGTATCAAAATACAAAGCAAAGATACAAGATGAAATAGTAGCATGTTTTGTTTGAATGCAGAATTACAATGTCATATCGTTCGAAGCACGTTTTGTTCATACAATCGAGGAAAGGTGATGTTAGGACTCTAGCTTGGAGAGTCCTAATTGAGAGGGACATTCATGTAAAACTGTTAGGACTCTATCTAGGAGAGTCCTAATTGAGAGGGACATTATGTTAGGACTCTAGCTAGGAGAGTCCTAATTGAGAGGGGCATTCATGTAGGAGGTTTTTCTTAGAGAAGAATTAGGAGTTGTAAGGGAATAGGAGTCTTGAGTAGGAGTCCTATTAGGAGTTGGTTAGAAGTAAGAGTCTTAAGTAGGAGTCCTATTAGGAGTTAGGGTTTAGAAGCCCTATAAATAGCCATGTATTCCATCTCTTTTGATAAGCAATAGATGAATCTTTTCTGCAGCCTTTGAGCAGCAACTTGGAGGGAGGAACCCCTATAGAGTTCCAAGGAGGCCGATCCCCTAAAGAGATCAACCCCAAGTTTAGAATCTGCAAGGGTTCTAACACCTGGTATCAGAGCAGCGTTCTTGGCGTCTCGCTGCCCTTCCACAGCCATCCATCAACCCTCTACAACCATCCCAAGCAATTCCCACAATTGCTTAAAAGATCGTCACCGAATTCCGCCATCATCTCCACCACCGCGGATCATCCTTTGATCTCCCCGTGAATTGCAACAGGTTCTGGTTTCCTACCTTACTGCTGCTGCAATTTAGTTATCCTTATTTGAAAATAAAAAAAAAAAAAAAAATCGTTCTTATATTGCTGCATAAACTTTTCGTCACAAAGTTTTCATCTGTACGACGAAAGATACATTGCAGAATTCCAGCCGCATAGCACCATCTGTTTGATCTTGCTACTGTGCTTTTAATATCCAAATTTCTACGAAATTTTTATGACATCTTTGACACTTCTTAATAGTGGATTTCCCTTTGGTTTCATCAAAAAATTCTTAATATAAACTACTGATCTTTTATGTCCAATCTGCTGCACTTGAATTGCAGAATTCAAGCCGCATAAAACCATCTGTTTGATCTTGCTACTATGCTTTTTCTATCCAAATTTCTACGAAATTTTTATGACATCTTTGACACTTCCTAACAGTAGATTTCCCTTTGGTTTCATCGAAAAATTCGAAATATAAACTACTGATCTTTTATGTCCAATCTGCTGCACTTGAAAATCTATGCTGCAGAAAATTTCAGCCGCATATTATTGCCTTAACCCATCTATTTGCAATCTTTTTTGAATGAAATTTCTTATACACTTCATATATCATCTTGGCTTCTATCTAAGATTAATCTATTAAGAAAATTCATCTCAAAAAATGATTTTATGTTGCTGCAAATTTTCGTCGTATCCTGCTGAAATTTTTCGACGAGAATTCTGCAATTGCAACTTGCACCAATTTCCTTGCTGTTATACTGCCGAAATTTTCTTGATTAAATTAGATATCCTTGCTGTCATATAAATTGTGATTTTGCTATCAATTCCCTCCTCAATTCTCTCACGTTTTTGGTGGGAATTACGTCGAGAAACCGTTGTTTCTTCGACGACAATTCTACTCTTACAAGACAGCACATACTTACTGCAACTTCCATTGATTTCTACCAAACCTTTGCTACCATCTACCACATATCCAAAACTTTTAACTACCGCCCTAAAACTCTACCAAACCACACCCTCAACCTGCACCCAAAATAGCCACAAAACGAGCCTAAATCGTAGCCTACATCCACCAATCTACCAACCCTTTCGACCATCACCTTTCTTAACCAATACATACCTTTAACCCGACAACAAAAGAGAGATCTTGATATCACAGATTAGACGGCATATACTATGATATCTGAGGAGGTATTCAATGCTAAATTCGAAGCCTTCGAGGCGCGAATGGAGGATAAGATTGGGATGCTCTTTACCGAACTCAGATTGGGCCGACCACTAAGCCCGAAGAAATCACATCAAGGAGAGAGCTTTACCCAATCGCACCAAGCCCAAAGATATGACTTCCAAGAGAGGAGAAGCTCTATGACCAACCTCAACTATCCATGCATGAGAGTGGACTTCCCTAGATGGGAAGAAGGAGACCCGATTGGTTGGATCTCACACGCGGAGCGATATTTTCGGTACCACAAAATCGCAGATGCATCTTTGGTGAAAATTGCAGCTATACATCTTGAAGGGGATGCTATACAGTGGTTTAAACAGTTTGAACATACTTATGGAGTCCTTTCATGGCAAAAATTCAAAGAAGGACTACTGATCCGCTTCAGACCAACCGATTACGAGAATATTGACGAACAACTAGCAAAGATCCGACAAACCTCCACCATTCAGGAGTACCAAACCAGGTTTGAAAGGTTATCTAATCAAAATCATGATTGGTCTCAAAAACAGCTATTGAGGACCTTCATTGAGGGCTTGAAGCCGGAGATCCGAGGAGAAGTTAAAGCGCGACAACCGTATACGCTTATGGCAGCCATCTCTTTCGCACGACATCAAGAGGAGCAATTGAACCATGAAGCTCGGAGGACTAGGGTCGTTCCTCAACCAGTAATATTGAAGCCCTCAACCCCCCCTACTGTCGACCAAGTCCCTACACCAAAGAGGTTAATAAGAGAAGAGCTTCGGGAGCGATATACGAAGGGGTTATGTTGGCATTGTGACGAGCAGTGGAGCCGTGAGCATCGCTGTAGTAAAGGGGGACTTCTTATGATTGAACCGATAGAAGAAGAGGTCATTGAACATTCAGAAGAGAGCCTTGAAGAAAAAGATGCAGAAGAAGAGCCACAACCGACTGAAGTTACGGTACATACACTAGCTGGTTACTCAAACCCGCAAACGATGAAAGTTGAAGGCCTTCTCAAACAACAACCAATCACTGTTCTCATCGACACGGGAAGTACTACTAACTTCCAAAATAGTAAGCTTGCTGTTCGAATATCATTACCTATCAAGAATCGCTGCAGGTTTGATATTAAGGTCACAGATGGACGGATTTTAAATTGTGATCATAGGCACCCGCAGGAGAAACTATTGCTGCAGGACCAAGAGATAATTGCAGATTTCTTCCTTCTCCCTCTTAATAATCATGAGGCCATGCTCAGAATTAAATGGTTGACGACATTAGGTGATATTTCCTGGAATTTTATGAAACTAATTATGAAATTTTACAGTAAGGAGAAACAGGTGACATTGCATGGGAAACGTGGGGGCGACATAACAACGATTTGCACACAACAAATGGAGAATGTTTTGCATAAAGTATACAGCGGTTTTTTGGTACAACTTGAGCAGCAAACTAAGGGAGAGCCAACAGAATTTGAAGATCCAAATCTACTTCCTTTGCTTACTGAATTTTCAAATATATTTGACGAACCGCGCAACCTACCTCTTACCTGTTGGCATGATCATTGTATAATGATTCTTCCAGGCAAATCTTCAGCAAATGCTCAGCCATATCAGTATCAACATCTCCAGAAGGATGAAATAGAAAGGATTATAAAAGAGATGCTCGAAACAGGAGTTATTCAGCCAAGTTGCAACCTCTACTCTTCGCCGGTGCTACTTGTATGCAAGAAGGACGGAACAAGGCGAATATGTGTTGATTACCGAGCTCTCAATGGCATAATCATCAAGGACAAATACTTTATTCCAATAGTAGATGAATTGCTAGATGAAAGGGAGCACAAATCTTTACAAAGCTGGACCTTTGATCCGGGTATCATCAAATACGAGCATGCGAAGAAGACATACGGAAAACCACCTTTTGAACACACAACAACCATGAATTTTTGCTTTCTTCAACAAAAGGTGGAATATCTTGGGCATATCATATCAGAGGAAGGTGTGGCAGTGGACCCCTTCAAAATTGGAGTAATGCAAAACTGGCCGACCTCGAGAAACATAAAATTGCTACATGGCTTTCTGGGTTTAACAGGCTACTACCGCAAGTTCGTGAAAAACTATAGAAAGATCAGTGCACCACTTACTTCCTTACTAGAAAAAGATGTCTTCCAATGGTTGGACAGAGCCTCCACTGCCTTCGACAAACTTAAGGCAGCCATGACGACGACGCAGGTGCTAACACTACCAGATTTCAACCGACCCTTCATTATTGAGGCCGACACATCTGGAGTCAGAATTGGAGTCATTCTCATGCAAGATGGTCGACCACTCGCATATACTAGCAAGGCATTATCTCCCTCCCATCAAAATAAGTCAACATATGATAAGGAGATGCTCGCCATTGTGCGCGCAGCAACGAGGTGGAGACCCTACTTGATTGGTCGACGATTTCAAAATAAAACCGACCATAAATGCCTCAAGTACTTTTTGGAGCAAAAGATACCATCCCCTGAGCAGCAAAAATGGGTAACAAAACTTCTTGAATTTGATTATGAAATAACTTACAAAATGTGGAAAGAGAATATTGTTGTAGATGCGCTTTCGCAGCTCCTTGAGCAAGCTGAATTTTCGGTCGTTTTACTTCCAACCAACGACTTTCTTGAGGATATTAAGATGGAATGGCAAGAAGATTCGGAGACCAGTAAGATACAAAAAAAATTAGAGGAAGCACCAAGCTCCGTGGCTCATTACAATCGGGACTCAAAAGAATTATGTTATAAGGGACGCATTGTGCTTGTGACAAATTCTACTTGCAATTTCAAGAGCAGATTTTGGACAAAGTTATTCTATATGCAGGGTACTAAATTAGAAAGGAGTACAACATATCACCCACAAACCAAGAGCCAGACGAAAGTTTTAAATAGGTGCTTGGAGACAGCCCAAAGCCACCCACCAAATATGACTACCCAAAGAGAACTCCAGACCCAGCCAAGTGCCATTATTGATCGACGGATCGTGACTCGACGACGATGACCCACTAATGAAGTGCTAATACAGTGGACGAACCTACCAATAGAAGATGTCACTTGGGAGAACTATGACGACTTGAAGATCAAATTCCCAGAATTCACGAATCATCAGCCTCGAGGACAAGGCTGATTTGAAGAGGGCGGGTCTGTTAGGACTCTAGCTTGGAGAGTCCTAATTGAGAGGGACATTCATGTAAAACTGTTAGGACTCTATCTAGGAGATTCCTAATTGAGAGGGACATTATGTTAGGACTCTAGCTAGGAGAGTCCTAATTGAGAGGGGCATTCATGTAGGAGGTTTTTCTTAGAGAAGAATTAGGAGTTGTAAGGGAATAGGAGTCTTGAGTAGGAGTCCTATTAGGAGTTGGTTAGAAGTAAGAGTCTTAAGTAGGAGTCCTATTAGGAGTTAGGGTTTAGAAGCCCTATAAATAGCCATGTATTCCATCTCTTTTGATAAGCAATAGATGAATCTTTTCTGCAGCCTTTGAGCAGCAACTTGGAGGGAGGAACCCCTATAGAGTTCCAAGGAGGCCGATCCCCTAAAGAGATCAACCCCAAGTTTAGAATCTGCAAGGGTTCTAACAGGTGATTGGAGCATATCATTGGCATAAGGAGCATATCGATGACATATGGTAATTTCAAGGCATAACAAAGACGTAAGGAGCATTTTGGATATCATGAATGCAGAATTATGATGTCATTTTGTTTGACGCACGTTTTGTTCATATAATCGAAGAAAGGTAATTGGAGCATATCAGTGGCATAAGGAGCATATCGATGACATATGGTAATTTAAAGGCATAACAAAAACGTAAGGAGCATTTTGGATATCATGAATGCAGAATTACGATGTCATTTCGTTCGAAGCACGTTTTGTGTTGAATCTCGGATTTTGATGATGAAGTCAATTGTCATTTGTTATCTAATCTATGTGTTGAGATAAGTGTGCAGGATTAACTACGATGAGATTAAGACAAGCAGCAGGAGTTGCGCCGGAGTCAAGATCATGATCACGTTGGGAGTTCGAGAGTTCGACGGAAGTTCGGACGGTCGTCGGAGGTTCAGAGAGAACAGATCCGAGAAGTCCAGAAGCTTGCCAAGCGAAGCTCGTCGGAACTCTCCAAGTGGATCGTCGCAAAGTCCAGGAGTATGCCGGATGTCCGCAGAAGGATCACCGAGGGTTATCGGTTGATCGACGGAAGCTGGCCGGAAACTCGCCGGAAGAAGCGATTGACGCATCGGAGCAAGCTGCAGAAGTTGTCTTAGAGATAATCGTAGTTAGCACGATGATTAAGCAGGAAAATGGGAGGTGATCCCATTAGCTTAATCTTGGGGCAATTGGGCCCCTGAAAAGATTCAAAGTGGGTCGAATGGAGTGAACCATTCGGACCCTGATTGCACCAGGAGGTGCAACCGCCCCAGCCAGGAGGTGCAACCGCCTGGGCTGTGGGGTTGAGAGGTGCAACCGCCCCAGCCAGGAGGTGCAACCGCCTGGGCTGTGGGGCTGGGAGGTGCAACCGCCCCAGCCAGGAGGTGCAACCGCCAGGGTTGCAAGGCTGGGAGGTGCAACCGCTCCAGCCAAGAGGTTGCACCGCCAGAGCTCAAGTTCCGAGCTCTGCCAGGCGATGCAACCACCAAGCTCAGTCTTCGAGCTTTGGCAGAGTGGTGCATCAGCCTGAGCTCAGTCTCGAGCTTTGCCAGGTGATGCATTCACCAAGCTCAGTCTTCGAGCTCTGGCAGAATGGTGCATCAGCTTGAGCTCAGTTTGGAGCTCTGCCAAGTGATGCAACCACCAAGCTCAGATTTCGAGCTCTGCCAGGTGATGCAACCACCAAGCTCAGTCTTCGAGCTCTGCCAGGTGATGCAACCATTGAGCTCAGTCTTCGAGCTCTGGCAGAGAAGAAGCAATCGGCAGAGCTCAGTCTTCGAGCTCTGCCAGGCGGTGCCACCTCTCCAGTCGAGAGGTGCAACCGCCTGATCCCAGAATTCTGGGATTTGATCGATTTGATCGTTTTGAGCTCGAATTTTGAATTGGGTTGGGGCCTATAAATACCCCACCCATTCAGCACTGAAAAGACACAGACCTATACCGAAATTGTGATCTTTTCTGTGATTCTAAAGAGCTCAAAAGTGTTGTAAAGCCCTTGAGTCTCCTCCTTCTGTTCTTCAAGTTTTCAACTGTAAAGTGAGGAGAGAAAGGTCTGTAAAGGTTGTCTCCTAAGCCTGTCAAAAGGAGAGAAACTGTAAGAGGGAAGTTTGGCCTTCGCCCATTGAAGGAAGGCACCTAGTTGACGTCGGCAACCTCATCGGTGGAGGAAGCCAAAAGTGGAGTAGGTCAAGGCTGACCGAACCACTCTAAATCTCTGGTTTGCGTTTATTTTCGAGCACTTTATCATTACTGCAAACCTCCCTCGTCACTACTGCTCTCTGCGCTTTCACGAACAAGTTCTAAGTGCTGTTCTTCCAATTCTGCATTCAGACGTAAACTCGTATTTTCATACATTACAGTTTACGTTTACGTTTGATTCTGCAAATCTGTTTTCCGTGCTTTTACGAACGGGCTTCCTTGCAGTTTACGCTTACATTTTAATCCTATTAATAATTGCAATCTGTCCTCTACGATTTTACAAACGAGTTTCAACATTTAGACGTAAAACTGCATTCAGACGTAAATCGGCTTTCTTCGCTCAATCATCAGATTTCAGTTCACGTTTACGTCTTGGTTTCAACTGCATACTGCCTTCTGCGAGTATACAAACAAGTTTCAAAGTTTAGACGTAAATCTGCGTCTAACTGCGTTTAGACGTAAATCTGCGTTTAGACGTAAAACTGCGTTTAGACGTAATACTGCGTTTAGACGTAATACTGCGTTTAGACGTAATACTGCGTTTAGACGTAAATCTGCGTTTAGACGTAAAACTACGTTTAGACGTAAAACTGCGTTTAGACGTAAATCTGCGTTTAGACGTAAATCTGCATTTAGACGTAAATCTGAGTTTAGACGCAAAACTGCGCTTTGACGTAAAACTGCGCTTAGACGCAAAACTGCGCTTAGACGCAATCTGCGCTTAGACGCAAAACTGCGCTTAGACGCAATCTGCGCTTAGACGCAAACTGCACTTAGATACAAACTGAGAATTTGCTTTTGCATCATAATAGTTTTTGAACAAACGCAGCTTTTGGTTTTAAATTTATTATACGATTTCCGCTGCACTAATTCACCCCCCCCCCCTCTTAGTGCTCTCGATCCTAACAATTGGTATCAGAGCTCGGTTAACTCTCTAAAGGATTAAAACCCAAGAGAGATGGCATACGCCGGAAACCAAGAGGGGCATTCGATTACACGTCCACCCATGTTCAGTGGAACGGACTACACTTACTGGAAGACCCGAATGAGGATCTTTCTTATTTCTATGGATTTTGAACTATGGAACCTTGTTGAAAATGGATTTTCAAAATCTTCTCTTCCAATGATCGATTGGAACGATTTGGAAAAGAAGGCTTTCGCTCTTAATGCAAAGGCTATGAATGCCTTATTTTGCGCACTAGATAAAAACGAATTTAATCGTGTTTCAACTTGCGAAACTGCTTTTGATATTTGGCACACACTTGAAGTGACCCACGAGGGCACAAGTAGAGTGAAAGAGTCAAAAATCAATCTGTTGCTGCATTCTTTTGAACTTTTTCGAATGAAACCGAGTGAAACCATTGGCGACATGTTTACCCGTTTCACGGATGTCGTCAACGGTTTAAAAGGTCTCGGAAAGAGCTTTTCGGATTTTGAGCTTGTGAATAAGATACTAAGATCCCTTCCTAAGAGTTGGGATCCTAAAGTCACCGCCATTCAAGAGGCAAAAGATCTGCAAAATTTCCCTCTTGAAGAACTAATCGGGTCATTAATGACCTACGAAATGACCTGCAAAGCTCATGAAGAGCAAGAAGACATCCTTCCAAAGAACAGGAAGGATATGGCACTTAAAACTTCTGAATACCACTTGAGAGAAATCTCAAGTGATGAGGATTGTGACGATGACCTGGCACTTTTGACAAGAAAGTTTAAGAAATTCTTCAAAAGAAACAAGTTTAAAAACGATGTGAAAAATAAACTTGAATCAAAGAAGGACCAAGTAATCTGCTACGAGTGTAAAAAGCCGGGACATTACAAAAGTGATTGTCCCCAAGTCAAGAAAAGAACAACAAAGAAGAAGGCGCTCCAAGCAACATGGGATGATTCGAGCGCATCTGAGGAAGAAGAATCCAACACCGAGCAAGTTGCTCATTACGCCTTTATGGCCATCGAAGAGGAGGTAACGGATTTATTAGATGCTGATTTATCTTTCGATGAATTATTAAATGCCTTCCATGATTTATTTGATGAATGCAAAGTTATAAATAGAAAATACAAGTTGCTAAAAAGAGTACATGATAATCTTACTTGTGAGTTTGATAAGTTAAAAGTCGAACATCATGATAGTTTAAACTCATGTATCAAATGTCATGATTTAGAAACTATACAAAAAGAAAACTTGCTGCTTAAGGACACCTTGAAGAAATTCGAGGTTGGTAGCAAGTCATTAAACATGATCCTTACAAACAAGGGTCATGCTCCCAAAAGAAGTGGGATTGGATTTGTGAGGAGTCCTCACCGAAATCCAACTACCTTTGTAAAAGGCCCCATCTTACACGTTCAACACCAAACCAAGTGCAACTTTTGTTGCAAATCTGGACACAAGACACATTGTTGTCCATTCAAGAAAATAAGTCCAAACAAATTAATTTGGGTTCCTAAAGGAACCATGATAAACTCTATGCAACATGATAGAAAATATAGATCTGTTTATGAGGCACCCAAAAGCAAATGGGTTCCTAAAAATCATCCGTTCCTATAAAAACATTAAAAGTCTAGGCCGGAGCAAGAAATAATGTTCTGCTCCTTGACTCTCAATGGTCATAAAATCAAAAAGGAACTCGCAACGCTTAAGTAACAAGTGGAAGCTATGAAATCACAAATACGATACAATTAGAAACATATGATATCCAAATTCACATACCCCTGATCTTCAAAACCTGTTCATCTACAAATTAATTCTTGTAGAAACTAAACATGTCATAAAAGGGACACCAAACAAACATTCGTATGCACCTTAAAAGATCTATCTTACAAAGAGCTTCTTCCTTAAATAAAAATTCATACGAAATCATGTAACAAACATCAATTGCTCTGAAACTCTCCTCAAGGCAAAGGCTCCTAAAATGCTCACCTGCTGCAGGCGGTGGCACCTCTCCAGCTGGCGGTTGCACCTCCAGCCTTCACGGGTTGCCAGAGGTTGCACCGCTCCAGCCAGAGGTGCAACCGCCAGCAGCTCTGCCCCCTTAAAATCACGCTAGGGCCGGCTAAGGAACCGACCCCAACTCACCCCCATTCCCTCCTCTACTCTTCCAAGACTCCTCCACTCCCACTTCACTCCTCTAAAGCCTTCCAAATACCTCCCATTTCGGAGCAAAACATCAAGAATCCTTCCTTCTCTTGAAGATTTCACAAAGGTACTCTCTAAGAAGCTCTTAAAATTCTGTTTTGTTCTTCACTTACTTTAGCTCATCATCATCCCTCTAAAACAGCAGTAGTAATGGGATCTAGAAGATCCTCAAGGGACAAGGGAAAGAGGAGAGTAGTAGAAGAGTTTGATCTCTCTCTTTTTGATTCCAAAAACCATGCTGAAAAATTTCTCTCCTTCGAACTAAGAAGCATCAATAAGGGAAAATATGTAGATCTGAATGAACTAAGAAATGTAGAGACTATCCATTGGTTTGCAAACCTAAATCTACTTCCCATTTTGCAGATCAACGAACCCATTTATCCTAGACTAGTTAGATTGTTTTATAACAATATGCAAAAAGATGATGAAGAAAGGATATCAACCTATCTATTAGGACAACACATTTCAATCACTGATAGATTCATTTGTGATATAATAGGTATTCCCATGAAAAGCATAGGACTTTACTTTAAAGGATCATGGGATGAAAATACTATTGGAACATCTTACGTTAACGCCTTAGGAACAATCCTTGCCAATCCTAACATAGAATCTATTTCTAAAAGTTGTGAACATCTAATGCCCTTTAACACTAAGATACTTCATCATATCATGACTAGTATAATTCTTCCTAAGCAATACCATCATGATGAAGTGAGTCAATTGGAATTAGGAATTATGTACCTAATTATGAAAGAACGTGACATTTGTCTTGGCTATCTGATCCAACAAAACATGTTGGAATTATCTGCAAAAGATATGATGCTCCCATATGGTGGAATTATTACTAGAATAATGAAAGCTTACGACATTCAAATACCACTAGAAGAAGAAGTAATGAAATCAGATAGATACAGCATAATAAACAAAAATCTACTTCACCGACTAAGATGTCACTATAGAAACGGTAACTGGGTAAGAATGCCTAGAAGAACTAATCCCCCTGAACCTGAACCTGAACCAGAGCCGGAAACCCCAGTCTTTAGGAGTACCCACTCTCCTCTAATCTGTCCCTTTGAGGAAACACATCCGGTTGAGCAAACTCACACATCATCCATCGAAGATATCGGGATTCGGATGGACCGATTTGAGCAACGACAAGAACGGCTTGAACTTCGACAAGATCAAATCCTAACCGAGCTACAACAAATCCATCGACAATTTGACTCTTTATTTAGGCACTTTAATCTTCCACCTCATGAATAAGCTTGTATAAACATCTGATGTTTTTGATATGACATGTTGTAAACTCCTTATGTTATTCATGAAGGACTTTGTCTTTATGGTTACCTGATATGCTGTACATATGTTACCCTGATATGGTTATCTTTGTCTGTGTAAGCATATTTGCAAACATCTCTTATTGTTTATCTCGGTTTTTACACTGAAACTAAAAAGGTTTAAAAGCCTATGCCTTGAAAATATGAAGCAACATACCAACGTAAGTTGATAAGTCAGCAGTATGACATTGATATGGTAGCTATTGCTGATATGATTGCTATCATGCCATGTATCAAACAAAAATTTGCATCATACGAGCTGATATCTTACCATGTGATGCAATGCTACACTTGCTGAAATAAAAATCCTGCTATGCAATATGATATATTGCTGCACTTGAAATAATTGTGTTACTACATCAAAATTATTCGAATGCTATTACTATTACATGCCTTGACAACGCTTGATCAAATAACATGTTGCAAATTATGTGACAAATATTTTTAACCAAATGCATGTAAGAAGTTCATTTTTCGGGTTGTATGCTAAAAATGGGATGTTCCCGTACACTCTTATGAAAACTCGTTGGAAAATGACTTTCCTCCGTCAAAGCAAAAACAATAAAGAGATATATGTGTCATGACTTCCTTTATATGCTCGATAATGCTATCATGCTTTTTGTTGATGACAAAGGGGGAGAAAAATATGAATTGATAAACACTATGTCATAGCTGAACTGCCATAATCATATCCATGTCATAGTTGCAAATACTTGAGTGATGCTATAAACAATGTTATGCCATCCTTGCATCACCAAGAGATATGTGAACATGTACTATAGTTTGCATCATATCTTGATTTGATATTGTGAAGAAAATGCAAACTTACTAGAAAATCTCAAATGTAAGCATCATGTAAAAAGTCCTTCGTAGCTTTATATGATTACATGATGATTGGTTACAAACACTATCATACAAACTTGATGATGTATGTCATGCCTTGACATAATTCTTGAAGAGATATGTGAACAATGTTATGCCATAGTTGCAAATACTTGAGTGATGCTATAAACAATGTTATGCCATCCTTGCATCACCAAGAGATATGTGAACATGTACTATAGTTTGCATCATATCTTGATTTGATATTGTGAAGAAAATGCAAACTTACTAGAAAATCTCAAATGTAAGCATCATGTAAAAAGTCCTTCGTAGCTTTATATGATTACATGATGATTGGTTACAAACACTATCATACAAACTTGATGATGTATGTCATGCCTTGACATAATTCTTGAAGAGATACATCATGATAGGCATCATGATGGAAGTATTGATAAGTTTAACTGATCTAACTTATCAATACGTCACTTGAATTCTTAGGTCTTGAATTCAAGGTTGACTTATCTCAACTATGGCATATAGATAGGGGGAGTTAAGGATAACTCCTTTATCAATTGATTGTCATCATCAAAAAGGGGGAGATTGTTGAATCTCGGATTTTGATGATGAAGTCAATTGTCATTTGTTATCTAATCTATGTGTTGAGATAAGTGTGCAGGATTAACTACGATGAGATTAAGACAAGCAGCAGGAGTTGCGCCGGAGTCAAGATCATGATCACGTTGGGAGTTCGAGAGTTCGACGGAAGTTCGGACGGTCGTCGGAGGTTCAGAGAGAACAGATCCGAGAAGTCCAGAAGCTTGCCAAGCGAAGCTCGTCGGAACTCGCCAAGTGGATCGTCGCAAAGTCCAGGAGTATGCCGGATGTCCGCAGAAGGATCACCGAGGGTTATCGGTTGATCGACGGAAGCTGGCCGGAAACTCGCCGGAAGAAGCGATTGACGCATCGGAGCAAGCTGCAGAAGTTGTCTTAGAGATAATCGTAGTTAGCACGATGATTAAGCAGGAAAATGGGAGGTGATCCCATTAGCTTAATCTTGGGGCAATTGGGCCCCTGAAAAGATTCAAAGTGGGTCGAATGGAGTGAACCATTCGGACCCTGATTGCACCAGGAGGTGCAACCGCCCCAGCCAGGAGGTGCAACCGCCTGGGCTGTGGGGTTGAGAGGTGCAACCGCCCCAGCCAGGAGGTGCAACCGCCTGGGCTGTGGGGCTGGGAGGTGCAACCGCCCCAGCCAGGAGGTGCAACCGCCAGGGTTGCAAGGCTGGGAGGTGCAACCGCTCCAGCCAAGAGGTTGCACCGCCAGAGCTCAAGTTCCGAGCTCTGCCAGGCGATGCAACCACCAAGCTCAGTCTTCGAGCTTTGGCAGAGTGGTGCATCAGCCTGAGCTCAGTCTCGAGCTTTGCCAGGTGATGCATTCACCAAGCTCAGTCTTCGAGCTCTGGCAGAATGGTGCATCAGCTTGAGCTCAGTTTGGAGCTCTGCCAAGTGATGCAACCACCAAGCTCAGATTTCGAGCTCTGCCAGGTGATGCAACCACCAAGCTCAGTCTTCGAGCTCTGCCAGGTGATGCAACCATTGAGCTCAGTCTTCGAGCTCTGGCAGAGAAGAAGCAATCGGCAGAGCTCAGTCTTCGAGCTCTGCCAGGCGGTGCCACCTCTCCAGTCGAGAGGTGCAACCGCCTGATCCCAGAATTCTGGGATTTGATCGATTTGATCGTTTTAAGCTCGAATTTTGAATTGGGTTGGGGCCTATAAATACGCCACCCATTCAGCACTGAAAAGACACAGACCTATACCGAAATTGTGATCTTTTCTGTGATTCTAAAGAGCTCAAAAGTGTTGTAAAGCCCTTGAGTCTCCTCCTTCTGTTCTTCAAGTTTTCAACTGTAAAGTGAGGAGAGAAAGGTCTGTAAAGGTTGTCTCCTAAGCCTGTCAAAAGGAGAGAAACTGTAAGAGGGAAGTTTGGCCTTCGCCCATTGAAGGAAGGCACCTAGTTGACGTCGGCAACCTCATCGGTGGAGGAAGCCAAAAGTGGAGTAGGTCAAGGCTGACCGAACCACTCTAAATCTCTGGTTTGCGTTTATTTTCGAGCACTTTATCATTACTGCAAACCTCCCTCGTCACTACTGCTCTCTGCGCTTTCACGAACAAGTTCTAAGTGCTGTTCTTCCAATTCTGCATTCAGACGTAAACTCGTATTTTCATACATTACAGTTTACGTTTACGTTTGATTCTGCAAATCTGTTTTCCGTGCTTTTACGATCGGGCTTCCTTGCAGTTTACGCTTACATTTTAATCCTATTAATAATTGCAATCTGTCCTCTACGATTTTACAAACGAGTTTCAACATTTAGACGTAAAACTGCATTCAGACGTAAATCGGCTTTCTTCGCTCAATCATCAGATTTCAGTTCACGTTTACGTCTTGGTTTCAACTACATACTGCCTTCTGCGAGTATACAAACAAGTTTCAAAGTTTAGACGTAAATCTGCGTCTAACTGCGTTTAGACGTAAATCTGCGTTTAGACGTAAAACTGCGTTTAGACGTAATACTGCGTTTAGACGTAATACTACGTTTAGACGTAATACTGCGTTTAGACGTAAATCTGCGTTTAGACGTAAAACTACGTTTAGACGTAAAACTGCGTTTAGACGTAAATCTGCGTTTAGACGTAAATCTGCATTTAGACGTAAATCTGAGTTTAGACGCAAAACTGCGCTTTGACGCAAAACTGCGCTTAGACGCAAAACTGCGCTTTGACGCAAAACTGCGCTTAGATGCAATCTGCGCTTAGACGCAAAACTGCGCTTAGACGCAATCTGCGCTTAGACGCAAACTGCACTTAGATACAAACTGAGAATTTGCTTTTGCATCATAATAGTTTTTGAACAAACGCAGCTTTTGGTTTTAAATTTATTATACGATTTCCGCTGCACTAATTCACCCCCCCCCCCTCTTAGTGCTCTCGATCCTAACATTTTGTTCATACAATCGAGGAAAGATTATTGGATTATATCATTGGCATAAGGAGCATATCGATGACATATGGTAATTTCAAGGCACAACAAAGACGTAAGGAGCATTTTGGATATCAATGGCATATGAAACAGTTTGGAACATATAAATGGTGAATGAAATGCTTTAGAACGTATCAATGGCATATGGAAATATTTTGGAAGCATAAGAAGCATTTAAGAATATATCAAAGAACAAATACGAAATAGAAGCTCAAACGTCATACTCTAGCATTGTGCATGTGAGGTTTAACTCAGTGGTGGCTCCACGCCGTGATGAGTTCTCGACTCCATCCACGGGTAGCCCTTTCCTACTCGAGCCCTCTCACCTTGCCCAAGTGCTAGGTCAGCTCTGAATTTCATAGCAAACAGATAGAAGGTGAAGTGGGATTCCAAACATAATATGGTCCATCCATTTCTGAATGACCACCAAACATAATCTAGAGCATCGTGGGCTCTAAGCACATACCCTTTACCATTTCTGGCAAAGGTCTAAATAATCCCACAAACACCAGAGTATAAAAGGGTATTGTGAATAATGAATTGGGACATATCAGAAGCACATGTGGAACAACGAAATGTACATATGCCTTTCGAGTCAATACTATACAGACATAATCTTTCATAAATGTATTCAGATTTGTAAGAAAAGAAAAGCAAGAGCATACAATGATTTCAAAAAATCACATATAGCTCAATTGAAATAAGAAAGTTAGGTGTATTCAATGTCCAATAAAATGAAACTGGAGGAGGCACATATCGAAAGCAAATGTGGAACAATGGGATGCATGCGCCCAATCATTACGTTGCAAACATGATCTTTAGATGAAAGCTGCAGATGTACAAATAAATAAAGGACAAAAGTATACAGGAATTTAAGGTAATAATGTAAAGCTTAACTGAAGTAAGATTTTTTGCCGAAATCAATTTCCAAAGAGAAGAAACAAGGAAAGCTGAAATCGACCAAAGCTCGATTCTGGCAGAATTTGATAGGAACATTCCAATTTATACAAAATAGGTGTCATTAGAAAGCTTTGTCAATCTAGTTTTAGACAAATAAGTTTAACAAGAATTGGAATTTACAACATGGAGTTATAGATAATTTTGTAGCGAAAGGTCTGAAAATATTAGCTCTATTTTACTGATTCCATAGGGTCGATGAAAGTAGATGTTTTAGCTTGCAATTGTACTCCAAAAATTTCAAATCAGGTATATTCAGAAAGAATTTCTAGTCTAGCTTCGAATAAATCATACTTTTTTTGAATCTGAGTTCACAGCAGAAAGTTATAAATAGTTAAGCAACAAGAGGTTAGAAATTTTGGTCCCTATTTTAAAGAATATGTAGGGTTAATTTAAACAGAAGTCTTAGTAGGCATTTAAACTCCAAATCATTCGATCTTCATATCAAAATAAAGATTTTTTTGTCTACTTTCAAATGGAATAGGTCTCGTCTAAATCAGAGTTTATTAAAAAATGTTATGACTGAAACATTGCATAGAGGTCAGATTACCAAAAAATTACAGATTCATCGCTTTATATCAAAACGAAAGAAGGTCTGGTTCTCAGTTGAAATTTTTCAAATTTTGTAGGATAAAAATGGAAACAGAGATTAAGGTTAATGTGGGATGGGGTTAGAACACTTGCCTTAAAATTATTTGAATCCCAAATGTGAGAAAATTGATTAAAAACCTCAAGCTCTTCTTCTTCTTCTTCTTCTTTTCTCAAACCCACGTTGGCTGCAACTCTTCAGGTTTGTTTTCTTTAACCTTTCATCTAATTATTTGGGTTTTGGCTAATGCAAAAGTTGCAAGGTGTCATGCATGCATGAAAGGGGCTAGGTGTCATCTTTAGAGCAAAGATAAGTGGCATCAACCTTAGGTTAGCTAGTGACACATGTCCACTATTTTTTTTTTTCTTAAATCTAAATCTTTCATAAATTATATCAAACTTCTAATATTTACTCTTAGGTCCCTAGCCATAAACTTTTAATATAATATTATTTAATATAAAATAATTATTAAATAATCCTTATTTTTACAAACAAACCTTTTACTAAAATTTTCAAAATGGGGGATGTTACATCCCCCCCTCCCCCCCGAATTTAATTTTCATTCAGGAGGTGTGAACCTAACTCAAAATTGATAATATTATAATTCAACAAACAATCCAGGATCCAATCACACATTTGAGGTCACTAAGAAAAACATTCAAGTCATTCACCTCTACAATCCACAATTCACAAAACCTGTGCAGTTTATAATCATACATCATATCACTAGATAATTCTTAAAATCCAAAGGCAACATAAATAAACCATAACCACATCATAAATCCATAGTTGTGAGAATCTATACACTTACAAAACCAACATGTACCACATGTTTGTATCATTTATTACATAATTTTAACTTAACATTCCAAAAATCATAACATGAGAGGTATTTTTCAAATATCTACAAGATACATCAATCTAGATATGTCATTGATACACACAAAAGGATCTTATACAACATCAACATATTAAGTACGAAAGATTTGCCCCAAAATCTTCTAGCTTCGCAATGCCTCAACCCAAACTACATATTTTTGCGAGCGATAAGCTATCATGAAAAATTTATATATCAACGGGGTGAGCATATAAAGCTCAGCAAGTAACTAACATATCCATAGCAAAGACGATAGGTTTCAAATAAATAAGGTATCAAAATACAAAGTAGAGATACAAGATGAAATAGTAGCATGTTTTGTTTGAATGCAGAATTACAATGTCATATCGTTCGAAGCACGTTTTGTTCATACAATCGATAAAAGGTAATTGGAGCATATCATTAGCATAAGGAGCATATCGATGACATATGGTAATTTCAAGGCATAACAAAGACGTAAGGAGCATTTTGGATATCATGAATGCAGAATTACGATGTCATTTCGTTCGAAGCACGTTTTGTTCATATAATTGAGGAAAGATAATTGGAGCATATCATTGGCATAAGGAGCATATCGATGATATATGGTAATTTCAAGGCATAACAAAGACGTAAGGAGCATTTTGGATATCAATGGCATATGAAACAATTCGGAACATATCAATGGTGAATGAAATGCTTCAGAACATATCAATGGCATATGGAAATATTTCGGAAGCATAAGAAGCATTTCAGAACATATCAAAGAACAAATACGAAATAGAAGCTCAAACGTCGTACTCTAGCATAGTGCATGTGAGGTTTAACTCAGTGGTGGCTCCACGCCATGATGAGTTCTCGACTCCATCCATGGGTAGCCCTTTCCTACTCGAGCCCTCTCACCCTGCCCAAGTGCTAGGTCGGCTCTGAATTTCATATCAAACAAATAGATGGTGAAGTGGGATTCTAAACATAATATGGTCCATACATTTCTGAATGACCACCAAACATAAGTCTCTAATGTCTAGGAGCTCTCCCACATTTGGGAGCTCCATCCACCCACGTTTGAGTGAAGTCATATGGGCCGGCAGAGCATCACAGGCTTTATGCATAACTCCCTTCACCATTTATGGTGAAGGTTCACAATATCCCACAAACACTAGCGTACAAAAGGATAGTCTGAACAATAAATAGCACATATCGGAAGTACATGCGGAACAAAAAAACATATATGTGCCTTTACGAGTCAATACGAAGTAATAAATAATCTTTCACAAGCATAGTGCATACAAAAAAACATATATATGCCTTTACGAGTCAATACGAAGAAAATGAAAGCAAGGGCATACAAGGATTCTAAGCAATCACATATAACTCAATTAAAATAAGAAGGTTAGATGAATTCAATGTCCAAAGGAAGGAAATTGGAATAGGCACATATCGAAAGCAAATGTGGAACAATGGGATATACGTGTGCCTATATGAGTCAATACGATATAGCTTAAACGTTACATAATAGTTTTCAAGAATGCAAATAATTTTATAGAAAAGAGCATACAAGAATTCTATGTAGTAATATAAAGCTCAATTGAACAAGAAAGTTAAATGAAATCAATTTCCAAAGGAATGAAACCAGAATATGTGAAATCAACCAAAGCTCGATTTCTGACAGAATTCGAGAGGCTCATTAAACAAATGATTCAAACTATCAATTGTGCTCCAATATACTCAAGAAAGCTATTGTGGAAAGATATTTCAATTTATTTTCAGAAAAAATAAGTCTCGTATGAATCGAAGTTTCCAATAAAGAGTTACAATAGATATAGTAACCCAAGATCAAAGAATAAATCTCAATTTTACAGAATTCACAGGGTCAGATTCAATAGAAAATTGGGTAGACATTTGGACTCTAAATCTTTCAATCTAGGTATCAAAGAAAGATCTACGAGTCTAGTTTCCAATGAAATAAGCTTTGAATAAATCAACGTTTCCAATAGGGACTTATAGGCAGTTCAGTATCAAAAGGTTAGAAATTATGTTCCATATTTTACAGAATCTATAGGCTCATTTGAAACAGAAGTTTGGGCAAGCAAACTTACTCTGAATTCTTAAAATAAGCTATCAAAAGAAAGGTTTATGAGTGTATATTCTGATCAAATAAGTTTTGTCCAAATCAGATGTCAATACATGAAGTTATAACCCTAACAGAGTAGAAAGGTCAGAATCTCAAAAGTTGCACAGATTCGAATCGTTACGTCTAAACGGGAGATATATCAAATGCAAGGCTAGAACAATTCAAAGTTCCTCATATTCAAAGCAAAATTGTAGTAAGGAAAGGTTAGGACACTTGCAATAGGAAAGATTATAAAGCTTGCAATAGGAAGGATCGGAACACTTGCCTTTCACAGATTTTGATCCGAAGATCCAAAGAAGGTGTCAGCCCAAATCCTTCTACTTTTCCTCCATGTCCTCTCCCTGTTTCATTTTCTACATATGTCTTTTCTTTTTCCTCCACAACTACAGCTCGTGCAGAATATAGAGGCATAGTCACCTGCTCTCTGTTACTCTCATTCCTTCATTTTCTTTTTCAAACACAGCTGTCGCAGCCATAGCCGTTGCCACTACCATAGTCGTAGCCACGACCGCAGCTGCTGTCAAAACCGTAGCTCCTTCCACTGCACTACTTCCTTCCTCCCTTCTCTCGTTCCTATTTTTTCTTTCCTAAACACAACTGCCGCAAATGCAGCCGCCACCACCGCAGCCGCAATCACGGCCACAACCTCTTTTTTTTTTCCCCTTTCCTTTCTTTCTCTTTCCTAAAAGTAGCTGCTATAGCCACCACCGCTGTCACAGCTACCACAACCAACATCGCAGCCATAGCCGCAGTCACAGCCACGGCCGCAGCCACCACAGCCGCAGCCTCTTCTTCCTCCCCTGCTCTGTTTCCTCTCCTTCTCCTCTTCCTCTCTTCTTCCCTTTTCCTTTCTCTTCTTCTTCCTTTCCTTCTCTTCTTTCCCAGCTACACTGCTGCAGTCGTAGCCTCAGCCACGGTCGTAGCCTCTTGTTCCTCCCCTACTCGTCTTCCTCTCCTTCTTCTCTTCCAACTGCAGCTGCCATCACCGCAGCCGCAGCCCCTTCTTCCCCTTCTCTTCTTCCTCGCCTTCCCTTCTTGTCACGACCCGGGTCTGATGAGCTAACTGGCCAATAACTCCATTTTGGTCCTCAACGGCGGACCAAAATGCCTAAGCGGGAGGTTACGTAGTACACTCATCAGGCCCTTATAAGCTAATCATACACATTCCCCACTTCCGATGTGGGACTAATGGGATATTACACTATCCCCAACCCAATTTGCTTGACGTCCTCGTCAAGGCCTGACATAACCCAGATCGAACCCTAGCATAGTGCATGTGAGGTTTAACTCAGTGGTGGCTCCACGCCATGATGAGTTCTCTGACTCCATCCATGGGTAGCCCTTTCCTACTGCAGCTATCTCACCCTGCCCTAATGCTAGGTCGGCTCTGATACCAAATGTCACGACCCGGGTCTGATGAGCTAACTGGCCAATAACTCCATTTTGGTCCTCAACGGCGGACCAAAATGCCTAAGCGGGAGGTTACGTAGTACACTCATCAGGCCCTTATAAGCTAATCATACACATTCCCCACTTCCGATGTGGGACTAATGGGATATTACACCAACTGTCACGCCCCAAAAATATCCATGATATTAAAAATTTTTCATCATAACTAACCCAGGATCCAAACACACATTTGAGGTCACTAAGAAAACATTCATATCAAAAATTTCACTTCTATAATCTACCAATTCATATCCCTGTGCAATTCATAAACATAGCACACATCACTCGATAATTCATACAATCTGAACTCGACTCATCAAAATAAAAACCACAATATAAATCCACAAGTGGGGAAATCTATGCAGTCACCACAATCATCGATTTACCATAAGTTCATATCATTACACAAATTTAATTTAACATTCCAAAACCCTATACATGAGGGATCCTTTAACTTACACAAAATCCACAGGTTTAGATTCATAGTCACATTTCATTAGATGCAAGGTAGCTTATACACAACTACATATATGCTAACAAAAGTTCCGCCCAACGTCTTCTAAACTTTCCGCTGCCTCAGCCCATTCTTAACATTTAAGCAAGAATTACGCTATCCTGAAAAATTTATCAACAAACGGGGTGAGCATAAAGAGCTCAGCAAGTGACTAACATATCCATATCAAAACAGTACAATTTCCAAAGAGATACAGTTTCAAAACACAAAGCAGAATATACGATTTCGTAGACATAATATCATTAGGAGCAGAATCACAATTGTCCTTTTAATCATACACATTTGGTTCCTGACAGATGGGGCATAGAGTAATTGGAGCATATCAGAAACAAAGGAAACATATCGGAGCTTATCAATGGCATATAAAATGTTCCAAAACACATCAACGACATATGGAACATTACGAAGCAAACTCAATAGTGAAGGAAACATTTCAGAGCATATCAAACTCATATGTCGTACAGAAGCTCAAACGTCGTCCTTGACGTTGCAATCATATCATACTTATCCAGAGCAGGAACAGAAATAACTCACCAAGACTCTGGATGTCATATCAAACATATAGAGGGTGTAGTGGGATCTCAGTCAGAATGTGATTCATCCATTTCTGAATGACCACCTGACAAAAGTCTCCCACGTCTGGGAGCTCCATCCACCCACGTCTAGGTGAAGTCAAAGGGGGCCGGCAGAGCATCGCAGGCTCTAAGCAATATCCCACATAGCGGGACCCCACATAGCGGGCAAATAAGTGCATACCAGAATATCCCACATAGCGGGACCCCACATAGCGGGCAAATCAGCGCATACCCTTTACCATTTCTGGCAAAGGTCCAGACAATCCCACACACCAGAGTACAAGAAGGCAGTTTCAACAAATTGCAGCATATAACGGAAGCACACGCGGAACAACCAAACGTACATGTGCCTTTTTAAAAACAATGTGATGCAAGGAACAAATCTCTCACAAAATATTCATTTTAGGGAAAGAATTGAAAGCAAGAGTGTACAGGGATTCCAAGCAATCATAACCAGCTCAATTCCAATAAGAGGGTTAGGCGAATTCAAGTATCCAAAGGAAATGGAACAGAATACGCGAAATCGACCAAAGCTCGATTTCGGGCAGAATTCCAGTGGCACATCAAACAAATATTTCAGAATAACAAATATGCTCCAATACCCATAAGAAGGCTATGGTTGAACCATATATCAGTCTATATTCGGATGGAACAGATTTCATATGAAACAGGGCTCCCAACACAGAGTTATCTCTGATTTGGTAACATAAGGTCAAAATCACAATCACTGGTTTGCAGACTTTATAGGATCGGATTCAACAGACGATAGGGTGAGCAATTGAACTCCAAAATTTTCAAATTATATGTCAAAAGAGAGGATTTCAAGTCTAGTTTCAAATAAAATCAGTTTGGTGCAAATCAGAATTTTCAACAGGGAGTTATAGGCGTTTTAGTTTCGAAAGGTCAGAAATCTTGAACTCTGTTTTACAGCGTCTATAGGCTCTTTTGAACCAAATTTTTGGGTAAGTATTCGGTGTCCAAAATCTACAAAATTGGTGTCAAAAGAAAGACATACGAGTCTAATTTCAAACAAAAATAGTTCCTGCCTGAATTCTCATTCTGTACTAAAACTTAGGGCCGAGACAGTGCTTAGGGGTCAGTTTACCGAAAACTTTCAGAATCCATAGTTCTATGTCCAAGGAGGAACATATCAGTTTCTAAATAAAAATCTTCCAATTTATTTTGAATCAACATAAAAACAGAGTCAAATACTTATGTAGGATTGGGGTTAGAACACTTGCCTTTGTAAATTTTGACCCGAAGTAACAAGATTAAAGCAAAAACCCTAAAAGCCCCAAATTTTCTTTCTCTTCTCCTTCTTCTTCTTCTTCTTCTTCTTCTTCTTTTCTTTCCCTGATCACCCACGAGCTGCCTCCTCTGCTTCCTTAACAACGAAGGCAGAGAGGCTTAAGCGGTGGAATTTGTCATTTGGTGCATTTTGCAGTTTAGTCCTTGTTTTTATCATATTCACGATTAGGTCCTTAGGGTTTACATATAGGTCCTCAGATTCTTTCTTTTTTTTTTTTTTTTTTTTTTTGAACAGATCTCCCAAATCTTAAAAATAAATTACCTCTGATTCATGCTCTATTTCTTTTGTCAATTAAAATAGATGCTTACATTATCACCAACAGTTCATACGAACATTCGGAAATGAGGGGTGTTACACTTCTTCCTTCCTCTTTCTCTTTCCCTTCCATAGCTGCAGTTGCCACAGCCGCAGCCGCAGCTACTTCTTTCCCTTCTCCTTCCTTTCTTCTTCTTCTCTTCTTCTCCTTCCTCCCCTTCTTCTCCCCGACGAACAGCACCTCCTCTCCTTTGTGTCCTCCTACAGGAAATAGAGGTGCCGCCTCTTCACCCGCTTCTACTTCTTCTCTTCCTCTTCTTCTTCTTCTTCTCCTTCTTCTTCTCCTCTTCTTCCCTTCTCCTACCCGACACCCCACACCTGCTCACTGCAGCCCATGCCGCAGCCATCCTTCTTTTTTTATCTTTTTCTCTTCTTCTTTTTCCTCTTCTTCTTCTTCTCCTCCCCAATGCCCCACACCTTGTCTCCTATGTTTCCGCCTACAGGAAACAGATGTGCTACAGCCCTAGCTGTGCCACCTCTCGCTCCTCTCCCACTTCCCTCTTTTTTTTTTATTCTTCTATTCTTCTCTTCTCCCTCTTCTTCCTCCTCTCTTCTTTTCCCTCTTCTTCTTCTTTTCTTCTTCTCCTCTTTTCCTTTCTCCTCCCCAACGCCCCACAGCTCCTCGCTGCAGCCCTTTCCGCAGCCATCTCCTCTTTTCTTCTTCTGCTTCTCTTCTTCTCCTCTTCTTTCTTTCTCCTCCCTGACGCCCCACACATGAACTCCTCTGTTTCCTACACGAAACAGAGGTGCTGCAGCCCTAGCTGCTGCTGCTATCTCTCTTTCCTCTCCCTCTTCTCTCTCTTCTTATTCTTCTTTTCTTCTCTTTGTTATATCTCGGATTTTGATGATGAAGTCAATTATGATTTGTTATCTAATCTATATGTTGAGATAAGTGTGCAGGATTAACTACGAAGAAAGTAAGACATGCAGCAGGTGTTGCACCGGAGTCAAGACAATGATCACGTTGGGAGTTCGAGAGTTCGACGGAAGTTCGGACAGTCGTCGGAGGTTCTATGGGAACAAATCCGAGAAGTCCATAAGCTTGCCAAAGAAGCTTGTCCGAACTCGCCAAGTGAATCGTCGTAAGTCCAGGAGTTTGCCGGAAGTCCGTGGGAGCATCACCGAGGGTTTATCGGATGATCGACGGAAGTTCGCTGGAAGCTCGCCGGAAGAAGCAATTGACGCACCGGAGCAAGTTGCAGTAAATGTCTTAGGGAATATCGTAGTTAGCACAATGATTAAGTTGGAAATGGGAGGTGATCCCATTAACTTAATATTGGGGCAATTGGGCCCTTGAAAAACCCAAATTGGGCCGAATGGATCAACCCATTCGGAACCTGATTTCTGCTAGGCGGTTGAACCGCCCAAGGCAGGAGGTTGCACCACTTGGGCTCAGTCTCCGAGCGAGACTGGGAGGTGCAACCGCTCCAGCCAGGTGGTGGCACCGCTTGGGCTCAGTCTCCGAGCGAGACTAGGCGATGCAACCGCCTCAATCGGGAGGTGCAACCGCCTGAGCTCAGTCTTCGAGCTCTGGCAGGAGGTTCAACCGCCCCTGATAGGAGGTAGCACCGCCCAGAGGCTCAGTCTTCGAGCTCTGCCAGGCGGTGCAACCGCCTCAGTCAGGAGGTGCAACCGCCTGATCCCGAAATTCCGGGAATTGACAGTTTTGAGCTCCAAATTTGAACTGGGTTGGGGCCTATAAATACCCCACCCATTCAGCACTGAAAGGGTATGAACTTACACCGAAATCTTGATCTTTTTCTATGATTCTTAGAGCTCAAAATTGTTGTAAAGGCCAAAAGTTCTTCTCCCTCTTTTCTTCCAAGTTCTGAGTTGTAAAGAGAGGAGAGATAATTCTGTAAGGGTTGTCTCCTAAGCCTGTCAAAAGGAGTGAAATTGTAAAAGGGTGGTTGGCATTCGCCTATTGAAGGAAGGCCTCTAGTTGACGTCGGTGACCTCGTCGGTGGAGGAAGCCAAAAGTGGAGTAGGTCAAGATTGACCGAACCACTCTAAATCTCGGTTTACATTTACTTTGAGCATCTTATCTTTACTGCAAACCTCCTCAATAGCTTACTGCCTTCTGTGTCTTTACGATCATGTTTCAAAGTTTAGTGCTTTCCGAATCGGGGTTTAAGACGCAAATCAGTTTTATCATACGAACGTCATATTTCAGTTTGCGCTTACGTTCTGATTTCCATTATAACTGCAAACTACCTTTATATCTTTGCTTTAACTGCATCTCACCTTATCTCAAGTTGAAGTGATTTACAAATCTGCTTTCTTACCAAAATCACTTCTATCGAACGAACGCAGTTTTCGATTATAATTGCAGAAGGTTTTCCGCTGCACTAATTCACCCCCCCCTCTTAGTGCTCTTGATCCTAACAATTTGTATCAGAGTGGGGTTAACTCTCTAATGGATTAAAACCCAAGAGAGATGGCATACGTCGGAAACCAAGAGCGTCATTCTATTACACGTCCACCCATGTTTAATGGGATGGACTACACCTATTGGAAGACCCGAATGAGGATCTTTCTTATTTCTATGGATTTTGAACTTTGGAATCTTGTGGAAAATGGATTTTTGAAGTCTTCTCTTCCAATGATCGATTGGAATGAATTGGAGAAGAAGGCTTTCACTCTTAATGCAAAGGCTATGAATGCCTTATTTTGTGCACTTGATAAAAACAAATTTAACCGTGTTTCTACTTGTGAAACCGCATTTGATATTTGGCACACACTCGAAGTGACTCACGAGGCACAAGTAGAGTGAAAGAGTCAAAAATCAATCTTCTATTACATTCTTTCGAACCTTTCTGGATAAAACAGAGGGAGACCATTGGCGACATTTTTACCCATTTCACGAATGTCGTCAACGGTCTAAAAGGACTCAGAAAAAGTTTTTCGGATTTTGAGCTCGTAAATAAGATTCTAAGATCCCTTCCGAAGAGTTGGGATCCTAAAGTCACTGCTATTCAAGAAGTGAAAGATCTGAGCAACTTCCCTCTTTAAGAACTAATCGGGTCATTAATGACCTACGAGATGACTTGCGAAGCTCATGAAGAGCAAGAAGACATCCTTCCAAAGAATAGCAAGGATATGGCACTTAAAACTTCAGAAGACCACTTGAGAGAAAACTCATGTGGTGAGGACTATGACGATGACTTGGCACTTCTAACAAAAAAATTTTAAAAATTAATTAAAAGAAACAAGTTTAAGAATGACGTAAAAAATTAACTTGAACCCAAGAAGAACCAAGTTATTTGTTATGAGTGCAAAAAGCCGGGACACTACAAGAGTGATTGTCCCCAAGCCAAAAAGAGAACATCAAAGAAAAAGGCGCTCAAAGCAACGTGGGATGACTCGAGCGTGTCAGAAGAAGAGGAGTCCAACACCGAGCAAGTTGCTCACTATGCCTTAATGGCCATCGGAGAGGAGGTAACGAATTTAATAGATGCAGATTTATCATTTGATGAATTATTAAATGCCTTCCATGACTTATTTGATGAATGCAAGATTATTAGTAGAAAATAAAAATTGCTAAAAATGGAGCATGACAGTCTTACTTGTAATTTTGATAAGTTAAAAGCTGAATATCATGATAGTTTAGGCTCATGCATAAAATGCCATGATTTAGAAACTCTCTAAAAGAAAACTTGCTACTTATGGACACCTTGAAGAAATTCGAGGTTGGTAGCAAGTCATTGAACATGATCCTTGCAAACAAGGGTCACGTTCCCAAAAGAAGTGGAATTGGATTTGTGAGAAGTCCTCAGCAAAATTCAACCAACTTCATAAAAGGCCCCATGTTACATGTTCGACATCAACGCAAATGCAACTTTTGTTGCAAACTTGGACACAAAACGCATTATTGTCCATTCAAGAAAATTAGTCCGAATAAATTAATTTGGGTTCCTAAAGGAACCATGACAAATTCTATGCAATATGATAAACAATATAGATCTATTTTTGAGGCACCCAAAAGCAAATGGGTTCATAAAAATCATCTTTTCTTGTAGAAACCTATACCATCGCAAGCTATGAGCAAGAGATGGTACCTTGATAGTGGATGCTCAATGCATATGACCGGAGATCCATCTCAATTCTCTAAGCTCACTAGCATAGACAAAGGCTATGTCACCTTCGGAGACAACAACAAAGGTAAAATCATTGGCAAAGGAACCATAGGTAACAAATCTAACTTCTTTATTGAAGATGTTTTGTTAGTTAATGGTTTAAAACATAACCTCTTGAGCATTAGTCAATTATGTGATAAAGGATACATTGTCAGATTCGAATCTAATGCTTGCATCATTGAAAAACCACACAAAAACATGTCTATGATTGCATTAAAATAAAATAACGTATACACTATTGACATCAATGATTTGTGTAATGAAATGTGTTTTTCAGTTTTGAATGAGGATGCTTGGCTATAGCATAGAAGATTAGGTCATGCAAGCATGAAACTAATCACTCAAATATCATCTAAAGAACTTGTAAGAGGAATTCCTCATATCAAGTTCATCAAAGATAATGTATGTAATGCTTGCCAATTAGGTAAACAAATTAAGGGTAGTTTCAAATCTAAGAATCAAATAAGCACCTCTAGGCCCTTACAATTGATCCATATGGACTTGTTCGGACCAATCTCTACATTAAGTCTAGGAGGTAGCAAATACGCCTTCGTCATTGTAGATGACTATAGCAGATATACATGGACTTACTTCTTAAAACAGAAAAATGAATGCTTTAGATATTTTACCAAGTTTTGTAAACTTGTTCAAAATGAGAAGGGGTCTATGATTTCGTCAATTAGAAGTGATCACGGTGGAGAATTTCGAAACCATGATTTTCAAGAATTTTGTGAACTCAATGGATACAACCATAATTTCTCTACTCGAAGAAATCCTCAACAAAATGGAGTAGTAGAAAGAAAAAATCGAAATTTACAAGAAATGGCAAGAACCATGTTGAATGAACATAGCCTACCCAAATATTTTTGGGCCGAAGCTGTAAACACCGCATGCTATATTTTGAATAAAGTTCTGGTAAGACCCTTACTCACCAAAACTCCTTATGAGTTATGGAACAACAAAAAACCCAACGTTTCATATTTTAAAGTCTTTGGGTGTAAGTGTTTTATCTTGAATGAAAAGGATAACTTAGGAAAATTTGATGCTAAATCCGATGAAGGAATCTTTCTTGGTTATTCTTCGGTTTCTAAAGCTTTTCGTATCTTCAATAAAAGAACCTTAATTATTGAAGAATCCATTAATGTTGTTTTCAATGAGATTTCCGAAATCAAGAAAAATGATTTTGATGATGATGTTAATTTTGATTCCTTAAATTTAAATGAAACCCCGTCTCCAACTAGCAACTTGGATGCATCTACTTTTGAAACATCCTTACCCAAGGATTAGAAGTATGTAGATGCTCATCATAAGGAGCTAATCTTAGGAGACACATCAAAGGGGGTTCAAACATGATCTTCTCTTAAAAATTTTTATGCGAACACCGCTTTTCTCTCTCAAATTGAACCCAAATGTATTGACGAAACCATAAAAGATTATTCATGGATTATCACAATGCAAGATGAATTGAATCAATTTGAGAGAAATGAGGTGTGGAATCTTGTTCCTAGGCCAAATGACCATTTAGTTATTGGTTCTAAATGGGTCTTTAGAAATAAGCAAGATGAAAATGGTATCATGGTTAGAAACAAGGCTAGATTAGTGGCCAAAGGTTTCAACCAAGAAGAAGGTATCGATTACGAAGAAACCTTCGCTCCTGTGGCTCGATTAGAAGCCAAAAGGATGCTCCTTGCCTACGCTAGTAGTAATAATTTTAAGTTATTTCAAATGGTTGTTAAAAGTCCTTTTCTTAATGGCTTTATTTCCGAAGAAGTCTATGTTGAACAACCTCCTGGATTTTAAAATAATAGCCTCCCTAATCATGTGTTTAGATTAACTAAAGCTCTCTATGGTTTAAAACAAGCCCTGAGGGTTTGGTATGAGAGACTTAGTTCTTTTCTTATTGAAAATAATTTCACAAAAGGCAAGGTTGATACTACATTATTCATCAAAAATTTTAAAAATAATTTTCTCATTGTTCAGATTTATGTTGATGATATTATATTTGGTTCCACGAATGAATCTCTTTGTGAATCGTTTGCTAAAACTATAAGTCTTGAATTCGAAATGAGTTTAATGGGAGAATTAACATTCTTCTTAAGCTTACAAATCAAACAACTAAGCAATGGTATCTTTATTAGTCAAACTAAATATGCTATGAATTTACTAAAAAAGTTTAATATGAAGAACTCAAAGGCTATTAACACTCCTATGAGCACCTCCACTAAGTTAGAAATTGATGAAAGTGGAGAAAGCTTCGATCAAAAAACTTATAAGGGTATGATAGGAAGTTTACTTTACCTCACTGCAACTAGACCAGACATCATGTTCAGTGTAGGACTTTGTGCTAGATTTCAATCAAACCCTAAGATATCTCATCTCAAGGCAGTTAAAAGAATACTTAGATATCTTAATGGTACCACAAATCTAGGATTATGGTACCCAAAATCAGAGAATCTTGAGTTAATTGCTTATGCTGATGCAGACTTTGCTGGCTGTAGACTAGATAGAAAAAGCACATCAGGAACATGTCAATTTTTAGGACATGCCCTTGTTTCCTGGTCATCTAAGAAATAAAACTCGGTTGCACTATCAACAACCGAAGCTGAATATATTGCAGCAAGTGCACGCGGTGCACAAGTTGTATGGATGAAAAACACCTTAGAAGATTATAAGTTCATCTTACCAATATTCCCATTAAATGTGATAACACAAGTGCAATATGCTTAACAAAATATCCTATACAACACTCAAGAACAAAACATATTGATATTAGACATCACTTTATACGAGATCATGTTACTAATCATGACGTAATCATAGAGTTCATTGACACTAAATATCAACTAGCTGATATTTTTACAAAACCTCTAAGTGAAATACCATGATTTATTATCGCACTTATGCTCAAAATTTACTTATATTGTTCTCCTAGTATGACAACTACCATGCTTTTTGTTGATGACAAAGGGGGAGAAATATATGAATTGATGCTACAAACACTGATGCTATGATTATGCTATGCTCGCATCACCAAGAGATATATTAACAGATGATGCTATGATTATGCCATGCTTGCATCACCAAGATATATATGAACAGATGCTATGATTAATTTGCATTATGCCTTGTTGTATCGTGTCAAGATATCAAACAAAAACTTGCATCGTAATTCTACGAGTTGATATCTTACCATGTGATGAAATGCAATACTTGCTAAAATATTTGAAATATGTACATCATGTAATGATATCAAAATCTTACTTCGCAGCTTTACATGTTGATATCTTACAATATGATGAATTGCTACTATTACCATCATTCAAACTTGTTATGTAAAATTTGAAATGTCAAGCCTTGACATCATCTTTAGAGAGATACATCATGATGGGAGTATTGATAAGTTCAAATGATTTTAACTTATCAATATGTCTCTTGAATTCTTAGGTTTTGAATTCAAGAATGACTTATCTCAAGTATGGCATATAGACAGGGGGAGTTAAGGTTAACTCCATTATCAATTGATTGTCATCATCAAAAAGGGGGAGATTATTGAATCTCGGATTTTGATGATGAAGTCAATTGTGATTTGTTATCTAATCTATATATTGAGATAAGTGTGTAGGATTAACTACGATGAAAGTAAGACATGCAGTAGGAGTTGCGCCAGAATCAAGACATTGATCATGTTGGGAGTTCGATAGTTCGACAGAGGTTCGGACAGTCGTCGGATGTTCTGCGGGAACAAATCCGAGAAGTCCATAAGCTTGCCAAAGAAGCTTGTCGGAACTTGCCAAGTGAATCGTCGCAAGTCCAGGAGTTTTCCGGAAGTCCGCAGGAGCATCACCGAGGGTTTATCGGATGATCGACGGAAGTTCGCTGGAAGCTCGCCGAAAGAAGCGATTGACGCACCGGAGCAAGTTGCAGTAAATGTCTTAGGGAATATCGTAGTTAGCACAATGATTAAGTTGGAAATGGGAGGTGATCCCATTAACTTAATCTTGGGGCAATTGGGCCCCTGAAAAACCTAAATTGGGCCGAATGGATCAACCTATTCGGACCCTGATTTCTGCCAGGCGGTTGAACCGCCCAAGGCAGGAGGTTGCCCCGCCTAGGCTCAATCTCCAAGCGAGACTGGGAGGTGCAACCGCTCCAGCCAGGCGGTGGCACCGCTTGGGCTCAGTCTCCGAGCGAGACTAGGCAGTGCAACCGCCTCAGTCAGGAGGTGCAACCGCTTGAGCTTGGTCTTCGAGCTTTGGCAGGAGGTGCAACCACCCCTGATAGGAGGTAGCACCGCCCACAGGCTCAGTCTTCGAGCTCTGCCAGGTGGTGCAATCGCATCAGTCAGGAGGTGCGACCGCCTGATCCCGGAATTCTAGGAATTGACAGTTTTGAGCTTCAAATTTGAACTCGGTTGGGGCCTATAAATACCCCACCCATTCAGCACTGAAAGGGTATAAACTTACACCGAAATCTTGATCTTTTTATATGATTCTTAGAGCTCAAAATTGTTGTAAAGGCCAAAAGTTCTTCTCCCTCTTTTCTTCCAAGTTCTGAGTTGTAAAGAGAGGAGAGAAAATTCTGTAAGGGTTATCTCCTTAGCCCGTCAAAAGGAGTGAAACTATAAAAAGGTGGTTGGCCTTCGCCTATTGAAGGAAGGCCTCTAGTTGACGTCGGTGACCTCATCAGTGGAGGAAGCCAAAAGTGGAGTAGGTCAAGAGAGACCGAACCACTCTACATCTCGGTTTGCATTTACTTTGAGCATCTTATCTTTACTGCAAACCTCCTCAATAGCTTACTGCCTTCTGTGTCTTTATGAACGTATTTCAAAGTTTAGTGCATTCTGAATCGGGGTTTAAGATGCAAATGAGTTTTATCGTACGAACGTCGTATTTCAGTTTGCGCTTACGTTCTGATTTCTATTGTAACTGTAAACTGCCTAAATATTTTTGCTTTAACTGCATCTCGCCTTATCTCAAGTTGAAGTGATTTACGAATCTGCTATCTTACCAAAATCACTTCTATCGAACAAACGTTGTTTTCGATTTTAATCGCAGAAGGTTTTCCGCTGCACTAATTCACCCCCTCTTAGTGCTCTTGATCCTAACACTCTTCTTCCTCCTCTTCCTCTCTTCTTCTCCCCACGCCCCACTGCCCCTCTCTCTGTTTCTCGAGAAATAGAGAGAGTGGGAGGCGGTGGGATAAAACCGAAATTTTCAGTTTTCTTTTTTTTTTGTAACTTAACAATTTAGTCGTTGAAATATCTATATTTACTTATAGGTACTCTGATTTATAAATAAATTTTTATTAATAATTTTTAAAAGTGAGGGATATTACACTCTCCCCCCCACCCCCCTTAAAAGAAAATTTAGTCCTCTAAATTGATCATAGCTCAATCGATGAAAAGATGAGGAGTATGATTTCTTTATTTCCTCCTCTGCTCTCAAATAATTTCATCAATATAATACAATTACACAATTATCCAAGAGTGACCAAAATATTCTCCTCCTTGATCCTCAATAGATGGTAACCAGACCTTCAATCAATCTTTAAAAATACTTGTGCACCCTGTAATTTATTAAACAAGTCGTCACTTTAGAGAATACTCATTTTTTATGGTCACCTGATTCAATTATCTAAAATTAATGTAAAGTCTCAATGTTCCATCCATCTTTTTAACTAACATTGGAGCACCCGACGATGAAATATTAAGCCAAATAAAATCCTCATGTAATAGTCCTAATAGTTGCTTTTCCAATTCCACTTACTCAAATGATATCATTTTGCAGAGAGGCTTAGATATTGGGATTGTCCCAAGGATCAAATCAAAAGTAAAGTCATGTTTGGAGGTAATCCAAGCAAGTCATCCTGGGATACATTAGGCAAAGAGATAAATCATGTCCGATACTCTCAAAATAAAAGATCGATTGATCCAATATGCAAAAAGTGATCATTTGTTATATACCAATCTATACTGGTATGATAGGAAGATAGCCAATCCATACCCAGTATAATAGCAAAACTTCAAATCTCTAGGAAAACTAAATCAGCAAAAGTTAAAGTTCTCCAATAAAAATCAAACAAGAGGACCAGATTCAAGTTCATTATCAAAGAATCTCCAATGATCGTATTTATATATAGCACATAATGCAGTGGTCTATGTTGAATACCCAAGTGATAAGTAAAATATTACGAATCAAATCGTAGATGGGACCCATGGTCAAACAAATATTTGCATTCTTTCATAAACATGAATAATTCCTTCGACCACTAATTCAGAAGTTTTAGATTCATATTTAGTGATAGCATACACTCTAACATGAGCTGATGATTTAGGAGGCAATGATTCTTTCTTCTTGTTCAAAGGGCAGTATTTTATTTTATAATCTAACTTTCCACAAGCAAAATAGATTATAGTCACCCACAAACATATACTTGTTTCATAATTTAACTTGCATCACACATGATTGACTCTTTTGTGGTGACTTCCTTTTTCAAATCCAAATGTCTTGACCCTCTTGTTATCGCTTTCTAATTCATTTCCAATCATATTTTTATTGGTAAACTTATCCTTGTCATTCTTGTCATTGATCTTTAAAAATTATTTTCATTGTTCCCATTAATGATTAACCTCTACTTCCAATATAAGGTGGCAAAAGAAATCTTTTGATCATTGAAACAATTTTGTACATGAAATATCTTTTCCATTCGCATCATACATTTTTCTGCCACCAACGAAATTAGGTTCACCATGCTTTCGTTGTGCCACTCTGATTTGATATCCACGATCAACCCTTTCATCCCACTTAATTAATCAGAAACAATTTAAATAGGAGGACCAAATTGCCTCATCATTCTAGATTCCTAAAATGCATCAAAGAATATTTTTACCGATCACTATAGTTCACTAGACCTGAATATATTTTGCACGTCAAGATATCAAATATTTTAGTGATCCTCAAATCATGCTATGATACCACCTCTATCACGCCCCTCAAAAATATCGATAATATTAAAATTTTCATCATAAACCAATCCATGATCCAAACTAACATTTGAGGACACTGAAAAATATTCTATCAAATTCACATCTATAAAACTTATGCAGTTTATAATCATATATCATATCTCTCGATAATTCACATTTATGGCAACCCAAGCCAACTTGACAAATATGAACAACATTTATAAATCCATAAGCTAAGTAATTTATACAATCAGAACTCCAACCATTTACCACAAGTTAATATCATCGTAAACTAGACTTAACATTCTGAAATTCCAAATAAGAGAGATCGTCTAATACTTTTACAAGGTATATCCATTTTGGTTCATCGACAACATTTCATTACATACAAAATATACTTATACAATAATAACATAATAACCAACAAGACTTGCCCATAATTCTGAATAGCTCTCCACTACCTCAGCCCAATTCAAACATCTCAGAGAGTGACAAGCTGACTTGAAAGATTTATATAACAACGGAGTGGGCTAAAAACAGCTCAGCAAGTGATAAAGCATATCTAGCACAAAAAGGGATAGTTTAAAACGAACAAGATATCATAATGCAAGAAAGAATCCAAGAGATTTAAGGATATCATCTCATTAGATACAGATTCGCAAATGTCATTTCATTCATAACATATTTGATTCATAACAAATGGAGCATCGAGTAATTGGAGCATATCAATAGCGTACGAGATGTTCCGGAGCATATCAATTGCAAATAGGACATTTCAGAACATATCTGTCACGCCCCTCAAAATATCGACAATATTTAAAATTTTCATCATAACTAACCCAGGATCCAAACACACATTTGAGGTCACTAAGAAAACATTCAGATCAAAATTTCACCTCTATAGTCTACAAATTCATAACACTGTACAATTCATAAACATACCACACATCACTCGATAATTCATACAATCTGAACTCAACTCATCAAAATAATAACCACAACATAAATTCACATGTGGGGAAGTCTATGCAGTCACCAAACCAACGATTACCATAAGATCATATCATTACATGAATTTAACTTAACATTCCAAAATCCTATACATGAGGGATCCTTTATCTTACACAAAATCCACAGGTTTAGATTCATCGTCACATTTCATAAGATGCAGAGTATCTTATACAACAAATACACATATGCTAACAAAGATCTGCCCAAAATCTTCTAAACTTTCCACCGCCTCAGCCTAATCTTAACATTTAAGCAAGCAATACGCTATCCTGAAAAATTTATCAACAAACGGGGTGAGTATAAAGAGCTCAGCAAGTGACTAACATATCCATATCAAAATAGTACAATTTTCAAAGAGATACAGTTTCAAAATACAAGGTAGAATATACGATTTCGTAGACATAATATCATTAGGAGTAGAAACACAATTGTCCTTTCAATCTTACATATTTGGTTCCTGACAGATGGGGCATAGAGTAATTGGAGCATATCAGTAACAACGGAAACATATCGGAGCTTATCAATGGCATATAAAATGTTCCGAAGCATATCAATGGCATATGGAACATTTCGAAGCAAAATCATCAGTGAATGAAGCATTTCAGAGCATATCAAAAACAAATATCGTAAAGAAGCTCAAACGTCGTCCTTGATGTTGTAATCATATCATTCTTATCTAGAGCATGAACAGAAACAACTCACCAAAACTCTGGATGTCATATCAAACATATAGAAGGTGTAGTGGGATCTCAATCAAAATGTGATTCATCCATTTCTGAATGACCACCTGACAAAAGTCTCCCACGTCTGGGAGCTCCATCCACCCACGTCTAGGTGAAGTCAGAGGGGGCCGGCAGAGCATCGCAGGCTCTAAGTACATACCCTTTACCATTTCTAGCAAAGGTCCAGAATATCTCACAAAGCGGGACCCCACAGAGCGGGCAATAAGCACATACCCTTTACCTTTTCTGGCAAAGGTCCAAACAATCCCACACACCAGAGTACAAGAGGGCAGTTTTAACAATAAGTAGCATATATCGGAAGCACACGCGGAACAACAAAATGTGCATGTGCCTTTTCGAGACAATACGAAACAAAGAACAAATCTCTCACAAATGTATTCAGATTTGGAATGAAATGAAAACAAGAGTGTACAGGGATTCCAAGCAATTATATTTAGCTCAATTCCAATAAGAAAGTTAGACGAATTCGAATATCCAAAGGAACGGAACAGAATACGCGAAATCGACCAAAGCTTGATTTCGGACAGAAATCCAGTGGCACATCAAACAAATACTTCAGAATATCAATTATGCTCCAATATCCATAAGAAAGCTATGGTCGAACCATATATCAATCTATATTCTGATGGAACAAATTTCATATGAAACAGGGTTCCCAACACGGAGTTACCTTTGATTTGGTAACACAAGGTCAAAAACACAATCACTGTTTTGCAGAATTTATAGGGTCGGATTCAACAGATAATAGGGTAGGAAATTGAATTCCAAAATTTTCAAATTATATTTAAAAAGAAATATTTTCAAGTCTAGTTTCAAATAAAATCAGTTTGGTATAAATCAGAATTTTCAACAGGGAGTTATAGGCATTTTAGTATCGACAGGTCAGAAATCTTGAACCCTGTTTTACAGCGTCTATAGGCTCATTTGAAACAGATGTTTGGGTAAGTATTCGGTGTCCAAAATCTACAAAATTAGTGTCAAAAGGAAGATATAAGAGTATAATTTCAAAAAAAATAGCTCTTGCACGAATTCACATTTTTTACTAAAACTTATAGGTGAAACAGTGTATAGGGGTCAGTTTACCGAAAAAAACATCAGAATCCATGGTTCTATGTCCAAAGAGAGACATATCAGTTTCTAAATAGAAATCCTTCAATTTATTTTGAATCAACATAAAAACAGAGACTAAAAATTCTGTAGGATGGGGTTAGAACACTTGCCTTTGAGAATTTTGACCCGAAGTGAAAAGATTAAAGCAAGAACCCTAAAAACCCCAATTTTTTTTTTTTTCTTCTTCTTCATCTTCTTCTTTCTTTCTTTCCTTGATCTCCCACGAGCTGCCTTCTCTGCTTCCTTAAAAACGAAGGCAGAGAGGCTTAAATGGTGGAATTTGTCAATTTATGCGTTTTGCAGTTTAGTCCTTGTTTTTATCATATTCACGATTAGGTCCTTAGGGTTTACATATAGGTCCTCAGATTCTTTTTTTTTTTTTTTTTGAACAGATCTCCCAAATCTTACATATAAGTTACCTCTCATTCATACTCTATTTCTTTTGTCAATTTAAAATAAATGCTTACATTATCACCAGAAATTTATACGAAAATTCGGAAATGAGGGGTGTTACACTCTCCCCCCCTTAAATGCTTACATTATCACCAGAAATTTAAAATAAAAGCTTACATTATCGTACCTCTATCGATGAAAAGACGGGGGTACACCTTTTTCATTTCCTCCTCTAGCTCCCAAGTTGTCTCCTCTCCAGAATGATGTCTCCAAATTACTTCAACTAGTGGGATGACCCGATTCCTTAGGACTTTTTCTTTTTTATCAACAATCTGAATAGGCTCTTCCACATAAGATAAATCTTTATCAATCTCTACCAGCTCATACTTAATGATGTGAGAAGGGTCATATATATACTTCCTAATCATCGAGACATGAAATATATCATGGACATGACTCAATGCAGGTGGCAAGGCAATCCTGTAAGCGACAGAACCAACCCTCTCAAGAACCTCAAAAGGTCCAATAAATCTGGGGTTAACTTTCCTTTCTTCCCAAACCTTATAATGCCTTTGGAAGGGGAGACTTTCAAGAATACAAAATCTTCGATTTCAAACTCAATATCTCGTCTTCTATTGTCGACATAACTCTTTTGACGGCTCTGAGCAGTTTTTAACCTTTTCCTTATAACTTGAATTTTCTCGGAAGTTTCTTGTACCTTGTCCGGTGCTAACAGCTTTCTGTCACCAACTTCCTCCCAACATATAGGTGTTATGCACTTTCGCCCATATAAAGCTCCATAAGGAGCCATATGAATACTTGAATGATAACTATTATTATACGTGAACTCAACAAGTGAAATATCCTTATCCCATTCACCTTTCCAATCCATAACATAGGCTCTAAGCAAATCCTCAAGTGTTTGAATTGTTCTTTCTGACTGACCATCAGTCTGAGGATGATATGCAGTACTAAACTTAACTTTAGTGCCCATCGACTCCTGCAATCTTCTCCAGAATCTAGAGAGAAATCTGGAGTCTCTATCATAGATGATCTCCTTTGGAATACCATGAAGTCTTACTATTTCATTGACATATAAATATGCAAGTTTATCAAGTGAAATAGCATCATGCTTCCTCGAGGTTCTGGGTAGTCCTGAAACAAAATCCAAATAGCATCATGCTTCCTCGAGGTTCTGGGTAGTCCTGAAACAAAATCCATAGTAATACATTCCCATTTCCATTCAGGAATAACTAAAGGTTGCAACAACCCTCCAGGTCTTTGGTGTTCTACTTTGATTTGCTAACAAGTCAAACATTTTGAAACATACATTGCAATTTCCTTCTTCATGCCTTCCCACCGATAATGACTTTGAAGATCTCTATACATCTTAGTGCTCCTAGGGTGTAGGGTGTACTTTGAAGTATGACTTTCATTTAGGATTTGATTCTTGATATCTGGTTCATTTGGTACACATACCCTCTCCCAAAATCTCAATAGGCCATCCTTTGAAACTTGAAATTGTGGCTTCAATTCCTTTTCTACTTCATTCCTCAAGTAGATTAAATGTGGATCTCGTAATTGTCCTTCTTTAATTTGTTGAATAAGATCGGATTGCACTTGAATGGAGGCCATCAATATCATCGAGTCTTGCCCTTTCCTCAAAGCTTTCAAATCAAAATTTTCTTCTAATAACTTCCATTACTTCACAACCAGACTAGCCATAAAACTTGTAGATTTCCTACTAAGTGCATCAACTATAACATTGGCTTTGCCCGAGTGATAACGGATGGCACAATCATAATCCTTCAGAAGTTCTATCCATCTTCGCTGCCTCATGTTTAACTCTTTCTGAGTGAAAATATATTTTAAACTCTTGTGATCAGTGAAGATTTCAAACTGTCGACCATACAAATAATGTCTCCAAATCTTTAGAGCAAAAATAATTGCTGCTAATTCCAAATCATGAGTTGGATAATTCAATTCATAACCTTTAAGTTGCCTAGAAGCATAAGCAATTACTCTCCCTTCCTGCATCAAAACACATCCTAGGCCTTTTCTTGAAGCATCAGTATAAACTACAAATCCCTCACTACCACTTGGAATAGTGAGAATAGGGGCACTAGTCAATCTTCTTTTTAACTCTTGAAAACTTTGCTCACAATCATCACCCCATACAAATTTCATATTCTTTTTAGTGAGGTTGGTGAGAGGTTGAGCGATTCGAGAAAATCCCTCCACAAATCTCCTGTAATAACCTGCCATGCCCAAAAAGCTTCGAACTTCTGTTACATTTGTTGGTACTTCCTATTCAACTACAGCTTCTATTTTCCTTGGATCAATAGATATACCCTTCCTTAAAATCACATGGCCTAAGAAAGCAACTTCATTCAACCAAAATTCACATTTGCTGAACTTCGCATACAACTTCTTTTCTCTTAGTATGGACAACACATCTCTCAAGTGTTCCTCATGCTCCTGATTACTCTTTGAATACACCAATATGTCATCAATAAATACAATTACATAGATATCCAAGAGCGGTTGAAATATCCTATTCATTAGTTCCATAAAAGCTGTAGGGGCATTCGTCAAACCAAAAGGCATCACCAAGAATTCATAATGACCATATCGAGTTCTGAAAGCTGTTTTTGAAATATCCTCCTCCTTGATCTTCAACTGATAGTAACCTGACCTCAGGTCAATCTTAGAGAATACTTGTGCACCCTGCAGTTGATCAAACAAATCATCATTTCTAGGTATGGGATACTTATTTTTGATGGTCACATGATTCAACTCTCTATAATCAATACAAAGCCTCAATGTTCCATCCTTCTTCTTCACTAATAGTACCGAAGCTGTTAGGATCGAGAGCACTAAGAGGAGGGGGTGAATTAGTGCAGCAGAAATCTTTCAGCGATTAAAAATGAAAGCTGCGTTCGTTCGATAAAAATGATTTCGATGTAAAAGCCGATTCTAAGATTACTTAAGATTAAGCGCAGTTTACGTCTCAATACAGTTTACGTCTAAACACAATTTGCGTCTAAATGCAGTTTGCGTCTAAACGTAGTTTTACGTCTAAACGCAGTTTTACGTCTAAATGCAGTTTGCGTCTAAATGCAGTTTTACGTCTAAACGTAGTTTACGCAGTTTTATGTCTAAACGTAGTTTACGTCTAAACGCAGTTTGCGTCTAAACGCAGTTTGCGTCTAAACGCAGTTTGCGCAGTTTAAGTCTAAACGCAGTTTTACGTCTAAACGCAGTTTGCGTCTAAACACAGTTTGCGTCTAAACGCAGTTTTACGTCTAAACGTGGTTTCAGAAAGATCAGAACTTAGAAACTCGTTCGTAAAAGCGTAGAAGACAGTTTGTAGTTATAAATGGAATCAAAACGTAAACGTAAACTGCAATGTAAAGATTGTACGAAAACACCGATTTACGTCTGAATGCAGATTCGGAAATATCAGCATTTAGAAACTCGTTCATAAAAGCGCAGAGGGTAGTAGCTATGTAGGAGGTTTGCAGTAATGATAAAATGCTCAAAGTAAAAGCAAACTAGAGATTTAGAGTGGTTCGGTCAATCTTGACCTAGTCCACTTTTGGCTTCCTCCACCGACGAGGTCACCAATGTCAACTAGAGGCCTTCCTTCAATAGGCGAAGGCCAACTGCCCTTTTACAGTTTCACTCCTTTTGACGGGCTCAGGAGACAACCCATACAGAACCTTTCTCTCCTCTCTTTACAACTCAAAACTTGAAGAACAGAGGGAGGAGAACTTTAGGCCTTAACCACAATTTGGAGCCCTAAGAATCACAGAAAAGATCAAGATTTCGGTGTCTATCTATTTCTCTTTCTGTGCTGAATGGGTGGGGTATTTATAGGCCCCAACCCAGTTCAAATTTGGAGCTCAAAACGATCAAATCCCGGAATTCCGGGATCAGGCGGTTGCACCTCCTGACTGGAGAGGTTGCACCGCCTGGCAGAGCTCGGAGACTGAGCCCAAGCGGTTGCACCTCTCTGTCAGGGGCGGTTGCACCGCTTGAGTCTGGCTCGGTGTCTGAGCCCCAGGTGGTGCAACCTCCTGACTGAGGCGGTTGCACCTCTCCTGCCAGAGCTCGAAGACCGAGCTCAGGCGATGCTACCTCTGTTAGGGGAGGTTGCACCGCCCAGTCTCGCTCGGAGACTGAGCCCAAGCGATGCAACCTCCTGCCTGGGGCGGTTGCACCGCCCAGCTTCGCTGGGAGATCCTCTCCTGGGCGGTGCTACCTCCAACCCTGGCGGTGCCACCTCTTTCACTATTTCAACTCAATTGGTTTGGCTCCAAACTTGGTCCAAACCAGTCCGAACTTGGGCCTAATTGGCCCCTAGTTGGGTTATAGGATTAACTCCTAATCCTAACCCTAATTAACGTGCTAACTATGAATTTAAAAACATATTCTAAGCTATTACAAAGTTCGCAAGTCAAGACTTCTTCTAGCGAGCTTCTAGCAAACTTCCGAAGGTCTTCCGATGAACTCTCGGAAACCATTCTGCGGACTCCCGGCAAGCTCCTAGACTTCACGATTTGATCTTAGCGAGTTCCAACGAGCTTCTTTGACAAGCTCCGATCTTTCTCGGCGAGCTCCGCGAACTTCCAACGAACCTTCCGGCGAGCTTCCGAAAAACCTTTCGGCAAGCTCCCAACTCATTCTCGGCTAGTTCCGGTAGCATTCCCGACGAACCTTCGGACTTCCGTTGAACTCTCGAACTCGCAACAAATCCTTCGCGCTTGACTCCGACACTTTGTTTCGCTTTATGTCTTCATCGTTATCATACTTAATCCTGCACAACAAAAACAAAACTCCGATCGAGATAATTAATCCTAAGCAATTAACCAAGTTGTCCGACATGTCATTGGTCCCTCGACGCTTCGTCCGATTCTTCGACGCATCGTCCTCTCCTACAGCCTTTTGCCCAATCGTCCAGTTGACTCCGCAACTCCAATATCCTTGGCACAATACCCGCTCTTCTTGGCCCGATGCCCGATTCCACGGCCCGAAGCCTTCTATCGATACGTCGACCGATCCACCGGCCCAACGTCCAATCTTCTGACATGTTCCTTCGGCACAACATGATTTTCCTGCTTTAATTGTCTCATCCTGATCGAAGCATCTTGCGTCACTCAAAACACAGATTAAATCATAAACATATATCAAGTAGTTTCATCATCAAAATACGAGATTCAACAATCTCCCCCTTTTTGATTATGACAACCACTTGATGACGGAGTTAAACTTAACTCCCGGAGTTTAAACAAACTCCCCCTATCAATATGCCATATTGATAGAACCTTGAATTCAAACTGAATTCAAGTCATTGCAATATTCATCATGAATACTTGCAACACGTCAACATGAACATATGCATAAACTTATGCATCACATGTCATGTCATCAACATACTTCTCCCCCTTTGTCATCAACAAAAAGGAGAAGTATCACAATCAATCGTTTGTGATATAGATTCAACTCATTGCATGAAAAACATAGTATCAAGTTTTATCATCATGCAAGTTTGCTAATATCAAATATCAACATGAAAAATTGCGATGTAAGCTTTTGATATCATAACGCAAACATTTCAAGTGTTTATCAATTGTAGCATTTCATCATATGGTAAGATATCAATGCGTTAAATTACGATACAAGTTCTTGATATCTTAACGTATGATGCAAACATGGCATAATGCAAGTTTGGCAATCATAGCATCAATTCATATATCTCTTAATGATGCAAGCATTGCAAATATGGCAATCATATCAATTCATATATCTCTTGATGATGCAAGCATAGCATCAATGTTCATAGCATCAATTCATATATTTCTCCCCCTTTCTCATCAACAAAATGGAGACCGATATAAGCAAATTTTAAGCATAAGTGCTTGTTGTTATTCATGTCCTAACTAGGTTCATATCATTTTCCAACAGTGAGTGATAGGATATCAAACATCTCAAGGAAAACATGACATGGAGATAGCTTTGAAAACTTCTTCCCTTTTTTTTTTTTTATCTGTTATTATCTTTTTGCATGAAGGAGGAAGACTATTTGTGATACATGCTATTTGTGAGTTTACTTCGAGTGAAGTTAGAATCGATGAGAGATTAAATCATGCTTCATTTTTACAAGGACCAAGATATGTATGTGAAATAAATCCTTGCAAGTAAAAACACTTTCATCTATATTCATCAAATCCATTTCTCAAAAAATATTTTTCACATGATGTGTGTATGAGAGATGTATTTGCTAGTTAATTACATATGTCAAAAATCAATGATATGAACTAAACTTGATATGACATATGCTTGTTATGTTTGGAAGAGAGTGAACTTGATATGTTAGATTCAAGAGAATCTGAAAATGAAATTTGACTCTTTCTTCCATTCGGACAAGGTTTTGCTATAGATATTCAATTACAATCATGAAGGTAAAGCATGCTTGTTATCATGGAAGTTTTGTATTCAAGCACATAATTTTCAACATGTAATTGTGTAAAATCATTATGCCTATCAAGTGATTCGATCATTCAATCAAGAAGGTTCGAAAAATAATTTTAACACGTTCAATCATTAGGACGTATTTTTGCCATAGTTTTTCAAATACAATCATGAAGATAAGACATGCTCATCATCATGGTAGTACGATGGCAAGTTTACAATTTTAAGACACGCAAGCTAGTAATTTTGAGATGTTCAAGAAAGCAACTCTTGCTTCTTGAAATATAAGTTTTGCTACATGTGCAAGTTAACTTTTTGCTTCTGCAAGATATCATTTCTTGATGATGTTCAATATAGCAAGTTCTACATCATGCAAGCTAGTGAATCTTATAACATTTTAGAACATGCATGAGCATCATAAATTTTAATGATGTGTAAAATTACAAATTTTGCATGTTTGTATTTGTGCATCTTGAGATTTGTAAGATAGCACTTCTTGGTGATGTTCAAGATAGCAATTCGTGAGAAGTGTAATTATTTTCTTTCTCCCTTTTTTTGAATTATAAGAGCTAGCAAATTAGCTTTCAAACATGTTTTGCTCCCCCTTTGTCATTGTCAAAAAGAAGGGAAGACCCTTTAATTTAAGTTCTAAATTATGACAAAGGTAAATAGCATTGATGAAAATTCAAGTCTTGAATGTCAAAACAATTATTTTATCATGAATGTTTCATCATTGCATGCATCATTATCATCATATATTTTTTAAAACATATAAACTCATTATTATATGATTCCGAATCATCATTCCTATTATTTCAATTTGACAAATCATGATCATGATTTTGATAAAACTCATTAATCATAACTTCAAATTAAACATGATTTAATATACTAAAATCGAGAAATGACAATAGACATCACCATGAAACACATTATTACTTCTTAACTCTGATTTCATATTTTCAATCAAAATCATTTTGTTTGTTTATCATAAGATATGTAATATTATCATTTTCGAAATTACAAGCATGATCATAATTTTTGTATTTTTATTTTTGAACATGTAATTTTCAAGAAAATTAATTCTAAACTAAAAAAGAAAATACATCATGAAAGCATCAAGTAATTTCAAAATAAATCAAAGGCATTTTAATTACCTCAACGCTGTAGGCTGTTAAGGCGTAGTTTGCTGCCTCGCTTTTGTTGACTTTCTCGTCTTCGGAGGAGCTCGATTCATCCCAATTTTTATTTTTATTCTTGCGTTTAAAGCAAGTAGTTCCATTCTTTTTGCCTTTTAATTTTCGTTTCATTTGTAGTTTAAGTTCACCATCACTTGAGCTTATGCTCGAGTGGTCTTCAAATGTTCTATGTCCCAAATCCTTCCTGTTCTTTGGAAGGTTGTTTTGTTCATCATTGTCCTCATCACTTGAGTCATCGCTCAAGTGACATTCATTTGTCCAGAGTTCCAAATCCTTCCTGTTCTTTGGAAGGTGATTGTGTTCAACATGTTCATCATGTGCATTGTGCACCATTTCATATGTCATCAATGAACCAATTAGTTCTTCAAGTGGTAAGTTGTTTAGGTTTTTAGCTTCTTGTATTGCAGTTACTTTTGAATCCCACTTCTTAGAAAGAGAACGCAAAATCTTGTTTACGAGTTCAAAATCCAAAAAACATTTTCCAAGAGCTCTTAAACTATTGACGACATCCGTGAAATGTGTGTACATGTCGCCTATAGTCTCGCTTGGTTGCATTCAAAAAAGCTCAAAATCATGCAATAAAAACTTAACTTTCGAGTCTTTGACTCTACTAGTTCCCTCGTGCGTGATTTCAAGTATTCGCCAAATGTCAAAAGCTGTTTCGCACGTAGAAATCCAATTGAACTCATTTTTGTCCAAAGCGCAAAATAAGGCATTCAGAGCCTTTGCGTTTAAAGAAAAATACTTCTTCTCCAAATCCGACCATTCGTTCATCGGTTTGGAGGGAAGTTGAAAACTGTTTTCAATGATATTCCATAAATCTAAATTCGTAGATATCAAGAAAACTCTCATTCGAGTTTTCCAATAAGTGTAGTCCAATCCGTTAAACAACGGTGGACGAAAGACCGAAAAGCCCTCTTGAAAGCCATGAATAGCCATTTCTCTAGGGTGTAAATCTGAAATGAGAAAAACCGGGCTCTGATACCAATTGTTAGGATTGAGAGCACTAAGAGGGGGGGGGGGTGAATTAGTGCAGCGGAAATCTTTCAGCGATTAAAAATGAAAGCTGCGTTCGTTCGATAAAAATGATTTCGATGTAAAAGCCGATTCTAAGATTACTTAAGATTGAACGCAGTTTACGTCTAAATACAGTTTACGTCTAAACACAGTTTGCGTCTAAATGCAGTTTGCGTCTAAACGTAGTTTTACGTCTAAACGCAGTTTTACGTCTAAACGCAGTTTTACGTCTAAACGCAATTTGCGTCTAAATGCAGTTTTACGTCTAAACATAGTTTACGCAGTTTTATGTCTAAACGTAGTTTACATCTAAATGCAGTTTGCGTCTAAACGCAGTTTGCGCAGTTTACGTCTAAATGCAGTTTTACGTCTAAACGCAGTTTGCGTCTAAACGCAGTTTTACGTCTAAACGTAGTTTCGGAAAGATCAGAACTTAGAAACTCGTTCGTAAAAGCGGAGAAGACAGTTTGCAGTTATAAATGGAATCAAAACGTAAACGTAAACTGCAATGTAAAGATTGTACAAAAACACCGATTTACCTCTGAATGCAAATTCGGAAAGATCAGCATTTAGAAACTCGTTCATAAAAGCGCAGAGGGTAGTAGCTATGTAGGAGGTTTGCAGTAATGATAAAGTGCTCAAAGTAAAAGCAAACCAGAGATTCAGAGTGGTTCGGTCAATCTTGACCTAGTCCACTTTTGGCTTCCTCCACCGACGAGGTCACCAACGTCAACTAGAGACCTTCCTTCAATAGGCGAAGGCCAACTGCCCTTTTACAGTTTCACTCCTTTTGACGGGCTCAGGAGACAACCCTTATAGAACCTTTCTCTCCTCTCTTTACAACTCAAAACTTGAAGAACAGTGGGAGGAGAACTTTAGGCCTTAACCACAATTTTGAGCTCTAAGAATCACAGAAAAGATCAAGATTTCGGTGTCTATCTATTGCTCTTTCTGTGCTGAATGGGTGGGGTATTTATAGGCCCCAACCCAGTTCAAATTTGGAGCTCAAAACGATCAAATCCCGGAATTCCGGGATCAGGCGGTTGCACCTCGTGACTGGAGAGGTTGCACCGCCTGGCAGAGCTCGGAGACTAAGCCCAAGCGGTTGCACCTCTCTGTCAGGGGCGGTTGCACCGCCTGAGTCTGGCTCGGTGTCGGAGCCCAGGCGGTGCCACCTCCTGACTTAGGCGGTTGCACCTCTCCTACCAGAGCTCGAAGACCGAGCTCAGGCGGTGCTACCTCTGTCAGGGGAGGTTGCACCGCCCAATCTCGCTCGGAGACTGAGCCCAAGCGGTGCCACCTCCTGCCTGGGGCAGTTGCACCGCCGAGCTTCGCTGGGAGATCCTCTCCTGGGCGGTGCTACCTCCAACCCTGGTGGTACCACCTCTTTCACTATTTCAGCTCACTTGGTTTGGCTCCAAACTTGGTCCAAACCAGTCCGAACTTGGGCCTAATTGGCCCCTAGTTGGGTTATAGGATTAACACCTAATCTTAACCCTAATTAACGTGCTAACTATGAATTTAAAGACATTTTCGAAGCTATTACAAAGTTCGCAAGTCAAGACTTCTTCTGGCGAGCTTCCGGCAAACTTCCGACGGTCTTCCGGTGAACTCTCGGAAACCATTCTGCGGACTCCCGGCAAGCTCCTAGACTTCACGATTTGATCTTAGCGAGTTCCAACGAGCTTCTTCGACAAGCTCCGATCTTTCTCGGTGAGCTCCGTGAACTTCCAACGAACCTTCCTGCGAGCTTCCGAAAAACCCTTCGGCAAGCTCCCAACTCATTCTCGGCTAGTTCCGGTAGCATTCCCGACGAACCTTCGGACTTCCGTCGAACTCTCGAACTCGCAACAAATCCTTCGCGCTTGACTCCGACACTTTGTTTCGCTTTATGTCTTCATCGATATCATAGGTAATCTTGCACAACAAAAACAAAACTTCGATCGAGACAATTAATCCTAAGCAATTAACCAAGTTGTCCGACATTTCATTGGTCCCTCGACGCTTCGTCCGATTCTTCGGCGCATCGTCCTCTCCTGCAGCCTATTTCCCAATCGTCCAGTTGACTCCGCAACTCCGATATCCTTGGCACAATACCCGCTCTTCTTGGCCCGATGCCCGATTCCACGGCCCGAAGCCTTCTGTCGATACGTCGACCGATCCACCGGCCCGACGTCCAATCTTCTAACATGTTCCTTCGGCACAACATGATTTTCCTGCTTTAATTGTGTCATCCTGATCGAAGCATCCGGCGTCACTCAAAACGCAGATTAATTCATAAACATATATCAAGTAGTTTCATCATCAAAATACGAGATTCAACAGAAGCACCCCATGGGGATACACTGGGTCGTGTGAAACCCTTATCTAATAATTCTTGTATTTGCTTTTTTAATTCCTCTAGCTCGAGTGGTGCCTTTCTGTAGGGAGGCTTAGATTTTGGGGTTGTACTGGAGACCAGATCAATAGCAAATTCACCCTCTCTATCTAGAGGTAAACCAGGCAAGTCATCTGGGAATACATCAGGGAATTCTTTGACCACTACAATTTCATCTAGGTGGGTTTCCTGATTTGAATGTTCCTTTACACACACCATATAACAAAAATAACCTTTCTGCATAAGACGATAAACTTGAAGTGCTGATATCAAGCAAGGAGGCAAATCATGCCTAATGCCCTCAAAGAAAAATATAGGCTGATCTGGTATGTAGAAAGTAATTATTTTTTTGTAAAAATCAATACTAGCGTGATGAGAAGATAACCAATCCATGCCAAGTATAATATCAAAGCCCTGGATCTCTAGGAGAATCAAATCAGCAAGGAGTTCGTGGTCTCCAATAGAGATCAAAAAAATGGGTAGACCAAGTTTGTTGCCAATGAATCTCCAACAGCAGTTAATACATATAACATATAATCCAGGGGTTTAGGTAGAATATCCAAGTGACAAGCAAAGTATTGTGAAACAAACGATAAGTTGGAGCCGGGATCAAACAAAACTTTTGCATTTCTTTTAGAAACATGAAGAATACCTTCCACCACTGATTTAGAAGCTTTTGAATCTTGTTCAGTGATAGCGTACACTCTAGCATGGGCTGAGGGTCTAGGAGACAGTGGCTCTTTCTTCTTCCTCAACGGGCAATCTTTTATTTGATGATCCAACTTTCCACAACCAAAACATGCTCTAGTCACCCGAAAACACTGACTTGTTTCATGATTTAATCCACAATTTGCACATGACTGAGTCCTCCACAATGGTTTCCTTTTCTCAAATCCAGATGTCTTAAACCTCTTATTACTAGCTTCATATTCATTTTCTCTCCTGCTTTTGCTAGTAAATTTGTCCCTTTTGTTATTGCCAATGATTTCTTGAATTTCCTCCATGTCTCTTTCAATTTTCAAAGCTCTTTCTACCGTATCAGCATATGTTTGTAATTTTAAAGCTGACATTCGGCTTCTTATTGCTGACCGTAATCCCCTTTCAAACCTTCTTGCTTTTCTAGATTCATCATCAGTCATATGTGTGGCAAACCTGGAGAGCTCAGTGAATTTAGATTCATACTTTGTAATCGTCATACTTCCCTGGATAAGATTCAAGAACTCCAATTCTTTTTGCTCTCTCATACAATCTGGAAAATATTTATCGTTAAACTTTTCTTGGAATAACTTCCATGTCATTGGCTCATGTTTGATTTCAGACATCCTATTAATCATTCTCCACCAGTGTTTAGCTTCTCCTTCCAGCATAAAGGTGGCAAGAAAAACCTTTCGATCATCAGGGTAATTTAAAGCATCAAATATTTTCTCTATCTGCATCATCCATCATTCTACCACCATTGGATCAGACTCACCACTAAAACTGGGAGGACTAAGCTTCTTAAACTGTTCAATTCCCAACCCCGTCTGGTTTGATGTCCCTGTTCCATCATTTCTTCCTTGTAGGACAGGTTGTTGTTGTTGTTGCATCACTTGTGCCTGTTGAATCTCGGATTTTGATGATGAAACTAATTGATTGTGTTTAGATGTTTAACTGCATTTTGAGTGATGCAGGTCTACTCGATCAGGATTAGACAGTTAACGCAAGAGGAATTGACGTTGCGCCGGAGGAGATCACGTTAGGATATTGGATGGCAGAAGGCTTCGGACGTCGGGCATCGGGCCAAGAGCGGAATTGCACCAAGGATATCGGGGTTGCGGAGGTCAACCGCCGATTGGGCAACAAGTCGCAAGAGAGGACGATGCGCTGAAGAATCGGACGAAGCGCCAACCAATGACATGCCGGGCAACATAATGTCGATTCGCGTTGTAATAACTGTCTAGATCGGAGTAGAGTTTTGGCTTGCTGTGCAGGATTAACTACGATAACGATGAAGATAAAGCGAAACAAAGTGCGGAGTCAAGCATGAAGGATTCGTTGGGAGTTCAAGAGTTCGACGGAAGTCCGAAGGTTCGTCGGGAATGCTGCCGGAACTAGCCGAGAATGAGTAGGGAGCTTGCCGAAGGGATTTTCGGAAGCTCGCCGGAAGGTTCGTTGGAAGTTCGCGGAGCTCGCCGAGAAAGATCGGAGCTTGCCGAAGAAGCTTGTTGGAACTCGCCAAGATCAAATCGTGAATTCTAGGAGCTTGCCGGGAGTCCGCAGAATGGTTTCCGGGAGTTTATCGGAAGACCGTCGGAAGTTCGTCGGAAGCACGCCGGAAGAAGTCTTGACTTACGAACTTTGTAATAGCTTAAAAAATGTCTTTAAATTCGTAGTTAGCATGTTAATTAGGGTTAGGATTAGGTATTAATCCTATAACCTAAGTAGGGGCCAATTGGGCCCGAGTTCGGATTAGTTTGGGCCAAGATTGAAGCCAAACTAAGTAGGCTGAAAACACTGTAGACGGGCTGAAAACACTGTAGACGGGCTGAAAACACTATAGGCGGTGGCACCGCCTGGGCTGGGCGGTGGCACCGCCTAGTGTCCGAGAGCCAGGCGGTGGCACCGCTTGGCTGGGCGGTGGCACCGCCCAGCACTGTCAGCTTTTGACAAGTGACAGGCGGTGGCACCGCCACTGACAGGCGGTGGCACCGCCAACATCGGGAACCCAACGAGAATTCAAATTTTGGAGCCCAAATTTGAATCCTCTTGGGGCCTATAAATACCCCTCTATTCTCAACTGAGAACACAACTTTTTGAGCAGCAAGTGTTTGAGAGAAAGGCCCTAGAAAAGTCTTAGATAGTCTTGTTTTCAATTTGCTAGTGTTCACCTCCTTCTTTCTTGCTAAAAATTTGTAAGAGAGTGAACCGCTTGTAAAGAGTTGTAAGAGGGGTATTTACCCTTCCATTTCAAGAGACTTGCTAGTGGAAGGTGGGAGCCTCATCGAAGAGGGGCCTCGCAAGTGGAGTAGGTCATTTGACCGAACCACTCTAAAATCGGCGTGATCCTTGGTTTGCATTTCATTATTGCTATTTACATTATTGCAAACCTTCTAATATGCTTTAGTTCCTTATTACTTTTGCTGCGCATATTTAAGAATACGCTTTCAAGATTAAGCTTTTCAAGTTCCGTTCTTATCGTACGAAAGATTTTTCCGAAACCATAGTTTTAATCCGCTGCACTAATTCACCCCCCCCTCTTAGTGCTGCTCCGATCCTAACAATTGGTATCAGAGCCACATTTTTCTACTTTGGTTTAACACCCAAATAGAAATGGCTCTTTATGGCTTTCAAGAGGGCTTATCAGTTGTTTGTCCACCGTTGTTTAACGGATCGGACTACACTTGTTGGAAAACTCGAATGAGAGTTTTCTTACTTTCTTTGGATTTAAATTTATGGCACATGGTCGAAAATGGATATGAAATGTCTTCTCTCCCAATGAACCATTGGAATGATTTAGAGAAGAAGATGTTTTCTTTAAATGCAAAGGCTATGAATGCCTTATTTTGCGCTTTAGACAAAAATGAGTTCAATCGGATTTCTACGTGCGAAACGGCTTTTGATATTTGGCGAACACTTGAAATCACGCACGAGGGAACTAGTAGAGTCAAAGACTCGAAAGTTAACATTTTATTGCATGATTTTGAGCTTTTTCAAATGCAACCAAGTGAGACTATAGGCGACATGTACACCAGTTTCACGGATGTCGTTAATAATCTAAGAGTTCTTGGTAAATCTTTTTCGAATTTTGATCTCGTAAGCAAGATCTTAAGATCCCTTCCAAAAAGGTGGGATTCTAAAATAACCACAATACAAGAAACAAAAGATTTAAATATTTTTCCACTTGAAGAACTTATCGGCTCATTGATGACATATGAAATGGTGCGTAATGCACACGATGAACACAATGAACACTTGAACCACCTTCCAAAGAACAGGAAGGATTTGGAACTCCGGACAAATGAATACCACTTGAGCGATGACTCAAGTGATGAGGACAATGATGACCTTGAACTTCGAACACTAAATCTTAATAAGTTTATTAAACAAAAATATAAAATAAACAATGAACTTGAATGGAGGAAGAGGCCAAAGAAGAGGAAGGCAACCAAGGATGAATCAAGAACTTCCAAAGGTGAAACGGCGAATTGGGCTTTGACGAGCTTCGACTACAAGGTAAGTAACTCAACTCTCTTGAATTATTTTGAAATTACATGAGTCCTTAACTTAGTTAGTAGGATTTTTTTTATGCTTTTCTTTCTAGTATTTTTGAAAAATTAAAAATTATGAATGATGATTGCTTAATTTGTGATAATACAAAATTCCATGAATGTTTATGATTTTCATATTGGATTTTGATGTATGGTTTTGACATAAAATTAATTTGCATGATTATGTTTAATAGGATTAATCTATGATTGTGTATTTTGATATTATGCATGAGAATTTAAAATGATGATACCCTATGTTTTGGAATGATGCCTTGATGGTGATGATGCTTTCGGTTCTAAACATGATGCTCAACACTTTCATAAACATTTTCTTTTACTCAATCCAAAATGAAACACAAACAAAAATAAATATATATGTAAATTCATGTTGATTTTAGTTTCAAAACAAGATGCATTGTTTGCTACAAATTAAACATCATGATAATGGCATGTTTTATGAAAATGCTTACACACCAAATGTGATTAATAGATAGAAGCAAACATAACGATGATTTTGCTCTCAACATGATGCATAGTTTTTACATGAAAATTTTAAATATGCACATAGGAAATCAATTGCATGACATGAAAATGGATTCTCTATCCTATTGAAATTAATGAACTCATTTCATGAATTATGTGAATATCTTGAATCAAATCTTTTGGAAAATGCCACATGCTTAATGCGATTCGACTTGATAAATCTTTATTTGCCTTTCTATCTTGAATGTTGACATTTCTTTTTAAAGCAAAGGCATGCTTATAAGAAGCAAAACACATGAATAGAAATTTATAAAAATGAAATACAATCCTCTATGTTATTGATTTTTCAATAAATCTATGCTTGTCATATATAAATTTATTGAATGTAATTTTGAGGATGATTTCAAATTTGACAAATGCTTGATTCGTATTTACGACATTAGATACATTTTAAATATGAATCATGCTTCAATCTTGTTAAATGCTTCAATCATTTTCTATCTCTAAAGTTCTCAATTTTTGATGAAATACAAGTGATAAATTCATTTATGATATCTTGTAAATCACTTGAATTATGAATGAGATTTTGATGATGTGTTAAAGAATCACTTAAAAAGAAAATGTTTTTCCCATCTTAGCGAGATTAATGATTTCATGATATTGTGTGAATCTCGAAATTGATTTTGATGAAATGGTAATAACGTTATTCATGTTATGAATCTCAAAAATGATAATTTGATTATGATTTTTTTTTAGTTAATGAATTAACTTGAATGAAACTTTGTTTCAACCGAATCATGAACTTATTAAGAACAATTTTAATGAATCGTGAATCATATCTTTGGTATTCATGAATTGATCCTCATTGATATCTTTCATGAATTCTTTGTATATTTGGCTTGTCGAACGGTTGAAATATTTAGCCATTGAGTCCTCCCTTTCTTTTTTACTTTGATAAAGGGGGAGAAGGTTTTGCTAGCTTGTGCATTGAAAATGAAAGTAAACTTCCTAGCATGCTAAGTAAAACTTGCAAGCTTGCACTTCTCGAAAAGAGAAGAAACATCTTGCCTAACAATATAATTGCTCTAGCCATACTTTGTATCAAAAATAGGTTGATATCCTTAGAAGCATCGCATTAAATTTTTTAGTGTATCGCAATGTATCACATGTATCACAAATTAAAAATTTTGAGACTATTATCATTTCATGTTTCACGATTGATATCTTTCATTGATATGATAAATTATCATTTCATCATATATCACACAATGATATCATGCTTTGCGATTGTATCATGTGATTCTCGCTGAATTTTCATATTGAATTCCTTTAAGATATGATTTCTTTGTATTTATGGCTTGCTTGGCTTGAAATATGTTTGGCATGATGCATGCAATGATGAAATATTCATAAAGTTAAAATGATGTATGTAATACTTATGATAATGATGTACATGATGTATTTATTGCGCATGATGTGTATCATGAATGCTTTAAATGATGAGTATTTGGTATCATGATCAACATGTTGATAAATGCTTAAAAATTTTAATGTTTGAGTATCATGTATGATATGCTTATTAATGATGATTGATTTATTTTTCGGTATCGTGCATGAAAAATAAGGTTATTGAAATTGTGTATGTTTTAATTTGAATATATAATGATGCACAAATAAGATTAATACTTACCTTTGTCATAATTGATGTAAAAGGTCTTCCCTTCTTTTTGACAATGACAAAGGGGGAGATAGCTAGTTTGCACAAGTCAAGAAGATGCAAAAACTTGATTGCTAGCTTGCCTATCTTAAGTAGCAAAGATTGCTAACTTGCTTATTTCAAGAAGCAAAAGTTGTCTTCTTGAACATCACTATCTTGTCTATCTCAAGAAGCAAGACTTGCAACCTACACATTACAAAAGGAAGCAAGAATCAATAGCTTACACACTTCTACAAGAAAGCTATCTTGTATTTGCTAGCTTATATAATACAAAACATGCTAACTTGTTACGGAAGCAAAATTGCTTGCTCAAACATTGCAAAGGAAGCAAAAATATGCAACTTGCATTTCATGAAAATTGCTAGCTTGTAGTCTAAAGAGAAGCAATTAGTTGTTATCTCAAGAAAAGCAAACATGCTAAACTTACGCATCTTTAATTGCTAGATTGCAAGATGATAAAATTTGATACTATGTGTTTCATGCAATGTATGGAACTTTTTATTTCTAAACACATAAGAGTAGGTACTTCTCCTTTTTGTTGATGACATAGGGGGAGAAGTATATTGATGACTTCATGCATTGAATTGAATATTTTATATATATTTGCATGATGGTGTAAATGTTTTTCATAACATATGATGAATGTTACTTGGATTTGGGATAATCCAAGTGTTCTATCAATGGCATATTGATAGGGGGAGTTTGGTTAAACTCCGGGGAGTTAAGGTTAACTCCGTTAGTCATCAATTAGTTGTCATCATCAAAAAGGGGGAGATTGTTGAATCTCGGATTTTGATGATGAAACTAATTGATTGTGTTTAGATGTTTAACTACATTTTGAGTGATGCAGGTCTACTCGATCAGGATTAGACAGTTAACGCAAGAGGAATTGACGTTGCGCCGGAGGAGATCACGTTAGGATATTGGATGGCAGAAGGCTTCGGACGTCGGGCATCGGGCCAAGAGCGGAATTGCACCAAGGATATCGGGGTTGCGGAGGTCAACCGCCGATTGGGCAACAAGTCGCAAGAGAGGACGATGCGCTGAAGAATCGGACGAAGTGCCAACCAATGACATGCCGGGCAACGTAATGTCGATTCGCGTTGTAATAACTGTCTAGATCGGAGTAGAGTTTTGGCTTGCTGTGCAGGATTAACTACGATAACGATGAAGATAAAGCGAAACAAAGTGCGGAGTCAAGCACGAAGGATTCGTTGGGAGTTCAAGAGTTCGACGGAAGTCCGAAGGTTCGTCGGGAATGCTGCCGGAACTAGCCGAGAATGAGTAGGGAGCTTGCCGAAGGGATTTTCGGAAGCTCGCCGTAAGGTTCGTTGGAAGTTCGCGGAGCTCGCCGATAAAGATCGGAGCTTGCCGAAGAAGCTCGTTGGAACTCGCCAAGATCAAATCGTGAAGTCTAGGAGCTTGCCGGGAGTCCGCAGAATGGTTTCCGAGAGTTTATCGGAAGACCGTCGGAAGTTCGTCGGAAGCTCGCCGGAAGAAGTCTTGACTTACGAACTTTGTAATAGCTTAAAAAATGTCTTTAAATTCGTAGTTAGCATGTTAATTAGGGTTAGGATTAGGTATTAATCCTATAACCTAAGTAGGGGCCAATTGGGCCCGAGTTCGGATTAGTTTGGGCCAAGATTGAAGCCAAACTAAGTAGGCTGAAAACACTGTAGACGGGCTGAAAACACTGTAGGCGGTGGCACCGCCCAGTGTCCGAGAGCCAGGCGGTGGCACCGCTTGGCTGGGCGGTGGCACCGCCCAGCACTGTCAGCTTTTGACAAGTGACAGGCGGTGGCACCGCCACTGACAGGCGGTGGCACCGCCAACATCGGGAACCCAACGAGAATTCAAATTTTGGAGCCCAAATTTGAATCCTCTTGGGGCCTATAAATACCCCTCTATTCTCAGCTGAGAACACAACTTTTTGAGCAGCAAGTGTTTGAGAGAAAGGCCCTAGAAAAGTCTTAGATAGTCTTGTTTTCAATTTGCTAGTGTTCACCTCCTTCTTTCTTGCTAAAAATTTGTAAGAGAGTGAACCGCTTGTAAAGAGTTGTAAGAGGGGTATTTACCCTTCCATTTCAAGAGACTTGCTAGTGGAAGGTGGGAGCCTCATCGAAGAGGGGTCTCGCAAGTGGAGTAGGTCATTTGACCGAACCACTCTAAAATCGGCGTGATCCTTGGTTTGCATTTCATTATTGCTATTTACATTATTGCAAACCTTCTTATATGCTTTAGTTCCTTATTACTTTTGCTGCGCATATTTAAGAATACGCTTTCAAGATTAAGCTTTTCAAGTTCCGTTCTTATCGTACGAAAGATTTTTCCGAAACCATAGTTTTAATCCGCTGCACTAATTCACCCCCCCCTCTTAGTACTGCTCCGATCCTAACAGTGCCATAGTCTCCAAAGTCCGCATGATACCACTCAATTGATCAGCAGTAGATGCAACAGGAGAACCAGATGATCTCGTCATCCTTGCTTCCTAAAACATCAAAAGAACATTTTCTTTTATCAATCTCTAAATGATAGTCAATAAACCTCAAAAAAAGAATATTCTTAGTGATTCTCAAATCATGCTCTGATACCACCTCTGTCACACCCCTCAAAATATCGACAATATTTAAAATTTTCATCATAACTAACTTAGGATCCAAACACACATTTGAGGTCACTAAGAAAACATTCAGATCAAAATTCCACCTCTATAGTCTACAAATTGATAACCCTGTGCAATTCATAAACATACCACACATCACTCGATAATTCATACAATTTGAACTCAACTCATCAAAATAATAACCACAACATAAATTCACAAGTGGGGAAGTCTATGCAGTCACCAAACCAACGATTACCATAAGATCATATCATTACATGAATTTAACTTAACATTCCAAAATCCTATACATGAGGGATCCTTTATCTTACACAAAATCCACAGGTTTAGATTCATCGTCACATTTCATAAGATGCAGAGTATCTTATACAACAAATACACATATGCTAACAAAGATCTGCCCAAAATCTTCTAAACTTTCCACTGCCTCAGCCCAATCTTAACATTTAAGCAAGCAATACGCTATCCTGAAAAATTTATCAACATACGGGGTGAGCATAAAGAGCTCAACAAGTGACTAACATATCCATATCAAAATAGTACAATTTCCAAAGAGATATAGTTTCAAAATACAAGGCAGAATATACGATTTCGTAGACATAATATCATTAGGAGTCGAAACACAATTGTCCTTTCAATCTTACATATTTGGTTCCTGACAGATGGGGCATAGAGTAATTGGAGCATATCAGTAACAAAGGAAACATATCAGTGCTTATCAATGGCATATAAAATGTTCCGAAGCATATGGAACATTTCGAAGCAAAATCATCAGTGAATGAAGCATTTTAGAGCATATCAAAAACAAATATCGTACAGAAGCTCAAATGTCGTCCTTGACGTTGCAATCATATCATTCTTATCCAGAGCATGAACAAAAACAACTCACCAAAACTCTGGATGTCATATCAAACATATAGAAGGTGTAGTGGGATCTCAATTAGAATGTGATTCATCCATTTCTGAATGACCACCTGACAAAAGTCTCCCACGTCTGGGAGCTCCATCCACCCACATCTAGGTGAAGTCAGAGGGGGCCGACAGAGCATCGCAGGCTCTAAGCACATACCCTTTACCATTTCTTGCAAAGGTCCAGAATATCTCACAGAGCGGGACCCCACAAAGCAGGCAATAAGTGCATACCCTTTACCATTTCTGGCAAAGGTCCAGACAATCCCACACACCAGAGTACAAGAGGGCAGTTTTAACAATAAGTAGCATATATCGGAAGCACACGCGGAACAACGAAACAAGCATGTGCCTTTTCGAGACAATACGAAACAAAGAACAAATCTCTCACAAATGTATTCAGATTTGGAATGAAATGAAAACAAGAGTGTACAAGGATTCCAAGCAATCATACTTAGCTCAATTCCAATAAGAAGGTTAGATGAATTCAAATATCCAAAGGAACGGAACAGAATACGCGAAATCGACCAAAGCTCGATTTCGGACAGAATTCCAGTGACACATCAAACAAATACTTCAGAATATCAATTATGCTCCAATACCCATAAGAAAGCAATGGTTGAACCATATATCAATCTATATTCTGATGGAACAAATTTCATATGAAACAGGGTTCCCAACACGGAGTTACCTTTGATTTGGTAACACAAGGTCTAAAACACAATCACTGTTTTGCAGAATTTATAGGGTCGGATTCAACAGATAATAGGGTAGGCATTTGAATTCCAAAATTTTCAAACTATATGTTAAAAGAAAGATTTTCAAGTCTAGTTTCAAATCAAATCAGTTTGGTACAAATCAGAATTTTCAACAGGGAGTTATAGGCATTTTAGTATCGACAGGTCAGAAATCTTGAACCCTGTTTTACAGCGTCTATAGGCTCATTTGAAACAGATGTTTGGGTAAGTATTCGGTGTCCAAAATCTACAAAATCAGTGTCAAAAGGAAGATATAAGAGTCTAATGTCAAACAAAATAGTTCCTGCCCGAATTCACATTTTGTACTAAAACTTATAGCTGAAAGAGTGTATAGGGGTCAGTTTACAGAAAAAAACATCAGAGTCCATGGTTCTATGTCCAAAGAGAGACATATCAGTTTCTAAATAGAAATCCTTCAATTTATTTTGAATCAACATAAAAACAGAGACTAAAAATTTTATAGGAGGGGGTTAGAACACTTGCCTTTGAGAATTTTGATCCGAAGTGAAAAGATTAAAGCAAGAACCCTAAAAACCCCAATTTTTTTCTTCTTCTTCTTCTTCTTCTTCTTCTTCTTCTTCTTTCTTTCTTTCCCTGATCACCCACAAGCTGCCTTCTCTGCTTCCTTAAGAACGAAGGCAAAGAGGCTTAAACGGTGGAATTTGTCATTTTGTGTGTTTTGTAGTTTAGTCCTTGTTTTTATCATATTCACGATTAGGTCCTTAGGGTTTTCATATTTTTTTTTTTTTTTTTGAACAGATCTCCCAAATCTTACAAATAAGTTACCTCTGATTCATACTCTATTTCTTTTGTCAATTTAAAATAAATGCTTACATTATCACCAGAAATTTATACGAAAATTCGGAAATGAGGGGTGTTACAATATCAGTTCATAGCAAATGGAGCACAGTGTAATTTGAGCATATCAATAGCGTATGAAATGTTCCGGGGCATATCAATGAGGTATGAAACATTTCGAAGCGTAACAATAACATATGAAACAGATAGATGGTGAAGTGGGATTCCAAACATAATATGGTCCATCCATTTCCAAATGACCACCAAACATAATCTAGAGCATCGCAGGCTCTAAGCACATACCCTTTACCATTTCTGGCAAAGGTCCAAATAATCCCACAAACACCATAGTACAAAAGGGTATTGTGAATAAAAAATTAGGACAATAGCAGATGAAATATTTCGGAGCATATCAATGGTGTATGAAATGTTCCGGAGCATATCAATGACATATGAAACATTTCGAAGCATAAAAATAACAGATGAAACATTTCGGAGCATATCAATGGGGTATGAAATGTTTCGGAGCATATCAATAACAAATGAAACATTTCGGAACATATCAATGGTATGTGAAACATTTCAAAGCATATCAATGGTATATGAATCATTTCGGAGTATATCAAAGAACAAATATGAAACATAAGCTCAAACGTTGAATTTGTCGTTACATTCATATCATTCTTATCCAAAGCGTGTATATAAACGCATAACCAAAGCTCTAGATATCATATCAAACATACAGAAGGTGAAGTGGGACCATAACATAATATAGTACATCCATTTCTGAATGACCACCAAACATAAGTCTCCCACGTCTGGGAGCTCTCCCATGTTTGGGAGCTCCATCCACCCACATCTGAGTGAAGTCATTAGGGCGGTAGAGCATCACATACTTATGCATAACTTCCTTCACCATTTTTGGCGAAGGTTAACAATATCCCACAAACATCAGAGTATAAAAGGATAGTATGAACAATAAATAACACATATCAGAAGCATAAGCGGAACAACAAAACATACATGTGCCTTTACGAGTCAATACGAAGTAAGAAATAATCTTTCACAATTGTATTCAGATTTGAAAGGAAATGAAAGCAAGGGCATACAAGGATTCCAAGCAATCACATATAAATTAATTCAAATAAGAAGGTTAGATGAATTCAATGTCAAAAGGAAGGAAATTGGAATAGGCACATATCGAAAGCAAATGCGGAAAAATGGGATATACGTGTGCTTATATGAGTCAATACGATATAGCATAAACGTTACATAATAGTTTTCAAGAATGCAAATAATTTTAAGGACAAGAGCATACAAGAATTCTAAGTAGTAATATAAAGCTCAATTGAACAAGAAAGTTAAATAAAATCAATTTCCAAAGGAATGAAACCAGAATATGTGAAATCGACCAAAGATCGATTTTTGGCAGAATTCGAGAGGCATATTAAACAAATGATTCAAACTATCAATTGTACTCTGATATACTCAAGAAATCTATTGTGGAAAGATATTTCAATCTATTTTCAGATAAAATAAGTATCATATAAATCGAAGTTTCTAACAAAGAGTTACAATAGATTTAGTAACCCAATATCAAAGAACAAATCTCAATTTTACTGAATTCACAGGGTCGGTTTCAATAGAAAACTGGGTAGGCATTTGGACTCTAAATCTTTCAATCCAGGTATCCAAGAAAGATCTATGAGTCTAGTTTCCAATGAAATAAGCTTTAAATAAATCAACGTTTCCAACAAGGACTTAAAGGCTGTTTAGTATCGAAAGGTCAGAAATTACGATCCTTGTTTTGCAAAATATGTAGGCTCATTTGAAACAGGAGTTTGGGTAGGCAAACTTACTCTGAATTCTTAAAATAAGCTATCAAAAGAAAGGTTTATGAGTCTATATTATGATCAAATAAGTTTGTCCAATCAGAGGTCAATAAATGAAGTTATAACCATAATAGTGTAGAAAGGTCAGAATCTCAAAAGCTGCACAGATTCGAATCGTTATGTCTAAACAGGAGATATATCAAATGCAAGGCTAGAACAATTCAAAGTTTCTCATATTCAAAGCAAATGTAGAGATAAAATTGCAGTAAAGAAAGGTCAGGACACTTGCAATAAGAAAGATTAGAAAGCTTGTAATAGGAAGGATCGAAACACTTTCCTTTCAAAGATTTTGATCCGAAGATCCAAAGAAGGTGTCAGCCCAAATCCTTCTACTTTTCCTCCATGTCCTCTCCCTGTTTCATTTTCTACATATGTCTTCTCTTTTTCCTCCACAACTACAGCTCATGCAGAATATAGAGGCATAGTCACCTGCTCTCTCTTACTCTCATTCCTTCATTTTCTTTTTCAAACACAGCTGTCGCAGCTGACTGGTTTGAACACACTTATGGAGTCCTTTCATGGCGACAATTCAAAGAAGGACTGTTGATCCGCTTCAAACCAACAGATTACGAGAATATTGACGAACAACTAGCAAAGATCTGACAAACCTCCACCATTCAGGAGTACCAAACCAGGTTTGAAAGATTATCTAATCAAACTCATGATTGGTCTCAAAAACAGCTATTGAGGACCTTCATTGAGGGCTTGAAGCCGGAGATCCGAGGAGAAGTTAAAGCACGACAATTGTACACGCTTATGGCAGCCATCTCATTCGCACGACATCAAGAGGAGCAACTGAACCATGAAGCTCGGAGGACTAGGGTCACTCCTCAACTAGCAATATTGAAGCCCTCAACCCCCCCTACTATCGACCGAGTCCCTACACCAAAGAGATTAACAAGAGAAGAGCTTCGGGAGCGATATATGAAGGGGTTATGTTGGCATTGCGACGAGCCATGGAGCCATGAGCATCGTTGTAGTAAAGAGAGACTTCTTATGATTGAACCAATAGAAGAAGAGATCATTGAATATCTAGAAGAGAGCCTTGAACATGAAGAAGAAGATGCAGAAAAAGAGCCACAACTGATCGAAGTTATGGTACATGCACTAGCCGGCTACTCAAACCCGCAAACGACGAAAGTTGGAGGCCTTCTCAAACAACAACCGATCACTTTTCTCATCGACATGGATAGTACTAATAACTTTCTAAATAGTATGGTTGCTGTCCAAATGGCTTTATCTATCGAGAATTTCAGCAGGTTTGACGTTAAGGCCGCCGAAGGTTGGATTTTGAAGTATAATCGTAGGCGCCCGCAAGTGAAACTGTTGCTGATCATGAGGCCTTACCAAGAAATAATTGCATATTTCTTCCTTCTCCCTCTTGATGATCATAAGGCCATGCTCAGAATTAAATAGTTGATGACATTAGGTGATATTTCTTGGAATTTTATGCAACTAATTATGAAATTTTACAGTAAGGAGAAACAGATGGTACTAAATGGGAAACGTGGGGGCGACGTAACAACGATTTGCACACAATAAATGGAGAAGGTTTTGCATAAATCATGTAGTGGTTTTTTGGTACAACTTGAGCAGCAAACTAAGGGAGAGCAAACAAAATTTGAAGATCCAAATCTACTTCCTTTGCTTGCTGAATTTTCAGATATATTTGACGAACAGCGCAACCTACCTCTTACCCGTCGGCATGATCATTGTATAACGATTCTTCCAGGCAAATCTCCAGCAAATGCTCAGCCATATCAGTATCCACATCTCTAGAAGGATGAAATAGAAAGGATTGTAAAAGAGATGCTCAAAACAGGAGTTATTCGGCCATATTGCAGCCCTACTCTTCACTAGTGCTCCTTATACGAAAGAAGGATGAAATATGGCGATTTTGTGTTGATTACCGAGCTCTCAATGGCATAACCATCAAGGATAAATACCCTATTCTAGTAGTAGATGAGTTGCTAGATGAAAGGGAGTATAAATCTTCACAAAGCTGGACCTTCGATCCGGGTATCATCAAATACGAGTATGCGAAGAAGACATACCAAAAACCACCTTTTGAACACACAACAACCACTATGAATTTTTGCTTTCTTCAAAACAAGGTGGAATATCTTGGGCAAATCATATCAGAGGAAGGTGTTGTTAGGATCGAGAGCACTAAGAGGGGGGGGGGTGAATTAGTGCAGCGGAAATCTTACAGCGATTAAAAACCAAAAGCTGCGTTCGTTCAAAAACTATTATGATGCAAAAGCAAATTCTCAGTTTGTATCTAAGTGCAGTTTGCGTCTAAGCGCAGATTGCGTCTAAGCGCAGTTTTGCATCTAAGCGCAGTTTACTCAGATTTACGTCTAAACGCAGTTTTACGTCTAAACGCAGATTTACGTCTAAACGCAGATTTACGTCTAAACGCAGTTTTACGTCTAAACGCAGATTTACGTCTAAACTCAGATTTACGTCTTAAACTCAGATTTACGTCTAAACGCAGATTTACGTCTAAACGCAGTTTTACGTCTAGACGCAGATTTACGTCTAAACTTTGAAACTTGTTTGTATACTCGCAGAAGGTAGTATGCAGTTGAAATCAAGACGTAAACGTGAACTGAAATCTGATGATTGAGCGAGGAAAGCCGATTTACGTCTGAATGCAGTTTTACGTCTAAATGTTGAAACTCGTTCGTAAAATCGTAGAGGAAAGTTTGCAGTTATTAATAGGATCAAAATGTAAGTGTAAACTACAAAGAAGCTCGTTCGTAAAAGCACGGAAGACAGTTCTGCAGAATCAAACGTAAACGTAAACAGTAATGTATGAAAATACGAATTTACGTCTGAATGCAGATTCGGAAGAACAGCACTTAGAACTTGTTCGTGAAAGCGCAGAGAGCAGTAGCAATGGAGGAGGTTTGCAGTAATGATAAAGTGCTCAAAAATAAACGCAAACCAGAGATTTAGAGTGGTTCGGTCAGCCTTGACCTACTCCACTTTTGGCTCCCTCCACCGACGAGGTTGCCGACGTCAACTAGGTGCCTTCCTTCAATGGGCGAAGGCTAACTGCCCTTTTACAGTTTCTCTCCTTTTGACAGGCTCAGGAGACAACCTTTACAGACCTTTCTCTCCTCACTTTACAATTGAAAACTTGAAGAACAGAAGGAGGATACTTAAAGGCTTTACAACACTTTTGAGCTTCTTAGAATCACAGAAAAGATCAAGATTTCGGTGTAGGTCTGTATCTTTTCAGTGCTGAATGGGTGGGGTATTTATAGGCCCCAACCCAATTCAAAATTCGAGCTCAAAACGATCAAATCGATCAAATCCCAGAATTCTGGGATCAGGCGGTTGCACCTCTTGACTGGAGAGGTGGCACCGCCTGGCAGAGCTCGAAGACTGAGCTCAGGCGATTGCTCCTCTCTGCCAGAGCTCGAAGACTGAGCTCGATGGTTGCATCACCTGGCAGAGCTCGAAGACTGAGCTCGGTGGATGCATCACCTGGCAGAGCTCGAAATCTGAGCTCAGTGGTTGCATCACCTGGCAGAGCTCGAAACTGAGCTCAGGCTGATGCACCTCTCTGCCATAGCTCGAAGACTGAGCTTGGTGGTTGCATCACCTGGCAGAGCTCGAGACTGAGCTCAAGCTGATGCACCTCTCTGCCAGAGCTCGAAGACTGAGCTTGGTGGTTGCATCGCTTGGCAGAGCTCGAAACTTGAGCTCTGGTGGTGCTACCTCTTGGCTGGGGCGGTTGCACCTCCCAGCCTCGCACCCCTGGCGGTTGCACCTCCTGGCTGGGGCAGTTGCACCGCCCAACCTCACAGCCCTGGCGGTTGCACCTCTTGGCTGGGGCGGTTGCACCGCCTGGTGCAATCAGGGTCCGAATGGTTCACTCCATTCGGCCCAATTTGAATCTTTTCAGGGGCCCAATTGCCCCAAGATTAAGCTAATGGGATCACCTCCCATTTTCATGCTTAATCATCATGCTAACTACGATTAACTCTAAGACAACTTCTGCAGCTCTGCTCCGATGCGTCAATCGCTTCTTCCGGCGAGTTTCCGGCCAACTTCCATCGATCATCCGATAAACCCTCGGTGATCCTTCTGCGGACATCCGGCATACTCCTGGACTTTGCGACGATCCACTTGGCGAGTTCCGACGAGCTTCGCTTGGCAAGCTTCTGGACTTCTCGGATCTGTTCTCGCTGAACCTCCGACGACCGTCCGAACTTCCGTCGAACTCTCGAACTCCCAACGTGATCATGATCTTGACTCCGGCGCAACACCTGCTGCTTGTCTTAATCTCATCGTAGTTAATCCTGCACACTTATCTCAACACATAGATTAGATAACAAATGACAATTGACTTCATCATCAAAATCCGAGATTCAACAGGTGTGGCAGTAGACCCCTTCAAAATTGGAGCAATGCAAAACTAGCTGACCCCGAGGAATATAAAATTGCTACATAGCTTTCTGGGTTTAACAGGCTACTACTGCAAGTTAATGAAAAACTATGGAGAGATCAGTGCACCACTTACTTCCTTACTGAAAAAAAATATTTTCCAATGGTCGGATAGAGCCTCCGCTACCTTCGATAAACTTAAAGCAGCCATGACGACGACGCCGGTGCTAACACTACTAGATTTCAACCGACCCTTCATTATTGAGGCCGACGCATCTGGAGTCGGAATTAGAGTCATTCTCATGCAAGATGGTCGACCACTCACATACACTAGCAAGACATTATCTCCCTCCCTTCAAAATAAGTCAACATATAATAAGGAGATGCTCCCCATTATGCGCGCAGCAATGAGGTTGAGACCCTATTTGATTGGTCGACGATTTCAAATTAAAACCGACCATAAAAGCCTCAAATACTTTTTGGAGCGAAAGATATCATCCCCTGAGTAGCAGAAATGGGTAACAAAACTTCTTGGATTTGATTATGAAATAACTTATAATATAAGGGACGCATTGTGCTTATGATAAATTCTACTTGCATCTTCACGAGCAGATTTTGGACAAAGTTATTCCATATGCAGGGTACTAAATTGAAATGGAGTATAGCATATCACCCATAAACCGACAGACAGACGGAAGTTGTAAATAGGTGCTTAGAGATAGTCCAAAGCCACCCACCAAACATGATTACCCAAGGAGAACTTCAGACTCAGCCAAGTGCCATTATTGATCGACGGATCGTGACTCAACGACGATGATCCACTACTGAATTGCTAATACAGTGGGCAAACCTACTAATAGAAGATGCCACTTGGGAGAACTATGACGACTTGAAGATCAAATTCCCAAAATTCATGAATCGTCAGCCTCGAGGACAAGGCTGATTTGACGAGGGTGGGTTTGTTAGGACTCTAGCTAGGATAGTCCTAATTAAGAGGGACATTCATGTAAAACCTACCTAAGCTGACCCCTAATAAAGAGGTGAAGTGGCCGGCTAGGGTTAGGAGGTTATTTCTTAGAGAAGAATAAGGAGTTGTAAAGGAATAGGAGTCTTGAGTAGGAGTCCTATTAGGAGTTGGTTAGAAGTAGGAGTCTTGAGTAAGAGTCCTATTAGGAGTTGGTTAGAAGTAGGAATCTTGAGTAGGAGTCCTATTAGGAGTTGGTTAGAAGTAGGAGTCTTAAGTAAGAGTCCTATTAGGAGTTAGAGTTTAGAAGCCCTATAAATAGTCATGTATTCCACCTCTTTTCATAAGCAATAGATGAATCTTTTCTGCAGCTTTTGAGCAGCAACTTGGAGGGAGGAACCCCTATAGAGTTCCAAGGAGGCCGATCCCCTAAAGAGATCAACCCCAAGTTTAGAATCTGCAAGGGTTCTAACAAAATTCTGGTCCGAATGGGTTGATCCATTCAGCTCAATTTGGGTCTATCAAGGGCCTAATTGCCCCCAAATTAAGTTAATGGGATCACCTCCCATTCCTAACTTAATTTACATGCTAACTATGATATTTCTTAAGACATTTCCTACAACTTTCTTCAGTGCATCAATTGCTTCTTCCGGCGAACATCCGACGAACCTTCGGCGATGCTCCGGCGGACTTCCGACCAACTCCTGGACTTGCGACGATCCACTTGGCGAGTTCCAACGAGCTTCTTTAGCAAGCTCCTGGACTTCTTGGATTTGTTCCCGCAGAACCTCCGACGACCATCCGGACTTCCGTCGAACTCTTGAACCCCCAACGTGATTTTGGTCTTAACTCCGGCGCAAATCCTGCTGCATGTCTTTCTTCCATCGTAGTTAATCCTGCACATGTAAGATAAAACTTCGAGCGAGACAATTAATTCTAAGCAATTAACCAAGTTGTCTGGCATGTCATTGGTCCCTCGATGCTTCGTCCAATTATTCGGTGCAACGTCCTCTCCTGCGGCCTATTGCCCAATCGGCCAGTTGACTCCGCAACTCCGATATCCTTGGCACAATACTCGCTCTTCTTGGCCCGATGCCCGAGTCTACGGCCCGAAGCCTTCTGTCGATACATCGACTAATCCATCGGCTTGACATCCAATCTTCTGACATATTCCTCCAGAACAACATGATTTTTCCTACTTTAATTGTCTCATCCTGATCGAAGCATCCTACGTCACTCAAAATGTAGATTAAAATATAAACATATCAAGTGGTTTCATCATCAAAATATGAGATTCAACAGAATAGACTCGGGCTATGGAGTGGTGCTTGAGCTAGATTTTCCAACCTCGCTCAACTCTATTATGCTCCCACTATCTCCACCAAGAATATGTTCCTTCTCAAAGAACATTTCTCTCATGGCTACAAATACCTTTTGGTCCTCGAGGTGATAGAAATAATACTCATAAGTTTCTTTGCGGTGTCCTACGAACTTGCATCGCTTCGTCCTTGATTCCAACTTATCGGGGTTATATCTTTTATTATGGGCAGGGCAGCCCCAAGTCTTAACAACCTTAAGATCGAGCTTCTTCCATTTTCGTATCTCATATGGAATAGACACTACCAACTTAGTTAGAATTCTACTCAGAAGGTAAGCTACAGTCTCTAGGGCATATCCCTAGAATAAAAAAGGAAGGTTGGCAAATCTCATCATAGACCAAACCATGTCAAATAGTGTGTGATTCCTCCTCTCAAATATATAATTAAGCTAAGGTGTATAAGGAGGTGTCGATTGAGATATAATTCCATGGTCCTTGAGAAACTAGGTGAACTCTGTACTCAAGTACTCACCTCCTCGATCTGATCGAAGAGTCTTGACACACTTTCCAATTGGTTCTCCACTTCATTCTTATACTCCTTGAATTTCTCGAAGGCCTTAGACTTATACTTCATCAAGTACACATGTCTGTACTTAGAGAAATCATCGGTAAAAATAATGAAGTAAGAGTAACCAACTAGTCCTAGGTGCTCTACAAGCTAATCACGTGAGTGATGACACGTGTGATATAACATACAATCTTTTTACTTATTAGTATTATTGTATTTTCTCACATTCTATTGCTTGTTACATATATATATATATATATATATATATATATATATATATATATATATATATATATATATATATATATATATATATATATATATATATATATATATATATATATATATATATAGTGATGTCTATAGATTTGTGCAATAGAAATCAAATCGTGATGAGATCGCGATAATAAGACCAATTCACCTTAAACATAGACCCTAAATAATCGAAGTCGTTGGTTACTTGATAGAGACATCGAGATAACCATACATATTGTTGTACTGTATACCCATCCATATGATAGAGATGGCTAATTTCATAGCTGCTCGTGTGGGGACACTAGGACTATAGTGCAAGTGCTCATTAGAAAATGAGTTCACTGATTGATCTGCACAAGGAATATTGGATGGTTGATGATACCTCATTATTAGATAATGATTCGTCATCCCAATAATGTACCTAGTCCTTAGACTTAAAATATCAAGGATATCCTATATGAGTACTCTACTCTTTGATACTAGACTTATAGGCTTGGAAGTTTCAGATCTAGTACAGCCGATCATCGGGAGTGGCAACCAACCTTACGAGGGCTATTGAGTATCGATATAGAATCATCCACTCTCGGTATCATGAGAGAAATATCTCATGTATTCTTGCTCAGATAAATCCTTAGCCAAGGTCATTCGGATTAAGAGAGAAAGAGCTCTCCGGGAGAATCAGATTATAGCGAGATTCGAGGAGAAATCATATGGGCCTGATAGCACCATGCCCGGTATATGAACTCTGGGATATCAAACAGATGAGGGACTATAAGGATATTGTAACTGAGGACAAATAGGTCCAAAGGATTAGATTCCCCTATATCGTTTAGGGATTGTGGCATAATGGCCTCGTACGTCCGTAGTCGTTGAGTGAATTATTATAAAGATAATAATTTATTGAGCTAGAAGGAGTTCTGACAAGTATGACTTATGGCTAGCTCGATATTGGGCCTAGAGAGTTGCACAAATATGGTAGGTGTTGCGATGAGTAGAGGTTTAGATTTGAGATATCCGTCGGAGCCACTATCTTATTAGATATCTAATAAGCCCCTGAATTATTGGATTATATGGATAAGAGATTATTGTATAGAGATCCACTAATCTAAAAGACTTGGGTAGTTGGATGGAGATCCAATACTCAATCAGGAAGGATTCATTAGGGTTATGTTGATAGGAGGCCTCTATAAATAGGAAAGAATAATAGGGCCATAGGCTAGGCTTCTTAGTTGTCACCTCTTATTCTTCTCTCCTTCTCCTCCTTAGATAGAAAGTGTGTAGATTTGGGCAGCGATTCGAGGAGCGTCTTCATAGCCCTTATTATGTGAATCACCACTAGAGAATAGGACACTCAACCTCCTTCATCTAATCCTATAAATCTGTAAGATTTTAGGGATATATGATCTCCCTAGGGAACATAAGTATCTTACACGTAATTTTCAGTTTCGTAAATTTTTGCGCACTAATCTTCACACGACAACGAACACTTTTTGGTAAATTTAAGATTTTTGTTTTATGTTCTTCCATTGCACATGTTATGTTGTGTTTTAGAAATGCTTTTGATGTCAAAATTATTAACGTAAGTGCAAGAAAGGGTAGCAATTGTTGTTACCCTTGTAAAGAGGCAAAAAGGGTTGCTTGCAGCCTTAGCCGCAGGTGCCGCCACTTGCATGGCGACGGTTGGTGCCTACGAGTTCCCTTGCATACAAAGGGTGCAGCCCGCCTGTAGGCAGAGGTGGCACCTACCGGCAGCCATCAGCTTGTAAAGGCGACTATTGCACATAAGGCAATGACTGCAATAGGTTGCGGCCACCACATTAGCGACCACCTATACATGAGGCGGTTGAACAAGGCAACAACCGCAAGGGTCACGACGGTCGCACTATAGTCGATAGTAGGGAGACAGTAGCCACAAGGGGCAGTATGGTTTCTAGGTGCAAAAGGATAATTTTGCACCTTAAAATTTGAGAAATTCTAAGTTTTGTCCTTTTATCCAAATTATCAAAATACCCCTCACAATTCAAAAAATTCCTACATGTCTTGAATTTCAAAAAAATATTAGTTAATTAAAATATTTAATTAACTATTATTATTTATCTAATAGTCTTACATAATGATATGTACATGTGATATATGATTTGGATGGATGATTATGGACCATGTGATGTATGTACTTGTGATGTGATTATTATTATTATTAGGGCTTACAAGCCTCCAATTTATTTTTTGTTTATTGTCGGGCCTACATGCTTGTGATTAAGTTGTAATTACACGAAAGGGTGTAGCGGGAGAGTGAAGCGATAGTAGGACCCATAAGATCATGACTGATGATTGTGATGTATAGAGATGTGCCAAGATGTCGACGGAACCAACGAGGACGAGATAAACGATCACAAGGCATAGAGATGCGCCACTACACACATAAATCGTGATATGAGTGAGTGGGCTAATTAGCTCAGGTTTGATCACATTAGGCTAGGGTCCATGATCATCTAGTATTATTCCTTATGTGATATGTGATTTCTTATACACCTACTAGATATATATATTTGCATGTGATGTATATATATATTAAATATGTATGTGTGTGACATGTCATAGAAGAAAAAATCAAAATCCCTCTCTCAATAATATTAAGTCGGTAAATATGAGGCAATTAGATTGACCCATGTGGCCTTCCATTATTATAGGTAAGAATTGATTTCTGACGTAGGTTGAGTCCCTCGAGGCTTACCTATATCGCGATTCACTATCTTGCCTATGACATAGAGATGTCACCGATGACCTGAGGACATGGTATACTTGGTCGAGCCCCTCAAGGGTATATCATCGAATCAGACTCATCTTATAAAGATAGTGTTGACTTAACCAAACATCATGGTTGGTCGAGTCCCTCAAGGCCATGGTGGTTTGGAGGCCGAACAAGATGGGAATCACAAGAAGTTGTGATCGGTAAGAGTTACCTACCTTTTGGGCTTAGTGTGATTGGTATAGTCCCTCGAGGTTACACTAAGATACTGATTGGATCCTAATCCCCACTAGAAGTCTGTCGGAGACTTCCATTTCATGTGTTGAGGGTGTCACATGACTCGCTAGAAAAATAGTGGGAGCACATCAAAATAGAGGTCCATATCTTGATTGTTTATTTTTCTACAAAATATGCATGTTATTTATTTATGCTACATCTTCTATTTGTTAGAAATATGTCACTTCAAATCCTTTACTTTGCATACTTGATGTCAATCGCCTCACTAGTCCAAATTATATGGATTGGCTTCGTAACCTAAGAATTTTTCTAATGACGAAGAAAATCACGTATGTCCTTGATACAATGATACCTACGCTCAATGAAGGGGCAAGTGAGGATGACATCACTCGCTACGTAAAGTATATAGATGATTCCACTCTTGTTCAGTATTTCATGTTTGGCTCTATGACTCCTAAGTTACAGAGACAGCACCAGATGCATTCTCCTACATCTCCATAAATTGTTTGAGGAACAGGGAAGGACTCAGCAATATGAGATATCCAAGAGTCTCATTTGTACTAGGATGACTGAAGGGACACCAGCTCAGAATCATGTCCATAAGATGGTTGAGTGGATAGAGAAACTTATAGTCCTATGAATAGTCCTAGAGGATAACTTGTGTGTGGATCTTATGCTTCAATCCCTACCATATTCCTTTTCTCAGTTCATATTGAATTTTAATATGAACAAGCTTGAGGTGACTCTCTCTAAGCTCCTCAATATATTGAGGGAGGCAAAGAGCACTATCAAGATAGAGTTATCAGTTCTCTATACTGGTGAGACTATATAGAAAAGGATAGCAGAAAAGTCCCTTAAGAAGGGAAAGGGTAAGGGCAGACCGGGTAAACAAAAGTTGCTAATAAGGACCTTGCGAAGGACAAAGGCCAGTGCTTCTATTGTGATAAAGATGGGCTCTAGAAGAGGAACTACAAAGAGTACCTTATAGACAAGGCGAAATAAAAGCTTGGAAAAGCTTCATGTACATTCATGATCAGACTCCATTTGTCATACTTTTATGATAATACATAGATATTAGATACCGGTAGTGATTATCACATATGTAATTCATTGTAGATTCTGATAAAGCCTAGGAGATTAGCGAGTAGTGAGATGTACCTCAAGATGGGCAATGGAGCAAGAGTTGTTGCTGTTGATATCGGTGAGGGTCACTTTACATCTACCTGTGGAGCTATTATTACATTAGATTAATGCTATTTTGTTTCTTCTATTATCAAAAATGTTATTTTGATTTCATTTTTTATAGTTAATGGTTATAAATTAATTTTTAAGAATAATAGTTGTTCAATATTATTAGTGTTGAATCTCAGATTTTGATGATAAAATCAATTGATGGGTTAATTGATCTAATCCATATTATTGAGTTAAGTGTGCAGGATTAACTACGATAACCTGAAAATATAAAGCAAGAATACCGAAGTCAAGTTCGATGGACGTTTAAGAGTCTGAAGAATTGTCGGAGATGCTACCGGAACCAACTGAGAAGAAATCAAGAACTTGTTGAAATTTTCGAAAGTTCGCTGAAGAGATCGTCGGAGGTTCACGGAGATCACTGAGAAGGCTCGGCTACTCGTTGAAGTCGTCACAAGATCGGGAGCCCGTTGGGAGTCCATCGGAAGAAACTAGAGAGCATATCGGAAGTCCACTAGAAGTTCGTCGGAAAGCTCGCCGGAACAAGACTCGACGTTGAAAACTTGCTTGGGATGTTTTTAGTTATGTAGTTCACATGTAATTAGGATTAAAAGATAATCTTATATCCTGGTTAGGGGCCAACTGGGCCCAAAATTAGACTTGGTTTGGGCTGAAATTAAAGCCCAACCTGTGAATCGAAGGGTCTGGCAGTGGCACCGCCAGACTGGGCGGTTGCCCCGCCCAACACCCGAGAGCCAGGCGGTGGCACCGCCAGTACACTATCAGTGTCAGACACTAACAAGCGGTGGCACCACCAGCATCGGGAACCAAAGAGAATTCAAATTTTGGAGCCCAAATTTGAATCCTCTTGAGGCTTATAAATACCCCTCAATTCTCAGTTGAGATTACAAGTTTTTGAGAAGCAATTGATTGAGAGAAAGGTCTTAGAAAAGTCTTAGCAAGTCTTGTTTTCAATTTGCTAAAGTGTTCACCTCCTTCTTTCTTGCTGAAAATTTGTAAGAGTGTGAACCGCTTGTAAAAGGTTGTAAGAGGGGTATTTGCTCTTCCCCTTCAAGAGATTTGCTAGTGGAAGGTGGGAGCCTCATCGAAGAGGGCCTCGCAAGTGGATGTAGGTTATTTGACCGAACCACTTTAAAATTGGCGTGATCTCTAGTTTTCATTTCCTTATTGCTATTTACATTACTGCAAACCTTCTTACGTACTTTATTTCCTCATTACCTTTGCTGCATACCTTTACAAACACGCATTCAAGTTAAACTTTTCAAGTTCTATTTTAATCGTATCAAAAGTTTATCAAAACCAAAATTTTAATCCGCTGCACTAATTCACCCCCTCCTCTTAGTGTTGCACCGATCCTAACAATTGGTAACAGAGCAAGGCTCACTCTCATATTTGGTTTGATACCCAAGAGAGATGGCTTACTCTAGCATACATGAGGGTCATTCTATCACACGTCCACCCATGTTTAATGGGTCGGATTTTACTTATTGGAAGACTCGTATGAGGATCTTCCTCATTTCCATGGATTTCGAGCTTTGGACTATTATCGAAAATGGATTTCAAAAATCTTCTCTTCCGATGAGCGAATGGAATGAATCGGAGAAGAAGGTTTTTGCTTTAAACGCAAAGGCTATGAATGCCTTGTTTTGTGCACTAGACAAAAATGAATTTAATCATGTTTCAATTTGTGATTCGGCTTTTGATATTTGGAGAACTCTTGAGGTCACTCATGAAGGCACTCACATCAAAAGAAGATCACTTGAAAGGAACATCAAGTGATGAGGACAGTGACAATGACATTGTACTTTTGACTCAAAAATTTAAAAAATATTTAAGAAAGAATAAATTTAAAAATAATACGAAAAATAAATTTGAACACAAGAAGGACCAAGTGATTTGCTATGAGTGCAAAAAACCGGGACACTAAAGAACGATTGTCCTCAAGCCAAAAAGAGAACATCAAAGAAGAAGGCGCTCAAGGCAATGTGGGATAATTCAAGCGCGTCCGAAGAAGAGGAGTCCAACACTGAGCAAGTTGCTCATTACGCCCTAATGGCCATCGGAGAAGAGGTAACAGATTTAATTGATGCAGATTTACCTTATCATTAATTATTAAATGCCTTCCATGAGTTATTTGATGAATGTAAGACAATTAGTAGAAAATACAAATTGCTAAAAAAGGTGCGTGATAGTCTCACTTGTAATGTCGATAAATTAAAGACTGAATATCATGATAGTTTAGCTCCATGTATAAAATGTCATGATCTAGAAACTCTCCAAAAGGAGAACTTACTACTTAAGGAGACCTTGAAGAAATTTGAGGTTGGTAGTAAGTCTTTGAACATGATCCTTACAAATAAGGGTCACGTTCCTAAAAGAAGTGAAATCAGATTTGTGAGAAGTCCTCACCAAAATCCAACCACCTTCATTAAAGGCCCTGTCTTACATGTACGACACCAAAGCAATAGGAACTATGATCAATTCTATGCAATATGATGAACAAGTCAGATCAGGTTTTAAGGCACCCAAAATAAAATGGTTACTTAAAAATAATCCCTTCTTGTAGAAACATACACCATCACAAGCTAGGAGCAAGAGATGGTATCTCGATAGTGGATGCTCAAGATATATGACTGGAGATCCATCTCATTTCTCTATGCTTATTAGCAAAGAAGAAGGGTACGTCACCTTCGGAGACAACAACCAAGGCAAAATCATTGGCAAGGGAACCATAGGTAACAAATTAAAATTTTCTATTGATGATGTCTTACTAGTTGATGGATTGAAACATAATCTCTTGAGTGTTAGTCAATTATGCGATAAAGGTTATATCGTTAGATTTGAATCAAATATGTGTATTATTGAAAAACCAAACCATAACATAACTATGATTGCATTAAAATAAAATAATGTCTATGCTAGTCATAGGTGCCCAGCAAGCCAATCACGTGAGTGATGGCACGTGTGACTTGATATAGAATATTTTTACTTATTATATTTTGACGTATATAACTTTATAACTATTGCATAAATGTATATATATATTGTGATGTCCTTAGATTTGTGCAATGGGAATCGGATTGTGATGAGATCACGATAATGAGATCGATTCACCTTTAAACACATATCCTAAATAATCCTGGTCATAGGTTACTTAAGAGGGACATCGTTATAACCGGACAGACTAGTGTGCTGTATACCCGTCCATATGATGGATGCAGTTGGTTTCATAGCTGCTCGTGTAGGGACACTAGGGAGACAATACAGGTGCTCATTGGAGAATGAGTTCACTGATTGATCCGCTTACGGAATGCTGGATGGTTGATGATGCCTTATTGTCAGACAGTGATTCCCTAGTCCTAGTGGTGTATCTGGTTCTTAGACTTGAGATACCAAGGATGTCCTATATGAGTGCTCCACTCTTTGATACCAGACTTATAGGTTTGGCAGTCCCAGATCTAGTATAGCTGGTCATTGGGAGTGGTAGTCGACCTTACGAGGGCTATTGAGTGTCGATAGAGGATCATCCACTCTCGACGTCATGAGAGGAATATCCCATGTGTTCTTGCTCAGACAAACCCCTGGCCAAGGTCATTTGGGTTGAGAGAGAAAGAGTTCTCCGGGAGAATCCGATTAGAGTGAGACTCGAGTAGAAACCGTATGGGTCTGACAACACCATGCTCGATATACGGTCTTTGGGATATTAGGTGGATGAGGGACTATAGGTGATAGGGGTAGTTAATCGATTTGACATAACACCCCGGATTCGACATAACACACTCCCCGCGACGAAGGTCTTGCGCGGCGCACAGCCCCAGAACGAGCATTAACAACGACACGACACGCGCCCATATCGAACGTACCCAAACGACCCCCCCGGCGGAACCCCCATGATCGGCCAAGACAGGGGGAGGCGTTGACTGACACCCCCCATACCGTGCGGTAGTTCGACCCTCCACGCAACGACCACGACAGCGATAGACGCCATCAGAGGTACGACCCTGCTCTGGCAGTATGGCGCATCAGGTAACATCAAACCCGCTTATAAATACCCCATGATTCCTAACGAATGGGGGGGGGGGGGGGGGGGCTCTCTCACTCAACACTCCACTCCACATCCCTGACTCGATCGTCAGAGGGGTCGGGCCGAGCTGCCGACCCGACCTGTGTGCAGGCACGCGACCGTAGCTGAGCCCTCTCGGCATGGCGGAGCTTCCCAGCCAGGCCCACTGCATCCGCCATCTCAGGATCCCAAGGAGGAACCCCATCTAAACCTAGCCATTTGGAGCCTTGAACTAGCCGCGTCGACCCCGAGGTCACGGGAAAAAAGTTACTTACCGTAACAGATTAGCGCTAGAAGGAGGGCCCCAAATGTCAGGTGACCAGCAAATCCACCTCGGCGAGTCCTCAACCGCTGGGCTCCCCACCTCGGGGGAACACCCCCCACACGACGAAGCTCGCGACGAACGCCCCGCAGCGGTGTCAAAACGCTACTGGCAACTATTCAATGACCCAGGCTTGTCGCCTCCCGACGGCGCACCCGCCGACCCATCGTCGGTATCGCCCGAAGCTTTTCACGTCCTCGCCCACCAAGTCCGGACCCTGACCAGCATGGTCCAAACCATCATCCTGCTCGTCTCCCAACGGACCCCCCCACACGCGACCCGGCCCTCGCCACAACGGGAGACCCCTGTCCAGACTCACGCACCACGCCTTGAGCCCCCCGTCTCACCTCAAAACCCCGCAGCTCGGCCGAGGAGCCGAGAAGCAGAAGACACAGCGAGCCGACCCGAGCCCGAGGCTCCGACCGCCGACTCGACGAATGCCCTACGAGCTCAGCTACACCTCGTCAGTCAAAGGCTTGACGAGGTACAATAGGAAGTCCGCAAGTCAAAGGGAGAGCTCGGGGTGGACGGACACCAGGGATCTCCTTTCACCCCCGAGATATAAGATCAGGCGATCCCATCGCACTTCCGCCTTCCCACTCTGGATGCATATGACGGCGCCACCGACCCGACAGACCACGTAGCCGCTTTTCGCGCCCAGATGGCGCTATTCGGGACTTCTGACGCCCTAAAGTGTAGGGCATTTCCCACAACTCTGCGGGGACCGGCCCGCACGTGGTACAGCAGCCTAAAACCAGGGACTGTCGCCTCCTTCGACCAGCTCGCCAAGGATTTTGAGCTTAATTTCCTGGCGTACGCCCGGCCTAAGTTGTCCATGGCATTGCTCTTGGGGCTCAACCAGAAGGAGGACGAGCCCCTCTCCTATTTTGTGAACCGATTCACGACCCAAATCCGTGGATTGTCGGATGCCCACCCCTCTTTCTTGATGCAGGCATTCATGACAGGCCTGCGACCCTCCAGGTTCTTCTGGTCGCTCGTGGAGCGACCCCCCGTCGCGGTCCCCGAGATGCTCCAGCGTGCCTGTCAATTTATCGCCGCGGAGACTTGGATGGCTGGAAGACGGGAGGAACACAAAAAGATCAAGTCAGAACCGCCCCAACAGCAACAACCCGCCGCCTCCCGGTGAAAGTTGGACAGACCTGACCCGAGGCCTCCTCTTCCAGCCTTGAATTCGTCCCGGACTGAAAAATTCCTGCACGAGAAGGGGAAGGGGCTACTCAAGGACCCTCGCCCGATGAGGAACCCGCGGGAGCTCGCAGACCGATCAAGATATTGCCGATTTCATCGGCAGCACGGGCACGACACTGAGCATTGCTATGAGTTGAAGAGGCAAATCGAAGAGCTCATCCTCAGAGGACACCTCGGCCAATACCTCTGGCCAAACAAAGAGCAGTCGCCTCGCCCAGAGGGCCCCGTCGAGCGGCACATCGATGTGATAGCCGGGAGCCTCGCATCAGGGGGAGGCTCCACGTCAGCCAGGAAGGCATACGCCCGAGTTGCCCCCGACGAAGCCTCGAGGTACGAGCTGGAGCCCGAGATTACCTTCCCAACCGGAGCAGCCAAGCGACCCGACCACGACGACGCCTTGGTAATATCCGCTAGGGTAGCCAACACACAGATGAGGAGGATCATGGTCGACACAGGGAGCTCGGCCGACATACTCTACTTCGATGCCTTTCAGAAGCTGGGCTTGGCCACAGAGAACCTGAGCCCGATGCGCTCGGCGCTCACCGGTTTCACGAGAGATTCGATATCCCACCTAGGGGCCATTACTTTGCCCTTGACTCTGGGGACCCCACCGAAGTCGAAGACGGTGATGACCACTTTCCTGGTGGTCGACCTCCCTACCGCCTACAATGCCATACTCGGCCGGCCGACCCTAAACAAGGTCAGAGCGGTTGTCTCGACCTACTACCAGACCATTAAATTCCCGACTCACGATGGGGTCGGGGAAGCCACGGGAAGCCCTCGAGAGTCCAGGCGGTGCTACCTTACCGCCGTATCATTGGGCAAGAAAGCCAGGGCCGAGTCACCCCTGACAGATCCGCGGGAAACGAAAAAATTGACTCCTCATCCCGAGCCGAGGGGGTCCACCGTTGACATTCCTTTAATGGAAGCCCGACCAGACCAGACCGTGAAGATTGGATCGGAGCTACTAGAGCAGGAACGGGAGCAGCTCATCGGTCTCCTACGGGAAAATGTTGACGTCTTCGCCTGGTCCCCATCGGACATGACATGTGTCAACCTCGAGATCGTGGAGCACCACCTCAACATCCCACCTGACGCTCACCCCGTGAAACAAAAGGCCCGGCGCCAGGCCCCTGACCGACAACGTGCAATACAATAAGAGGTGGACCGGCTCCTGGCAGCGGGCTTCATAGAAGAAACCAAATATCCTCGGTGGCTGTCCAATGTAGTCCTCGTAAAGAAACACAATGGAAGCTGGAGGATGTGTGTTGACTACACCAGTCTCAACGACGTGTGCCCTAAAGACTGCTACCCCCTCCCGAAGATCGACCAGCTGGTCGACGCAACGGCCGGTCACGCGCGACTCTCTTTTATGGATGCTTACTCAGGGTACAACCAGATCCGGATGGTGCCCGGAGACAGAGAGCACACGACCTTCCTTACCAATCAAGGCGTGTACTTCTACAAAGTCATGCCGTTCGGGCTGAAAAATGCTGGGGCCACATACCAGAGAACGGTAAACAAGATGTTCGCCCATCAAATAGGAAGAAACAAGGAAGTCTACGTAGATGACATGATCGTAAAAAGCCAAGAGGCCAGTGTTAGGATCGAGAGTGTTAGGATCAAGAGCACTAAGAGGGGGGGGGTGAATTAGTGCAGCGGAAATCTTATAATAATTTAAAAACAAAAAGCTGCGTTCGTTCAAAAACGATTATGATGCAAAAGCAAATTCTCAGTTTGTATCTAAGTGCAGTTTGCGTCTAAGCGCAGATTGCGTCTAAGCGCAGTTTTGCGTCTAAGCGCAGATTGCGTCTAAGCGCAGTTTTGCGTCTAAGCGCAGTTTTGCGTCTAAATGCAGATTTACGTCTAAACGCAGATTTACGTCTAAACGCAGTTTTACGTCTAAACGTAGTTTTACGTCTAAACGCAGATTTACGTCTAAACGCAGTTTTACGTCTAAACGCAGTTTTACGTCTAAACGCAGATTTACGTCTAAACGCAGTTTTACGTCTAAACGCAGTTTTACGTCTAGACGCAGATTTACGTCTAAACTTTGAAACTCGTTTGTATATTCGCAGAAGGCAGTATGTAGTTGAAATCAAGACGTAAACGTAAACTGAAATCTGATGATTGAGCGAAGAAAGCCGATTTACGTCCGAATGCAGTTTTACGTCTAAATGTTGAAACTCGTTCGTAAAATCGTAGAGGACAGATTGCAGTTATTAATAGGATTAAAATGTAAGCGTAAACTGCAAGGAAGCTCGTTCGTAAAAGCGCAGAAAACAGTTCTGCAGAATCAAACGTAAACGTAAACTGTAATGTACGAAAATACAAGTTTACGTCTGAATGCAGATTTGGAAGAACAGCACTTAGAACTTGTTCGTGAAAGCGCAGAGAGCAGTAGTGATGAGGGAGGTTTGCAGTAATGATAAAGTGCTCGAAAATAAACGCAAACCAGAGATTTAGAGTGGTTCGGTCAGCCTTGACCTACTCCACTTTTGGCTTCCTCCACCGATGAGGTTGCCGACGTCAACTAGCTGCCTTCCTTCAATGGGCGAAGGCCAAACTTCCCTCTTACAGTTTCTCTCCTTTTGACAGGCTTAGGAGACAACCTTTACAGACCTTTCTCTCCTCACTTTACAGTTGAAAACTTGAAGAACAGAAGGAGGAGACTCAAGGACTTTACAACACTTTTGAGCTCTTTAGAATCACAGAAAAGATCACAATTTCGGTATTGGTCTGTATCTTTTCAGTGCTGAATGGGTGGGGTATTTATAGGCCCCAACCCAATTCAAAATTCGAGCTCAAAACGATCAAATCGATCTAATCCCAGAATTTCTGGGATCAGGCGGTTGCACCTCTCAACTGGAGAGGTGGCACCGCCTGGCAGAGCTCGAAGACTGAGCTCTGCCGATTGCTTCTTCTCTGCCAGAGCTCGAAGACTGAGCTCGATGGTTGCATCACCTGGCAGAGCTCGAAGACTGAGCTTGGTGGTTGCATCACCTGGCAGAGCTCGAAATCTGAGCTTGGTGGTTGCATCACTTGGCAGAGCTCCAAACTGAGCTCAAGCTGATGCACCATTCTGCCATAGCTCGAAGACTGAGCTTGGTGAATTCATCACCTGGCAAAGCTCGAGACTGAGCTCAGGCTGATGCACCACTCTGCCAAAGCTCGAAGACTGAGCTTGGTGGTTGCATCGCCTGGCAGAGCTCGGAACTTGAGCTCTGGCGGTGCAACCTCTTGGCTGGAGCGGTTGCACCTCCCAGCCTTGCAACCCTAGCGGTTGCACCTCCTGGCTGGGGCGGTTGCACCTCCCAGCCCCACAGCCCAGGCGGTTGCACCTCCTGGCTGGGGCGGTTGCACCTCCCAGCCCCACAGCCCAGGCGGTTGCACCTCCTGGCTGGGGCGGTTGCACCTCCTGGTGCAATCAGGGTCCGAATGGTTCACTCCATTCGACCCACTTTGAATCTTTTCAGGGGCCCAATTGCCCCAAGATTAAGCTAATGGGATCACCTCCCATTTTCATGCTTAATCATCGTGCTAACTACGATTATCTCTAAGACAACTTCTGCAGCTTGCTCCGATGCGTCAATCGCTTCTTCCGGCGAGTTTCCGGCCAACTTCCGTCGATCAACCGATAACCCTCGGTGATCCTTCTGCGGACATCCGGCATACTCCTGGACTTTGCGACGATCCACTTGGCGAGTTCCGACGAGCTTCGCTTGGCAAGCTTCTGGACTTCTCGGATCTGTTCTCTCTGAACCTCCGACGACCGTCCGAACTTCCGTCGAACTCTCGAACTCCCAACGTGATCATGATCTTGACTCCGGCGCAACTCCTGCTGCTTGTCTTAATCTCATCGTAGTTAATCCTGCACAACAAAACAAAACTTCGATCGAGACAATTAATCCTAAGCAATTAACCAAGTTGTCCGACATGTCATTGGTCTCTCGACGCTTCGTCCGATTCTTCGGCGCATCGTCCTCTCCTGCAGCCTATTGCCCAATCGGCCAGTTGACTCCGCAACTCCGATATCCTTGGCACAATACCCGCTCTTCTTGGCCGAATGCCCGAGTTCACGGCCCGAAGCCTTCTGTCGATACGTCGACCGATCCACCGGCCCGACGTCCAATCTTCTGACATGTTCCTTCGGCACAACATGATTTTCCTGCTTTAATTGTCTCATCCTGATCGAAGCATCCTGCGTCACTCAAAACGCAGATTAAATCATAAACATATATCAAGTAGTTTCATCATCAAAATACGAGATTCAACAATCTCCCCCTTTTTGATGATGACAACCTCTTGATGACGGAGTTAAACTTAACTCCCGGAGTTTAAACAAACTCCCCCTATCAATATGCCATATTGATAGAACCTCTTAGATTCAAAAATCTAAGCAACATGTCATCATAAACGGAGTTAACCTTAACTCCCGGAGTTTAAACAAACTCCCCCTATCAATATGCCATATTGATAGAACCTTGAATTCACACTGAATTCAGGTCATTGCAATATTCATCATGAATACTTGCAACACGTCAACATGAGCATATGCATAAACTTATGCATCACATGTCATGTCATCAACATACTTCTCCCCCTTTGTCATCAACAAAAAGGAGAAGTACTACAAACAAGTGTGTGTGATATTGGTTGAACTCATTGCATGAGAAAGATAGTATCAAGTTTTATCATCATGCAAGTTTGCTAATATCAACATGAAAAATTACGATGTAAGCTTTTGATATCATAACGCAAACATTTCAAGTTTTTATCAATTGTAGCATTTCATCACATGGTAAGATATCAATGCGTAAAATTATGATACAAGCTCTTGATATCTTAACGCATGATGCAAACATGGCATAATGCAAGTTTGGCAATCATAGCATCAATTCATATATTTCTCACCCTTTGTTATCAACAAAATGGAGAACGATATAAGCAAATTTTAAGCATAAGTGCTTGTAATTATTCATGTCATAACTAGGTTCATGTCATTTTCCAACAGTGAGTGATAGGATATCAATTATACAAACATCTCAAGGAAAACATGACATGGAGATAGCTTTGAAAACTTCTTCCTTTTTTGTTATTATCTTTTTGCATGAAGGAGGAAGACTATTTGTGATACATGCTATTTGTGAGTTTACTTTGAGTGAAGTTAGAATCGATGAGAGATTAAATCATGCTTCATTTTTACAAGGACCAAGATATGTATGTGAAATAAATCCTTGCAAGTAAAAACACTTTCATCCATATTCATCAAATCCATTTCTCAAAAAATATTTTTCACATGATGTGTGTATGAGAGATGTATTTGCTAGTTAATTACATATGTCAAAAATCAATGATATGAACTAAACTTGATATGACATATACTTGTTAAGTTTGGAAGAGAGTGAACTTGATACGTTAGATTCAAGAGAATCCGAAAATGAAATTTGACTCTTTCTTCCATTCGGACAAGGTTTTGCTATAGATATTCAATTACAATCATGAAGGTAAAGCATGCTTGTTATCATGGAAGTTTTGTATTCAAGCACGTAATTTTCAACATGTAATTGTGTAAAATCATTATGCCAATCAAGTGATTCGATCATTCAATCAAGAAGGTTCGAAAAATAATTTTAACACGTTCAATCATTAGGACGTATTTTTGCCATAGTTTTTCAAATACAATCATAAAGATAAGACATACTCATCATCATGATAGTATGATAGCAGGTTTACCATATACAAGCTAGCAAAAAACTTCGAAAGCAAATGCAAGATAGCTTTCTTGTGTAAGCTCATGATTATTGCTTCCTATTGTAATGTGCAAGTTGCAAGTCTTGCTTCTTGAGATATTCAAGATGGTGATGTTCAAGAAGACAACTTTTGCTTCTTGAAATAAGCAAGTTAGCAATCTTTGCTTCTTAAAATAGGTAAGCTAGCAATCAAGTTTTTGCATCTTCTTGACTTGTACAAGCTAGCTATCTCCCCCTTTGTCATTGTCAACAAGGGAAAAACCCTTTACATCAATTTCTAAATCATGACAAAGGTAAGTAATCATTCTTGTTTGTGCATCATTATAGTTTCAATGCACAAATTCATTAACATTACATTTCAAAAAATTTTATGCATGATACCGAAAAATCAATCATCATCATGAGCATATCAAACATGATATTCAAGCATTCATGATATATGATCATAGATATTCAAACGATGGTATCTAGAATTCATTACATCCTATTATGCATGATCATTAACTCCTCATTTGTATTTCATGCATTATATCATTTCATCTCATAAGGAATATCAAGAAGAGTTATTGGATGATGAGATAAATATTTTATGAATACACAGAATATCATAAGTGTTTCATGTATTCATATTATCACATGAAGCATATTATCATTTTTAAAATTCATAACATGAATAACGTTATTACTATTTCATCAAAATCAGTTTCGAGATTCACATAATATCATGAAATCATTAATCTCGATAAAATGGGAAAAACATTTTCTTTTTAAGTGATTCTTTTAACACATCATAAAAAGAAAAACTCAATCATAATTCAAGTGATTTACAAGATATCATAAATGAATTTATCACTTGTATTTCACCAAAATCGAGAACTCTAGAGTTAGAAAATGATTGAAGCATTTAATCTGATTGAAGAATGATTCATATTTAAAGTGTAGCATTTGTCAAATCTGAAATCATCAAGTATAACTTTAATATTTTCATTGCAACATTAAGCAAGGTTTCATTGAACATAATTTTGAATGATTCTTATAAATGCCTAAAACTTCTTTAGTTTTAATTTATGATTGACTTTATAATAGCATGCTAAAATCTTTATTCTTATGTCAAAACCATACATTATATTTAATAAACAAAGATAATGAAAAATATCAAGCTTTCCAGACAAAAGCCATGTATCGTCATTGAAAAGCAATATGAAAATCATCAAAATATACATTCTTGCTTCTCAAGCACATAAATAAGGTTAATCTCACTAGGTGTAAAATCATTAGATTTCTATCTTGCATTAACATAAGACATGCAATTTTCATTATCATTTTCAAGATTACAAGCATGATCATATTTTTGCATTTTCATTGTTAAATTATTAAAAATATACTTTTCAAGAAAATTTAAAGAAAAAGAAAAATGCATCATGAAAAGCATCATGTAATTTCGAAGTAAATTAGGGGGATTTCGATTACCTCATCATTGTAGGCTGTTAAGGCGTAGTTTGCCGCCTTGCTTTTGTTGACTTTCTCTTCTTCGGAGGAGCTCGATTCATCCCAATTTTTGTTCTTCTTCTTGCGTTTAAAGCAAGTAGTTTGATTCTTTTTGCTTTTTAATTTTCGTTTCATCTGTAGTTTAAGTTCACCATCACTTGAGCTTAGGCTCGAGTGGTCTTCAAATGTTCTATGTCCCAAATCCTTCCTGTTCTTTGGAAGGTTGTTTTGTTCATCATTGTCCTCATCACTTGAGTCATCGCTCAAGTGGCATTCATTTGTCCAGAGTTCAACATGTTCATCATGTGCATTGTACACCATTTCATATGTCATCAATGACCCAATTAGTTCTTCAAGTGGTAAGTTGTTTAGGTTTTTAGCTTCTTGTATTGCAGTTACTTTTGAATCCCACTTCTTAGAAAGAGAACGCAAAATCTTGTTTACGAGTTCAAAGTCCGAAAAACATTTTCCAAGAGCTCTTAAACTATTGACGACATCCGTGAAACGGGTGTACATGTCGCCTATAGTCTCGCTTGGTTGCATTCGAAAAAGCTCGAAATCATGCAATAAAAAGTTAACTTTCGAGTCTTTGACACTACTAGTTCCCTCGTGCGTGATTTCAAGTGTTCGCCAAATGTCAAAAGCTGTTTCGCACGTAGAAATCCGATTGAACTCATTTTTGTCCAAAGCGCAAAATAAGGCATTCATAGCCTTTGCGTTTAAAGAGAAATACTTCTTCTCCAAATCCGACCATTCGTTCGTCGGTTTAGAGGGAAGTTGAAAGATGTTTTCAACGATATTCCATAAATCCAGATTTAGAGAAATCAAGAAAACTCTCATTCGAGTTTTCCAATAAGTATAGTCCAATCCGTTAAAGAACGGTGGACGAAAGACCGAAAAGCCCTCTTGAAGAGCCATTTCTCTCGGGTGTAAATCCGAAATGAGAAATACCCCGCTCTGATACCAATTGTTAGGATCGAGAGTGTTAGGATCAAGAGCACTAAGAGGGGGGGGGGTGAATTAGTGCAGCGGAAATCTTATAATAATTTAAAAACAAAAAGCTGCGTTCGTTCAAAAACGATTATGATGCAAAAGCAAATTCTCAGTTTGTATCTAAGTGCAGTTTGCGTCTAAGCGCAGATTGCGTCTAAGCGCAGTTTTGCGTCTAAGCGCAGATTGCGTCTAAGCGCAGTTTTGCGTCTAAGCGCAGTTTTGCGTCTAAGCGCAGTTTTGCGTCTAAATGCAGATTTACGTCTAAACGCAGATTTACGTCTAAACGTAGTTTTACGTCTAAACGTAGTTTTACGTCTAAACGCAGATTTACGTCTAAACGCAGTTTTACGTCTAAACGCAGTTTTACGTCTAAACGCAGTTTTACGTCTAAACGCAGTTTTACGTCTAGACGCAGATTTACGTCTAAACTTTGAAACTCGTTTGTATATTCGCAGAAGGCAGTATGCAGTTGAAATCAAGACGTAAACGTAAACTGAAATCTGATGATTGAGCGAAGAAAGCCGATTTACGTCCGAATGCAGTTTTACGTCTAAATGTTGAAACTCGTTCGTAAAATCGTAGAGGACAGATTGCAGTTATTAATAGGATTAAAATGTAAGCGTAAACTGCAAGGAAGCTCGTTCGTAAAAGCGCGGAAAACAGTTCTGCAGAATCAAACGTAAACGTAAACTGTAATGTACGAAAATACAAGTTTACGTCTGAATGCAGATTTGGAAGAACAGCACTTAGAACTTGTTCGTGAAAGCGCAGAGAGCAGTAGTGATGAGGGAGGTTTGCAGTAATGATAAAGTGCTCGAAAATAAACGCAAACCAGAGATTTAGAGTGGTTCGGTCAGCCTTGACCTACTCCACTTTTGGCTTCCTCCACCGATGAGGTTGCCGACGTCAACTAGCTGCCTTCCTTCAATGGGCGAAGGCCAAACTTCCCTCTTACAGTTTCTCTCCTTTTGACAGGCTTAGGAGACAACCTTTACAGACCTTTCTCTCCTCACTTTACAGTTGAAAACTTGAAGAACAGAAGGAGGAGACTCAAGGACTTTACAACACTTTTGAGCTCTTTAGAATCACAGAAAAGATCACAATTTCGGTATTGGTCTGTATCTTTTCAGTGCTGAATGGGTGGGGTATTTATAGGCCCCAACCCAATTCAAAATTCGAGCTCAAAACGATCAAATCGATCTAATCCCAGAATTTCTGGGATCAGGCGGTTGCACCTCTCAACTGGAGAGGTGGCACCGCCTGGCAGAGCTCGAAGACTGAGCTCTGCCGATTGCTTCTTCTCTGCCAGAGCTCGAAGACTGAGCTCGATGGTTGCATCACCTGGCAGAGCTCGAAGACTGAGCTTGGTGGTTGCATCACCTGGCAGAGCTCGAAATCTGAGCTTGGTGGTTGCATCACTTGGCAGAGCTCCAAACTGAGCTCAAGCTGATGCACCATTCTGCCATAGCTCGAAGACTGAGCTTGGTGAATTCATCACCTGGCAAAGCTCGAGACTGAGCTCAGGCTGATGCACCACTCTGCCAAAGCTCGAAGACTGAGCTTGGTGGTTGCATCGCCTGGCAGAGCTCGGAACTTGAGCTCTGGCGGTGCAACCTCTTGGCTGGAGCGGTTGCACCTCCCAGCCTTGCAACCCTGGCGGTTGCACCTCCTGGCTGGGGCGGTTGCACCTCCCAGCCCCACAGCCCAGGCGGTTGCACCTCCTGGCTGGGGCGGTTGCACCTCCTGGTGCAATCAGGGTCCGAATGGTTCACTCCATTCGACCCACTTTGAATCTTTTCAGGGGCCCAATTGCCCCAAGATTAAGCTAATGGGATCACCTCCCATTTTCATGCTTAATCATCGTGCTAACTACGATTATCTCTAAGACAACTTCTGCAGCTTGCTCCGATGCGTCAATCGCTTCTTCCGGCGAGTTTCCGGCCAACTTCCGTCGATCAACCGATAACCCTCGGTGATCCTTCTGCGGACATCCGGCATACTCCTGGACTTTGCGACGATCCACTTGGCGAGTTCCGACGAGCTTCGCTTGGCAAGCTTCTGGACTTCTCGGATCTGTTCTCTCTGAACCTCCGACGACCGTCCGAACTTCCGTCGAACTCTCGATCTCCCAACGTGATCATGATCTTGACTCCGGCGCAACTCCTGCTGCTTGTCTTAATCTCATCGTAGTTAATCCTGCACAACAAAACAAAACTTCGATCGAGACAATTAATCCTAAGCAATTAACCAAGTTGTCCGACATGTCATTGGTCTCTCGACGCTTCGTCCGATTCTTCGGCGCATCGTCCTCTCCTGCAGCCTATTGCCCAATCGGCCAGTTGACTCCGCAACTCCGATATCCTTGGCACAATACCCGCTCTTCTTGGCCGAATGCCCGAGTTCACGGCCCGAAGCCTTCTGTCGATACGTCGACCGATCCACCGGCCCGACGTCCAATCTTCTGACATGTTCCTTCGGCACAACATGATTTTCCTGCTTTAATTGTCTCATCCTGATCGAAGCATCCTGCGTCACTCAAAACGCAGATTAAATCATAAACATATATCAAGTAGTTTCATCATCAAAATACGAGATTCAACAGCCAGAACACACCTTGCCGACCTGGCCGAGGCCTTCGCCACGCTACGCAAGTTCAGCATGCGGCTCAACCCCACAAAGTGCGCTTTCGGCGTCACCTCCGGGAAGTTCCTCGGGTTCATCGTGCATGAGAGAGGAATCGACGCTAACCCAGAGAAGGTCCAAGCTATAATCAATATGCAGTCTCCCCAGATGGTTAAAGACCTGCAGCGACTTAAAGGAAGACTTGTCGCTCTGTCACGCTTCCTCACCCGATCGGGCGATCGCTGCCTCCCATTCTTGAAGGCGCTCAAAAGCCCGAAGAGCTTCCAGTGGACATCAGAATGCGAGGAAGCTTTCAAACAAATAAAATATCACATGGCCAGCCTCCCCCGGCTCGCCTCCGTCTCTCCGGGCGAGAAGCTGGGCCTCTACCTGGCGGCATCCAAACATGCAGTCAGCTCCGTCCTGGTCAAAGAAAGCTCCGGCCAACAACTCCCGATCTACTACGTCAGCCACATCTTGAGTGGACCAGAGGAGCGTTACCCGCCGATAGAGAAACTCGCGCTCGCCCTAGTGCTCTCAGCTCGGAAGTTGCGCCCCTACTTCCAGGCACACCCGGTGGATGTCATCACCGACCAACCCCTTCGGCAGGTCTTAACAAAATTTGATGTTGCAGGATGGCTCCTCAAATGGGCGGTGGAGCTCGGCGAACATGACATAAGCTACTCGCCCAGGACCGCCATCAAGGCCCAGGTGGTAGCCGACTTCATTGCGGAGCTAACGCAGTTGGAGGACGTAGATCTCGAGCAGGCTCCCTACACGTCGACGGCTCGGCCAACCCAAAGGGCGCCGGCGCAGGGCTAGTCCTCCTCGCCCCCGATGGACGCTCGTTCGAGCGATCCCTTCGCTTCGGATTCAAAGCCACCAACAACGAGGCGGAGTACGAGGCGCTCCTAGCAGGGCTGGAGCTGGCCCTCGAGATGCAGGTGGCCGCAATACGTGTCCTCACCGACTCGCAACTTGTGGCCTAGCAGCTCAACGGTGGATACGAAGCTCGGGACGCGACCATGGCAAAATACCTGGCACGGGTAAGGGACCTAACCGCCAAGTTTCGCTATTTTACACTATCTAACGTTCCGAGGGAGGAGAACGAGCGAGCTGACGCACTAGCTAAGCTGGCGTCGAAACTGATCTTCGAAGCATGGCCAGAGGCCGAGGAGCTCCCCGCCCGCGCCGTCGAAATAGCAACTACGGCCCCAGGCAGCGCGCCGACCACGTGGGTACAAGAGTTGCTGCGCTTCAAGCGAGATGGAAACCTCCTCCTCGATGAAGTCGCGGCTCGGCGCCTGCAACGTACACACGCATTGTACACCGTGGAGTGTGGCCGCCTCTACAAACGGTCCTTCACCTATCCCCTCCTGCGATGTTTAGAGCCTGACGAAGCCCAGACGGTTCTAATCGAAACCCATGAGGGGGTATGCGGTGAGCATATCGGCGGGCGAACCTTGGCGCACAAGATACTCCGTCAAGGCTACTACTGGCCGACCATGTGCCAGGACGCCAAAGCCTACGTTCGACGGTGCAGTTCGTGCCAGCAGCACGCCCGCGCACCCAGACAGCCCGGGGTTCCGCTCAGTCCCATCGACTATGCGTGGCCGTTCGCTCAGTGGGGTTTGGACCTGCTCGGACCCTTCCCACCAACCTCTGGATAGTGGAAGTACATAATTGTGGGGGTGGACTATTTCACGAAGTCGGTCGAGGCGGAACCACTGGTGACGATCACGGAACATCAAATGGAGAAATTCGTGTGGAAGAACCTAGTAACTCGATTAGGGTTGCCCAAGGCCATCATCACAGACAATGGACCTCAGTTTGCCGGCAGAAGATTCCGGGAGTTCTGTGCCGATCATGGCATCCAGCTGAGGTTCAGTTCGGTGGCCCATCCTCAAACCAACGGGCTAGCGGAAGTAACCAACCGGTCCATCCTGGATGGACTCAAAAGAAGAGTGTCCGCAGCCCGATCGACCTGGACAGATGAGCTCCCCAGCGTGCTATGGTCGCTGTGCACCACTCCCAAAACCGCAACCGGAGAATCCCCATACAGCCTCGCGTTCGGAACTGAGGCTGTCCTGCCACCTGAGGTAGCCATCACCACCCTCCGGACACGAAGCTACGATGAAAAGGCTTCGGATGAAGGACTTCGAGCAGCCCTCGATCTGCTGGAAGAACGGCGCGCCAGCGCACATGTAAGAGCTCTCTCGCACAAAAGGGCGGTCGCAAAGATTTACAACCGAAGGGTGCGACCCCGGCCCATCAGACTATGCGACCTGGTCCTACGAAGGACCAAAGTCAGCGACCCGACCAGGGCAAAAGGCAAGTTAGCTCCGAACTGGGAAGGCCCATATCGGGTGGCCGAAGTCATCAGAATCGGAACATTCCGACTCACCACAATGATGGGCCATCCCCTGCCAAGGACTTGGAACGCCCAAAATCTCAAAAAATACTTTCCGTAAGAAAAAAGATTGGGCTGGAGATAGAGCCGTGCCGAGACGCAGACAGTCTACCGAAGAAGAGAAAGATCATGTTTATTCAAAAAGCGGGTTATAAAAACAAAGCAAAAAAGTACAAAAATCATCATTCCTCGGGGGCATCCGGGCTGTCGTCGAAGGGAACATCGGTTGGCATACCGACATCCAGGTCCTTAGGGAAGGAACCAAAGGTATCCTCCACAACCTCTGAGCCGGGGTTGCGCACCTTGAAACGAGCAAGGGCAACCCGATACCCGTACTCATACGAAACCCGCCCGGTCCGGACAAAGCCAAGCTGGAATCCCGGGGAATCTTTGTAGTCCTCAATCAGCTTCTTTTCCCTTCCCGGCCTCTAGCGGATTTCGGCGTCAAGAGCCTCTGAGGCCCCCCGCGCCTCGGCTCGTGACTCCTCGAGGCGTCGGAGCAGCTCAAGGGAGTCCGCCCTCGCAGAACGAGCCTCGGCCACCGACGCTCTCAACTTCGTTTGGAGCTCCGTATTACGCCCCTCCGACGTCTCCAGCGCGCCTGGAACTCCGCGGACCGCTCCATGGATGCTTGGAGCTCAGATCGAAGGCGCACCGCCTCCGCTTCCAAGTCCGAGGCACGCTGCTCGGCCGCCGCGACTGCCTTAGGGCCCGCTCCAGCCCGCGCTTCGTCCGCCTGCCTCCGGAGCTCGGCATTGCGACTACTTAGGGCAGCAATGACACGTCCCGCGTCACGGACGCGATCCATTAGCGCAGCGGCATAGTTGTTGACCTGGGGAAGGGGAAAGGTCAAAATCAGGCATGTCCTAAAAACGCACAAGCTGAGCAACGAGGCAACACTTACCCACAACAGTGACTTAGCAGATTTCCTAAGCAGAGCCTCGGAGGATAAAGTGTACAAATCTCGAGCTATGTTGGGATGCAGCCCTCCGCGGACGAACTTGGCCGCATAATCGCCGTCAGCCCACACCCGGCTGCCCCGGGTGAGACCGTCCCACCGGCCCACTAACGGGTCAGTGGCCGCGCCGCGCGGAAGAGCGCCCACCTCCTGCGCCAAGTAAGGCTCGTCCTCTCTCCCGAGCGGAAGACGAAGAAGCTCGCGGATGGAGGGCTGGCGAGGCGCCTCCATCACCGCATGACCACTCGGACCGGCCGTGCCCTCCTCCTGACTCCCCGCGGCATGGTCCACCGACGCTACGACGTCCTCGACCGCCGGTGCTGCAGCAGCCCTCGGCGCCGGTGCCACGACACCTTCCATTGAGGCCGGGACCACCTCAGGACCGTCGCTCGGAAGCACCCGTGCCTTCTTCCGAGGCTGACCGGTCTCGACGTCCACGGGGGCCTCCCTCGTTCCCGCCCTGGCGACGACAAGCGAACGGCCCGACGCAGCCGAAGAAGTTTTTCCCCCTCGAAGGGCCTCGAGATGCACCATCTTTGCGAGAGAATGCCAAAACAACCATCAATTAAGCGGGCAGCCCGTGAGCGAAATTAGAGCCCCTAAAAAACCGCCCTAGGGAGCATACCTAGAGGCACCGGGCTGAGACCCGCCTCCGCCAACCACCGCTCGGACATGTTCCGGATGGCTCGGGAGGCCGGGAGGATCTATCTAAGCCTCTGGAGCTCTCGGTGCCCCTCTTCGTCCAAAATCGGGACGGTGTTGTATATCACACGCGCCCCCTAGCGGATCCCGAACCCCCAATCTCCCGGGCGGCTGATGAAAAAGAAACGCTCCTTCCACCCCTTATTGCTGGAAGGGGCCCCGCTCACCCGGAAACCCGCTCGAGCGGACAGATAGTAGCCCCCCAACCCCTTGGTAAGACGGAAGTAGGAAAGGAAGAGGGCACGAGTCGGGGTTATATGGGCATAGTGACACTCCCCCAAAAACGCCACCAGATAGCTGTTGAATCTCGGATTTTGATGATGAAGTCAATTGTCATTTGTTATCTAATCTATGTGTTGAGATAAGTGTGCAGGATTAACTACGATGAGAGTAAGACAAGCAGCAGGAGTTGCGCCGGAGTCAAGATCATGATCACGTTGGGAGTTCGAGAGTTCGACGGAAGTTCGGACGGTCGTCGGAGGTTCAGAGAGAACAGATCCGAGAAGTCCAGAAGCTTGCCAAGCGAAGCTCGTCGGAACTCGCCAAGTGGATCGTCGCAAAGTCCAGGAGTATGCCGGATGTCCGCAGAAGGATCACCGAGGGTTATCGGTTGATCGACGGAAGTTGGCAAGAAACTCGCCGGAAGAAGCGATTGACGCATCGGAGCAAAGCTGCAGAAGTTGTCTTAGAGTTAATCGTAGTTAGCATGATGATTAAGCATGAAAATGGGAGGTGATCCCATTAGCTTAATCTTGGGGCAATTGGGCCCCTGAAAAGATTCAAACTGGGCCGAATGGAGTGAACCATTCGGACCCTGATTGCACCAGGAGGTGCAACCGCCCCAGCCAGGAGGTGCAACCGCCTGGGCTGTGGGGTTGAGAGGTGCAACCGCCCCAGCCAGGAGGTGCAACCGCCTGGGCTGTGGGGTTGAGAGGTGCAACCGCCCCAGCCAGGAGGTGCAACCGCCTGGGCTGCGAGGCTGGGAGGTGCAACCGCCCCAGCCAAGAGGTTGCACCGCCAGAGCTCAAGTTCCGAGCTCTGCCAGGCGATGCAACCACCAAGCTCAATCTTCGAGCTCTGGCAGATAGGTGCATCAGCCTGAGCTCAGTCTCGAGCTCTGCCAGGTGATGCATTCACCAAGCTCAGTCTTCGAGCTCTGGCAGAGAGGTGCATCAGCCTGAGCTCAGTTTCGAGCTCTGCCAGGTGATGCAACCACCGAGCTCAGATTTCGAGCTTTGCCAGGTGATGCAACCACCAAGCTCAGTCTTCGAGCTCTGCCAGGTGATGCAACCATCGAGCTCAGTCTTCGAGCTCTGGCAGAAAGAAGCAATCGGCAGAGCTCAGTCGTCGAGCTCTGCCAGGCGGTGCCACCTCTCCAGTCGAGAGGTGCAACCGCCTGATCCCAGAATTCTGGGATTTGATCGATTTGATCGTTTTGAGCTCGAATTTTGAATTGGGTTGAGGGCTATAAATACCCCACCCATTCAGCACTGAAAAGATACAGACCAATACCGAAATCGTGATCTTTTCTGTGATTCTAAAGAGCTCAAAAGTGTTGTAAAGCCTTTAAGTCTCCTCCTTCTGTTCTTCAAGTTTTCAATTGTAAAGTGAGGAGAGAAAGGTCTGTAAAGGTTGTCTCCTAAGCCTGTCAAAAGGAGAGAAATTGTAAGAGGGAAGTTTGGCCTTCGCCCATTGAAGGAAGGCACCTAGTTGACGTCGGCAACCTCATCGGTGGAGGAAGCCAAAAGTGGAGTAGGTCAAGGCTGACCGAACCACTCTAAATCTCTGGTTTGCGTTTATTTTCGAGCACTTTATCATTACTGCAAATCTCCCTCATCACTACTGCTCTCTGCGCTTTCACGAACAAGTTTCAAGTGTTGTTCTTCCAAATCTGCATTCAGACGTAAACTCGTATTTTCTTACATTACAGTTTACGTTTTCATTTGATTCTGCAGAACTGTTTTCCGTGCTTTTACGAACGAGCTTCTTTGCAGTTTACGCTTACATTTTAATCCTATTAATAACTGCAATCTGTCCTCTATGATTTTACGAACGAGTTTCAACATTTAGACGTAAAACTGCATTCAGACGTAAATCGGCTTTCCTCGCTCAATCATCAGATTTCAGTTCACGTTTACGTCTTGATTTCAACTGCATACTGCCTTCTGCGAGTATACAAACGAGTTTCAAAGTTTAGACGTAAATCTGCGTCTAGACGTAAAACTGCGTTTAGACGTAAATCTTCGTTTAGACGTAAAACTGCGTTTAGACGTAAAACTGCGTTTAGACGTAAATCTGCGTTTAGACATAAAACTGCGTTTAGACGTAAAACTGCGTTTAGACGTAAAACTGCGTTTAGACGTAAATCTGCGTTTAGACGTAAATCTGCATTTAGACGTAAATCTGAGTTTAGACGCAAAACTGCGCTTAGACGCAAAACTGCGCTTAGACGCAAAACTGCGCTTAGACGCAATCTGCGCTTAGACGCAAACTGCACTTAGATACAAACTGAGAATTTGCTTTTGCATCATAATAGTTTTTGAACGAACGTAGCTTTTGGTTTTTAAATTATTATAAGATTTCCGCTGCACTAATTCACCCCCCCCCTCTTAGTGCTCTTGATCCTAACAATTGGTATCAGAGCAAGGTTAACTCTCTAAAGGATTAAAACCCAAGAGAGATGGCATACGCCGGAAACCAAGAGGGGCATTCGATTACACGTCCACCCATGTTCAGTGGAACGGACTACACTTACTGGAAGACCCGAATGAGGATCTTTCTTATTTCTATGGATTTTGAACTGTGGAACCTTGTTGAAAATGGATTTTCAAAATCTTCTCTTCCAATGATCGATTGGAACGATTTAGAGAAGAATGCTTTCGCTCTTAATGCAAAGGCTATGAATGCCTTATTTTGCGCTCTTGATAAAAACGAGTTTAATCGTGTTTCAACTTGCGAAACTGCTTTTGATATTTGGCACACACTTGAAGTGACCCACGAGGGCACAAGTAGAGTGAAAGAGTCAAAAATCAATCTGTTGCTGCATTCTTTTGAACTTTTCCGAATGAAACCGAGTGAAACCATTGGCGACATGTTTACCCGTTTCACGGATGTCGTCAACGGTCTAAAAGGACTCGGAAAGAGCTTTTCGGATTTTGAGCTTGTTAATAAGATACTAAGATCCCTTCCTAAGAGTTGGGATCCTAAAGTCACCGCCATTCAAGAGGCAAAAGATCTGCAAAATTTCCCTCTTGAAGAACTAATCGGGTCATTAATGACCTACGAAATGACCTGCAAAGCTCATGAAGAGCAAGAAGACATCCTTTCAAAGAACAGGAAGGATATGGCACTTAAAACTTTTGAATGCCACTTGAGAGAAAACTCAAGTGATGAGGATTGTGACGATGACTTGGCACTTTTGACAAGAAAGTTTAAGAAATTCTTCAAAAGAAACAAGTTTAAAAACGATGTGAAAAATAAACTTGAATCAAAGAAGGACCAAGTGATCTGCTACGAGTGTAAAAAGCCGGGACACTACAAAAGTGATTGTCCCCAAGTCAAGAAAAGAACAACAAAGAAGAAGGCGCTCCAAGCAACATGGGATGATTCGAGCGCATCTGAGGAAGAGGAGTCCAACACCGAGCAAGTTGCTCATTACGCCTTTATGGCCATCGAAGAGGAGGTAACGGATTTATTAGATGCTGATTTATCTTTCGATGAATTACTAAATGCCTTCCATGATTTATTTGATGAATGCAAAGTTATAAATAGAAAATACAAGTTGCTAAAAAAGGTACATGATAATCTTACTTGTGAGTTTGATAAATTAAAAGTCGAACATCATGATAGTTTAAAGTCATGTATCAAATGTCATGATTTAGAAACTATACAAAAAGAAAACTTGCTACTTAAGGACACCTTGAAGAAATTCGAGGTTGGTAGCAAGTCATTAAACATGATCCTTACAAACAAGGGTCATGCTCCCAAAATAAGTGGGATTGGATTTGTGAGGAGTCCTCACCGAAATCCAACTACCTTTGTAAAAGGCCCCATCTTACACGTTCAACACCAAACCAAGTGCAACTTTTGTTGCAAATCTGGACACAAGACACATTGTTGTCCATTCAAGAAAATAAGTCCAAACAAATTAATTTGGGTTCCTAAAGGAACCATGATAAACTCTATGCAACATGATAGAAAATGTAGATCTATTTATGAGGCACCCAAAAGCAAATGGGTACCTAAACGTCATCCTTTCTTGTAGAAAACTAAACAATCGCAAGCTAGGAGCAAGAAATGGTACCTTGATAGTGGATGCTCAAGGCACATGACCGGAGATCCATCTCAATTCTCTAAGCTCTCTAGCATAGACGAAGGATATGTCACCTTCGGAGACAACAACAAGGGTAAAATCATTGGCAAAGGAACCATAGGTAACAAATCCAACCTCTCTATTGAAGATGTTTTACTAGTTGATGGTTTAAAACATAACCTCTTGAGCATTAGTCAATTATGTGATAAAGGATATATTATAAGATTTGAATCTAATGCCTGCATCATTGAAAAACCACACAAAAATGTATCTATGATTGCATTAAAACAAAACAACGTATACACTATTGACATCAATGACTTATGTGATGAAATGTGCTTTGCCGTTATGAATGAGGATGCTTGGCTATGGCATAGAAGATTAGGTCATGCTAGCATGAAACTAATCAATCAAGTATCATCTAGAGAACTTGTAAGAGGAATTCCTCATATCAAGTTCATCAAAGATAATGTATGTGATGCTTGCCAATTAGGTAAGCAAATTAGGGGTAGCTTCAAAGCTAAGAATCAAATAAGCACCTCTAGGCCCTTACAATTGATCCATATGGACTTGTTCGGACCAATCTCTACATCGAGTCTAGGAGGTAGCAAATACGCCTTTGTCATTATTGATGACTACAGCAGATATACATGGACCTACTTCTTAAAACAAAAAAATGAATGCTTTAGACATTTTACCAAGTTTTGTAAACTTGTTCAAAATGAGAAGGAATCTATGATTTCGTCAATTAGAAGTGATCACGGTGGAGAATTTCAAAACCATGACTTCCAAGAATTCTGTGAACTCAACGGATACAACCATAACTTCTCTACTCCAAGAAATCCTCAACAAAATGGGGTAGTAGAAAGAAAAAATCGAAATTTACAAGAAATGGCAAGAACCATGTTGAATGAACATAGCCTACCCAAATATTTTTGGGCCGAAGCTGTAAACACTGCATGTTATATTTTAAATAGAGTCCTAGTAAGACCCTTACTCACCAAAACTCCTTATGAGTTATGGAATAACAAAAAACCCAATGTCTCATATTTTAAAGTCTTTGGGTGTAAATGTTTTATCTTGAATGAAAAGGATAACTTAGGAAAATTCGATGCTAAATCTGATGAAGGAATCTTTCTTGGTTATTCTTCAGTTTCTAAAGCTTTTCGCATCTTCAATAAAAGAACCTTAATTATTGAAGAATCCATCCATGTTGTTTTCAATGAGATTTCAGAAATTAAGAAAAATGATCTTGATGATGATATTAATTTTGATTCCTTGAATTTAAACGAAACCCCATCTCCAACTAGCAACTTGGTTGCATCCACTTCCAAAACATCCTTACCCAAGGATTGGAAGTATATAGATGCTCATCCTAAGGAGCTAATCCTAGGAGACACATCAAAGGGGGTTCAAACACGATCTTCTTTTAAAAACTTTTGTGCCAACGCCGCTTTTCTCTCCCAAATTGAACCCAAATGTGTTGATGAAGCCATGAAAGATGATTCATGGATTATCGCAATGCAAGATGAGTTAAATCAATTTGAGAGAAATGAGGTGTGGACGCTTGTTCCTAGGCCAAATGACCATTTAGTAATTGGTACTAAATGGGTCTTTAGAAACAAGCAAGATGAAAATGGTATCGTGGTTAGAAACAAGGCTAGATTAGTGGCCAAAGGTTTCAACCAAGAAGAAGGTATCGATTACGAAGAAACCTTCGCACCTGTGGCTCGATTGGAAGCCATAAGGATGCTCCTTGCCTACGCTAGTTGCAATAATTTTAAGTTATTTCAAATGGATGTTAAAAGCGCTTTTCTAAATGGTTTCATTTCCGAAGAAGTTTATGTTGAACAACCTCCTGGATTTGAAAATAATGGCTACCCTAATCATGTGTTTAGATTAACTAAAGCTCTCTATGGTTTAAAACAAGCCCCAAGGGCTTGGTATGAGAGACTTAGCTCTTTTCTCATTGAAAATAATTTCATAAAAGGCAAGGTTGATACTACATTGTTTATCAAGAATTTTGAAAATGATTTTCTCATTGTTCAGATTTATGTTGATGATATTAGCTTTGGTTCTGCAAATGAATCTCTTTGTGAATCCTTTGCGAAAACTATGAGTCATGAATTCGAAATGAGTCTAATGGGAGAGTTAACATTCTTCTTAGGCCTACAAATCAAACAACTAAGCAATGGCATCTTTATTAGTCAAACCAAATATGCTGTGAGTTTGCTAAAGAAGTTCAAAATGAATAATTCAAAAGCCATTGACACCCCTATGAGCACCTCCACTAAGTTAGAAATTGATGAGAATGGAGAAAGCTTCGATCAAAAAGCCTATAGGGGTATGATAGGAAGTTTACTTTACCTCACTGCCACCAGACCAGACATCATGTTCAGTGTAGGACTTTGTGCTAGATTTCAATCAGACCCTAAGATATCTCATCTCAAAGCAGTCAAAAGAATACTCAGATATCTTAATGGAACTACCAATCTAGGATTATGGTACCCAAAATCAGAAAATTTTGAATTAACAGCCTATGCTGATGCGGACTTCGCTGGCTGTAAACTAGACAGAAAAAGCACATCAGGATCATGTCAATTTTTAGGACATGCCCTTGTATCCTGGTCATCTAAGAAACAAAACTCGGTTGCCCTATCAACAACCGAAGCTGAATACATTGCAGCAAGTGCATGCTGTGCACAAGTTGTATGGATGAAAAACACTTTAGAAGATTACAAAGTGAATCTTAAAGATATTCCCATTAAATGTGATAACACGAGTGCAATATGCTTAACTAAAAATCCTATACAACACTCAAGAACAAAACACATTGATATTAGACATCACTTTATACGAGATCATGTCACTAATCATGATGTAACCATAGAGTTTATTGATACCAAACATCAACTAGCTGATATCTTCACAAAACCCCTATGTGAAGAACAATTTGATTACATAAGAAGAGAATTAGGAATGTTGATGTGTCCGAATACTTAAAATTATTTTTCAAATGTTATTACTATTACATGCCTTGACAACGCTTGATCAAATAACATGTTGAAAATTATGTGACAAATATTTTTAACCAAATGCATGTAAGAAGTTCATTTTTCGGGTTGTATGCTAAAAATGGGATGTTCCCGTACACTCTTATAAAAACTCTTTGGAAAATGACTTTCCTCCGTCAAGCAAAAACAATAAAGAGATATATGTGTCATGACTTCCTTTATATGCTTGATAATGCTATCATGCTTTTTGTTGATGACAAAGGGGGAGAAAAATATGAATTGATAAACACTATGTCATAGCTGAACTGCCATAATCATATCTATGTCATAGTTGCAAATACTTGAGTGATGCTATAAACAATGTTATGCCATCCTTGCATCACCAAGAGATATGTGAACATGTACTATAGTTTGCATCATATCTTGATTTGATATTGTGAAGAAAATGCAAACTTACTAGAAAATCTCAAATGTGAGCATCATGTAAAAAGTCCTTCGTAGCTTTATATGATTACATGATGATTGGTTACAAACACTATCATACAAACTTGATGATGTATGTCATGCCTTGACATAATTCTTGAAGAGATACATCATGATAGGCATCATGATGGGAGCATTGATAAGTTTAACTGATCTAACTTATCAATACGTCACTTGAATTCTTAGGTCTTGAATTCAAGGTTGACTTATCTCAACTATGGCATATAGATAGGGGGAGTTAAGGACAACTCCTTTATCAATTGATTGTCATCATCAAAAAGGGGGAGATTGTTGAATCTCGGATTTTGATGATGAAGTCAATTGTCATTTGTTATCTAATCTATGTGTTGAGATAAGTGTGCAGGATTAACTACGATGAGAGTAAGACAAGCAGCAGGAGTTGCGCCGGAGTCAAGATCATGATCACCTTGGGAGTTCGAGAGTTCGACGGAAGTTCGGACGGTCGTCGGAGGTTCAGAGAGAACAGATCCGAGAAGTCCAGAAGCTTGCCAAGCGAAGCTCGTCGGAACTCGCCAAGTGGATCGTCGCAAAGTCCAGGAGTATGCCGGATGTCCGCAGAAGGATCACCGAGGGTTATCGGTTGATCGACGGAAGTTGGCAGGAAACTCGCCGGAAGAAGCGATTGACGCATCGGAGCAAAGCTGCAGAAGTTGTCTTAGAGTTAATCGTAGTTAGCATGATGATTAAGCATGAAAATGGGAGGTGATCCCATTAGCTTAATCTTGGGGCAATTGGGCCCCTGAAAAGATTCAAACTGGGCCGAATGGAGTGAACCATTCGGACCCTGATTGCACCAGGAGGTGCAACCGCCCCAGCCAGGAGGTGCAACCGCCTGGGCTGTGGGGTTAAGAGGTGCAACCGCCCCAGCCAGGAGGTGCAACCGCCTGGGCTGTGGGGTTGAGAGGTGCAACCGCCCCAGCCAGGAGGTGCAACCGCCCCAGCCAAGAGGTTGCACCGCCAGAGCTCAAGTTCCGAGCTCTGCCAGGCGATGCAACCACCAAGCTCAGTCTTCGAGCTCTGGCAGATAGGTGCATCAGCCTGAGCTCAGTCTCGAGCTCTGCCAGGTGATGCATTCACCAAGCTCAGTCTTCGAGCTCTGGCAGAGAGGTGCATCAGCCTGAGCTCAGTTTCGAGCTCTGCCAGGTGATGCAACCACCGAGCTCAGATTTCGAGCTTTGCCAGGTGATGCAACCACCAAGCTCAGTCTTCGAGCTCTGCCAGGTGATGCAACCATCGAGCTCAGTCTTCGAGCTCTGGCAGAAAGAAGCAATCGGCAGAGCTCAGTCGTCGAGCTCTGCCAGGCGGTGCCACCTCTCCAGTCGAGAGGTGCAACCGCCTGATCCCAGAATTCTGGGATTTGATCGATTTGATCGTTTTGAGCTCGAATTTTGAATTGGGTTGAGGCCTATAAATACCCCACCCATTCAGCACTGAAAAGATACAGACCAATACCGAAATCGTGATCTTTTCTGTGATTCTAAAGAGCTCAAAAGTGTTGTAAAGCCTTTAAGTCTCCTCCTTCTGTTCTTCAAGTTTTCAATTGTAAAGTGAGGAGAGAAAGGTCTGTAAAGGTTGTCTCCTAAGCCTGTCAAAAGGAGAGAAATTGTAAGAGGGAAGTTTGGCCTTCGCCCATTGAAGGAAGGCACCTAGTTGACGTCGGCAACCTCATCGGTGGAGGAAGCCAAAAGTGGAGTAGGTCAAGGCTGACCGAACCACTCTAAATCTCTGGTTTGCGTTTATTTTCGAGCACTTTATCATTACTGCAAACCTCCCTCATCACTACTGCTCTCTGCGCTTTCACGAACAAGTTTCAAGTGCTGTTCTTCCAAATCTGCATTCAGACGTAAACTCGTATTTTCTTACATTACAGTTTACGTTTTCATTTGATTCTGCAGAACTGTTTTCCGTGCTTTTACGAACGAGCTTCTTTGCAGTTTACGCTTACATTTTAATCCTATTAATAACTGCAATCTGTCCTCTACGATTTTACGAACGAGTTTCAACATTTAGACGTAAAACTGCATTCAGACGTAAATCGGCTTTCCTCGCTCAATCATCAGATTTCAGTTCACGTTTACGTCTTGATTTCAACTGCATACTTCCTTCTGCGAGTATACAAACGAGTTTCAAAGTTTAGACGTAAATCTGCGTCTAGACGTAAAACTGCGTTTAGACGTAAATCTGCGTTTAGACGTAAAACTGCGTTTAGACGTAAAACTGCGTTTAGACGTAAATCTGCGTTTAGACGTAAAACTGCGTTTAGACGTAAAACTGCGTTTAGACGTAAATCTGCGTTTAGACGTAAATCTGCATTTAGACGTAAATCTGAGTTTAGACGCAAAACTGCGCTTAGACGCAAAACTGCGCTTAGACGCAATCTGCGCTTAGATGCAAACTGCACTTAGATACAAACTGAGAATTTGCTTTTGCATCATAATAGTTTTTGAACGAACGCAGCTTTTGGTTTTTAAATTATTATAAGATTTCCGCTGCACTAATTCACCCCCCCCCCCCCCTCTTAGTGCTCTTGATCCTAACAATAGCGCCATGAGTTCGGCGCCATCTGGGACGGGGAGATGCGCCACCAGGAAATACACGAAACTATGACGGGGTGTAAGGGGAGGCGTAGCCCGGCCTTGAAAGCATCTAGGGTAAGGGCGAAGCCCTCAGGAATTGGGTCATACGCCCGTTGACCGGGCTCGGGAGCATGAAGGACGAACTCCTCCAGGATACCATAACGATCCCGGAGGAGGCTCAGCGATGACTCGCCCATGGTAGAGTTGTGGTCGTGCGGCCACATCAGGGCCTCAAGGGCCCGGGTCGCCTTCTCATCAGACGACGATGCGGGATTCGACGAAGTCGCCGTCTCCACGGCCTTCGAAGAGGACGAAAGGGAGGAGGAAGACGCCATTCTCACTAACCTTTAGCAAAGAAAGAAGGGATGATAGGTGCAAGACGAGTGAAGGTGCACGAGGTAGCGTGATGAAAATAGGTGAAGGAAACCACAGCGGCCAACTTCAGGCTACCTATAAGCAGGCCATGCCCCGCCAAAATGCTACCCCTCATCTCCCAAAAAATGCTTCGAAAAACAAAGAGCATCACCTCGCCATAAATGCAGTACGACATGGCTGCCAGTGGTAGCGCGGTGCGAAGGCGCCCAATCATATCAGCCTAAAAAACTAGCAGCCCCAAAAGGGGGGGGAACCCTTTACTTTCCCCATAAGAAAAGCGACCCGGCCTCCCACGCCCGCGCACGTTCGGACAGCCAATCCCTGGCCGCAACCGATCGCCAGCCAAGGGCCAAGCATCGCCTCGGCCGCAGCCCTCCTACGGCGAAGGCCTCGGCTTCATTCCGGTCGGGCCCAGCAACCTCGGCTCTACGCCATCCCGAGACACAACTGCGCGGTCACCCCGCCTGCATTGTGTTCCTCGGCCCTCGGCTCTACGCCATCCCGAGAAACACCTGCGCGGTCACCCCGCCTGCATTGTGTTCCTCGGCCCTCGGCTCGACGCCATACCGAGACACACCTGCGCGGTCACCCCGCCTGCATTGTGTTCCTCGGCCCTCGGCTCTACGCCATCCCGAGACACACCTGCGCGGTCACCCCACCTCCATTGTGTTCCTCGGCCCTCGGCTCTACGCCATCCCGAAACACGCCTGCGCGATCACCCCGCCTGCATTGTGTTACTCGACCCTCGGCTCTACGCCATCCCGAGACACACCTGCGCGATCACCCCGCCTGCATTGTGTTCCTCGGCCCTCGGCTCTACGCCATCCCGAGACACACCTGCGCGGTCACCACGCCTGCATTGTGTTTCTTGGCCCTCGGCTCTACGCCAAATAGAGACACACCTACGCGGTCACCCCGCCTGCATTGTGTTCCTCGGCCCTCGGCTCTACGCCATCCCAAGACACACCTGCGCGGTCACCCCGCCTGCATTGTGTTCCTCGGCCCTTGGCTCTACGCCATCCCGAGACACGCCTGCGCGGTAACCACGCCTGCATTGTGTTTCTCAGCCCTCGGCTTTATGCCATCCCGAGACACGCCTGTGCGGTCACCCCGCCTGCATTGTGTTTCTCGGCCCTCGGCTCTACGCCATCCCGAGATAGGCCTGCGCGGTCACCCCGCCTGCATTGTGTTCCTCGGCCCACGGCTCTACGCCATCCCGAGACCCTCGTGGTCACCCCGCCTGCATTGTGTTACTCAGCCCTCGGCTCTATGCCATCCCGAGACACACCTGCGCGGTCACCCCGCCTGCATTGAGTTCCTCGGCCCTCGGCTCTACGCCAACCCGAGACACACCTGCGCGGTCACCCCGCCTGCATTGTGTTCCTCGGCCCTCGGCTCTACGCCATCCCGAGACCCACCTGCGCGGTCACCCCACCTGCATTGTGTTCCTCGGCCCTCGGCTCTATGCCATCCCGAGACACGCCTACGCGATCACCCCGCCTGCATTGTGTTACTCGCCCCTCGGCTCTACGCCATCCCGAGACACACCTGCGCGGTCACCCCGCCTGCATTGTGTTCCTCGGCCCTCGGCTCTACGCCATCCCGAGACACACCTACGCGGTCACCCCGCCTGCATTGTGTTTCTCGGCCCTCGGCTCTACGCCATCCCGATACACACCTGCGCGGTCACCCCGCCTGCATTGTGTTCCTCGGCCCTCGGCTCTACGCCATCCCGAGACACGCCTGCGCGGTCACCCCCTCTGCATTGTGTTTCTCGGCCCTCGGCTCTACGCCATCCCGAGACACGCCTGCACGGTCACCCCTCGTGCATTGTGTTTCTCGGCCCTCGGCTCAACGCCATCCCGAGACACGCCTGCGCGGTCACCCCGCCTGCATTGTGTTCCTCGGCCCTCGGCTCTTTGCCATCCCGAGACACTCCTGCGCGGTCACCCCGCCTGCATTGTGTTCCTCGGCCCTCGGCTCTACGCCATCCCGAGACCCTCGCGGTCACCCCGCCTGTATTGTGTTCCTCGGCCCTCGGCTCTACGCCATCCCGAGACCCTCGCGGTCACCCCGCTTGCATTGTGTTCCTTGGCCCTCGTCGGGTCCATTGCCCCCGAATCCAACCCTCCTCGGCCTCCCGATTGAGTTGCGCGCCTCAACCTGGCGCTGCCAACCCGTCTGCGGCGTACCTCACAGATCCGTCTAAACGGTCCTCCTGAAGCAGGAAGCCATGCATCGGACTCCCTACATGCAAAACCGATGCATAGCTCCTTTTGGGTGGGGCATATGTTAGGGGTAGTTAATCGATTTGACATAACACCCTGGATTCGACATAACACACCCCCCGCGACGAAGGTCTTGCGCAGCGCACTGCCCCAAAACGAGCATTAACAACGACACGACACGCGTCCATATCGAACGTACCCAAACGACCCCCCCGGCGGAACCCCCATGATCGGCCAAGACAAGGGGAGGCATTGACTGACACCCCCCATACCCTGCGGTAGTTCGGCCCTCCACGCAACGACCACAACAGCGACAAACGCCATCAGAGGTACGACCCTGCTCTGGCAGTATGGCGCATCAGGTAACATCAAACCCGCTTATAAATACCCCCTGATTCCTAACGAATGGGGGGGGGGGCTCTCTCACTCAACACTCCACTCCACATCACTGACTCGATCGTCGGAGGGGTCGGGCCAAGCTGCCGACCCGACCTGTGTGCAGGCACGCGACCGTAGTTGAGCCCTCTCGGCATGGCGGAGCTTCCCAGCCAGGCCCACTGCATCCGCCATCTCAGGATCCCAAGGAGGAACCATGTCTGAACCAAGCCATTTGGAGCCTTGAACCAGCCGCGTCGATCCCGAGGTCACGACTAAAAAGTTACTTACCGTAACAATAGGTACACAGTAACTAAGGACAGACAGGTCCAATGGATTGGATTCCCCTATATCGTCTGGGGACTACGGCATAGTGGCCTAGTACTTCCGTAGTCGATGAGTCAAGTGAATTATTACAGAGATAATAATTCACTGAGTTAGAAGGAGTTCTGACAGGTATGACTCACGACTAACTCGATATTGGGCCTAGAGGGTCACACATATATGGTAGGCATTGCGATGAGTAGAGGTTCAGATATGAGATATCCGACGGAGCCCTTGTCTTATTGGATGCAGATCCAATACCCACTAGGGGAGGACCCATTAGGGTGTGATAGGGGACCTCTATAAATAGGAGGGATTCAGAGCCTCATAGGCTAGAGCCTTTGCTTGCCTTTCCTATTCTCCTCTCCCTCTCCACCTCAGAGCAGACCTGGAGTTTTGAGGAGCGTCGTCACAACTCTACTGTGTGGATCACCGCTAGAGAGGAGGACGCTTGACCTCCTTCACCATCTCCTATGGATCTGCAAGGAAACAGGGATATACGATCTCCCTAGGTAACACAATCTACTTTATACGCAGTTTTAAGTTTCGTGGATTTTGCGTACCAATCTTCGTACGACGACGAACATCTCTTTGGGAATCGGGGATTTTGTTTTCTTGTTCTTCCGTTGCGCATGTGATATCACCCCCATGATTTCCCAACAGTGGTATCAGAGCCAGGTTATTCGTGCGAATGATTGGTTTTGAACTACGTGTGTTGTGTTTAGGAAGAATATTGACGTCAAAATCGTTGATGCAAAAGCGAGAAAGGGTAGCAACAATTGCTGCCCTCGATCTACGTGTATGAAGCGCAACCGAAGGCGGGTAGCACAGGGGCTGCGTCTGCAGCAGCCGGGTGGCGGCCTGCTTGCAGCAGGCTTGCTGCCGGTGGGGCTGGCAGTCCACGGGCAGAAGCGCCACAGGGCAGCGGCGCCTGCCGCCGTAGGGCAGCGACGCCTACCGCCGCTGCACCCACGGGTGAAACCCCCCCCCCCCGCACAGGGGCGGTCGCCCAGCGGGACTACACCGCCCGCGGGGGAGCCCACCTGCAGCACAAGCCGCCGCCAGTAGGGTGGCGGCGGCGGCGGTAGTAGCATAGGGTAGTAGGGCATTATGGTTTTCTGGGAAAAAGATAGTTTTGCCCCTAAAAATTTGAGAAATTCTAGTTTTTGTCTTTTGTCCAAATTATGAAAATACCCCTAAAAATTCAGCCATTCGCATCATACATCAGAAAATATTAATTAATTAAAATGTTTAGTTGATTATTATTTTTATTATTATCTAGTAGTCCTACATGATTATGATTATTTATACATGTGATGTATGATATGTGGACGGATGATCATGGACCGTGTGATGTTTGTACTTGTGATTATTATTATTGAGGTCTGCGAGCCTCCATTATATTTCTCGTTTATTGTCGGGCCTGCGTGCCTATGATTAAGTTGTAATCACATGAGGAGGCGCAACGGGAGCGTGGATGCGATAGCGGGACCCACGAGATGGACGATCGTGATGCATGGAGATGCATCAAGATGTCGACGGAACCGACGAGGACGAGATGGACAATCACAGGGCATGGAGATGCGCCGTTGCACACATAGATCTTGATGTGAGTGATTAGGCCTATTGGCTCGGGCCTAATCACATTAGGTTGTGGTCCATGATCATCTGGTGTAATTGATTATACACATACTAGATAAGTATATATATTTGCATTCGATGTAGATATATATATTAAATATTTATATGTATGACATGTTATATTAGGAGACCAAATCTTAGAAACATCTCTCGATAATATTTAGTTAGTAAACGTGAGGCAATTAGATTGACCCACGTGGCCTTCCATCGTTATAAGTAGGAACCAATTCCCGGTGTAGGTTGAGTTGGTTGAGTTGGTCGAGTCCCTCGAGACTCACCTATATCGCGATTCGCTATCTTGCTTACGACATAGAGATGTCACTGGTGACCTCAGGGCATGGTATACTTGGTCGAGTCCCTCAAGGGTATATCATCAAATCAAACTCATCTTGTAACGAAGGTGTTGACTTAACCGAGCATCGTGGTTGGTTGAGTCCCTGGAGGCCATGGTGATTCGGAGGCCGAACAGGACGAGAATCACAAGGAGTTGTGATCAGCAAGAGTTGCCTACCTTTTAGGCTTAGTGTGATTGGTCGAGTCCCTCGAGGTTACACTAAGACGCTGATTGGATCCTGATCCCCACTAGAAGTTTGCCGGAGACTTCCGTTTCACGTGCTGAGGGTGTCGCGTGACTCGTTAGTAAAATAGTGGGAGCATATTAAGATAGAAGTCCATATATTGATAGTTTATTTCTTGCAAAATCTGCATGTTATTCATTTCTGCTGCATCTTTATTTTCAGAAAATGTCGCTTTCAAATCCCTTACGTGGCATACTTGATGTCAACCGCCTCACTAGTCCAAATTATACGGATTGGCTCCGTAACTTGAGAATTGTTCTCACAGCGGAGAAAATCGTGTACGTCCTTGATACAGTGATACCTACGCCCGAAGAAGGGGCAAACGAGGATGAGATCGCTCGCTACGTGAAGTACATTGATGACTCCAATCTTGCTCAGTGCTATATGTTGGGCTCTATGACTCCTGAGTTACAGAGACAGCATGAAAAGATGGATGCCAGATCCATTCTCCTACATGTCCGTAAATTGTTTGAGGAACAGGGAAGGACTCAACGATATGAGATATCCAAGAGCCTTTTCCGCGCTAGGATGATTGAGGGGACACCGGTTCAGAACCATGTCCTAAAGATGATTGAGTGGATAGAGAAACTCACAGGTCTAGGAATGGTCCTAGAGGATAACTTGTGTGTGGACATTGTACTTCAGTCCCTACCAGATTCCTTTTTCATAGTTCATAATGGATTTTAATATGAATAAGCTTGAGGTGACTCTCCTAGAGCTCCTCAATATGTTGAGGGAGGTAGAGAGTACTATTAAGAAAGAGAAGCCAGTTCTCTACACTGGTGAGACCAAAAAGAAAAGGAAAGTAGAAAGGTCCCTTAAGAAGGGAAAGGGCAAGGGTAGACCAGGTAAAGCAAAGGTTGCTAAGAAAGACCCAGTAAAGGACAAAGGCCAATGCTTCCACTATGGTAAAGATGGGCACTAGAAGAGGAACTGCAAAGAGTACCTTGCAGAAAGGGCGAAATAGAAGCTTGGAGAAGCTTCAGGTACATTCATGATCAATCTCCAATTGGCAGATTTTTATGATAGTGCATTGGTATTGGATACCAGTATTGCTTATTACATCTACAATTTATTGTAAATTCTAGCAAAGCCGAGGGGAGATTGACGAGAGGAATATTGCATAAAGGTTTGTTTATGCAAGACACTACTCCACATATCATGAATGTAAGTGTCTAAGAGGAAACGAGATGAGATGAACAGTGCATACCTATGGCATTGTAGGCTAGGTCATATCCATAAGGGAATGATTCAAAAGTTGCTAAATGATGGATATCTAGATCCATTCGACTATGTGTCATATGCAATTTGCGAACCTTGCCTTCGTGGAAAACTGACCAACTCTCCATTTAGTGGAACTGGAGAGAGAGCCACTGAGCTGTTGGAACTCATACATAGTGATGTATGTAGACCCATGACAACCCATGCCATTGGTGGTTACTCCTACTTCATTACCTTTACTGATATTTTCTCAAGGTATGGATATGTGTACTTAATGAAGTACAAGTCTGAGGCCTTTGAGAAATTCAGAGAGTATAAGAATGAGGTGGAGAACCAGACTGGAAAGAGTATCAAAACTCTTCGATCAGATCGAGGAGTTGAGTACTAAAGTACAGAGTTTACTCAGTTCCTCAAGGACCATGGGATATTATCCCAATGGACACCTCCTTATACACCTCAGCTCAATGGTGTCTTTGGAAGGAGGAATCGTACGCTATTAGATATGGTACGGTCCATGATGAGTTTCGCTGACCTACCCATCTTATTCTAGGGATATGCCCTAGAGACCGCAGCTTACCATCTGAACAGAGTTCCAACTAAGTTGGTAGTGTCTACACCATATGAGATATGGAAAGGGAAGAAGCCCGATCTTAAGGTTGTTAAGATTTGGGGCTACCCTGCCCACATTAAAAGACACAACCCCGATAAGTTAGAATCAAGGACAAAGCGATGCAAATTTGTGGGACACCCCAAGGAAACTTGTGGGTATTATTTCTATCATCTTGTCACGCCCCTCAAAATAACCATGATTTTTAAAATCTTCACCGCAGACCAATCCAGGATCCAAACTAACGTTTGAGGACACTGAAAACATTCTATTCATATTCACATCCATAAAACCTGTGCAGTTTATAATCATATATCACATCACTCGATAATTCACATTTATGGCAACCCAAGCCAACTTGACAAACATGAACAATATTTATAAATCCACAAGCTAAATAAATTATACAATCAGAACTCCAACTATTCACCACAAGTTCATATCACCATAAATTAGACTTAACATTCTGAAATTCCAAATAAGAGAGATCTCCTAACACTTTGACACAGTATATCCATTTCGGTTCATCGACAACATTTCATTACATACAAGACATACTTATACAACAATATCGTAATAACCAACCAGACTTGCCCATTATTCTGAATAGCTATCCACTGCCTCAGCCCAAATCAAACATCTCGAAGAGTGACAAGCTGACCTGAAAGATTTATATAACAACAGAGTGAGCCAAAAACGGCTCAGCAAGTGACAAAGCATATTTAGAACAAAAGGAACGGTTTCAAACGAGTAAGGTATCATAATGCAAGGCAGAATACAAGAATTCTCAAGGATACCATCTCAATAGATACCAAATCATACGTATCATGTCATTCAAAACATATTTGATCCATAACGAATGGGGCATAGAGTAGTTGGAACATATCAATGGCAGATAGGACATTTCAGAACATATCAGTTCATAGCAAATGGAGCACAGAGTAATTGGAGCATATCAATGGCATATGAAATGTTCCGGAGCATATCAACGGCATATGGAACATTTCGAAGCATATCATCAGTGAATGAAGCATTTCAGAGCATATCAAACTCATATGTCGTACAGAATCTCAAACGTCGTCCTTGACGTTGCAATCATATCATAACTATCCAGAGCACGAACAGAAATAACTCACCAAAACTCTGGATGTCATTCAAACATATAGAGGGTGTAGTGGGATCTCAGTCAGCAATATCCCACAAAGCGGGACCCCACAAAGCGGGCAAATAAGCGCATACCAGAATATCCCACAAAGCGGGACCCCACAAAGCGGGCAAATCGCGCATACCAGAATATCCCACAAAGCGGGACCCCACAAAGCGGGCAAATCAGCGCATACCTTTTACCATTTCTGGCAAAGGTCCAGACGATCCCACACACCAGAGTACAAAAGGACAGTTTCAACAATAAGTAGCATATATCGGAAGCACACGCGGAACAACAAACGTACATGTGCCTTTACGAGTCAATCCGAAGTAAGCAATAATCTTTCACAAGTATATTCAGATTTGAAGGGAATTGAAAGCAAGGGCACATATGGAATCCAAGCAATCACAAATAACTCAATTCAATAAGAAGATTTGATGAATTCAATGTCCAAAGGAATGAAACTGGAATAGGCACATATCGAAAGCAAATGCGGAACAATAGGATATACATGTGCCTATATGAGTCAATACGATATAGCATAAACGTTACACAACAGTTTTCAAGAATGCAATAATTTTAAGGACAAGAGCATACAAGAATTCAAAGTAGTAATATAAAGCTCAATTGAATAAGAAGGCTAAAGGATATCAATTTCCAAAGGAATGAAACCAGAATATGAGAAATCGACCGAAGCTCGATTTCTGGCAGAATACAAGAGGCACATTGAACAAATGATTCAAACTATCAATCGTGCTCCAATTTACTCAGAAATAATCATTGGATAATACTTTCAGATAAGACAGGCTTCATAGGAATTGAACTGTCCAACAGAGAGAGTTACAAATAATTTGGTAAGCAAGTGTCGTAGAACAAAATCTCTGTTGGCAGAATTCATAATGTCAGATTCAACAGATAACTGGGCAGGTGTTTGGATTCCAAATCTTTCAATCCATATATCAAAGAAAGGTCTACGAGTCTAGTTTCCAATGAAATCAGTTTTGAACAAATCAGAGTTTCCAACAAAGACTTATAGGCAGCTCGGTATCAAAAGGTCAAAATCTCAAAAGTTGCACAGATTCGAATCGTTACGTTTAAACAGGAGATATAACAAATGCAAGGCTAGAACAATTCAAAGTTCCTCATATCAAAGCAAATGTAGAGATAAAAATGGCAGTGAGGAAAGATCAGGATACTTGCAATAAGACATATAAGAGCAATTATAGGAAAAACGATCAGGGAACTTGCAATAAGGCATATCAGAGCAATTATAGGAGAAACGAATAGGGAACTTGCAATAGAAAGGATTGAAACAAGCGGGAAACTTGCCTTTCAAAGATTTCGATCCGAAGATCCAAAGAAGGTGCCAGCCCAAATCCTTCTACTTTTCCTCCGTGTCCTCTCTCTGTTTCGTTTTGTGCACCCGTTTTCTTCCTTTCTTCGCAACTACACCACGTGTCGAACATCGAGGCACAGTCACCTGCTCTCTCTTACTCTCATTCCTTCTTTTTTCTTTCCCAAACGCAGCTGCCACAGTCGCCGCCGTTGCCGCTGCCACAATCGCAGCCACGACCGCAACTGCGGTCACAACCGCAGCCCCCTTCCACTGCACTATTTCCTTCTTCCCTTCTCTCGTTCCTACTCTTTCCCTTTCCCAAAAGCAGCTGCTGCAGCTACTGCAGCCACCACCGCTGCCGCAGCTACCGCAGCCAACGTTGCAGCCGCAGCCGGAGTCGCAGCCACGGCCGCAGCCACCACACTCGCAGCCTCTTCTTCCTCCCCTGCTCATCTTCCTCTCCTTCTTCTCTTCCAACTGCAGCTGCCATCGCCGCAGCCGTAGCCCCTTCTCTTCTTCCTCTCCTTCCCTTCTTCCTTTCTCTTCTTCTTCCTTTCCTTCTCTTCTTTCCCAGCTGCATGCTGCAGTCGCAGCCTCAGCCACGGCCACAGCCTTTTCTTCCTCCCCTGCTCATCTTCCTCTCCTTCTTCTCTTCCAACTGCAGCTGCCATCGCCGCAGCCGCAGCCCCTTCTCTTCTTCCTCTCCTTCCCTTCTTCCTTTCTCTTCTTCTTCCTTTCCTTCTCTTCTTTCCCAGCTGCATGCTGCAGTCGCAGCCTCAGCCACGGCCACAGCCTTTTCTTCCTCCCCTGCTCATCTTCCTCTCCTTCTTCTCTTCCAACTGCAGCTGCCATCGCCGCAGCCGCAGCCCCTTCTCTTCTTCCTTTCCTTCCCTTCTTCCTTTCTCTTCTTCTTCCTTTCCTTCTCTTCTTTCCCAGCTGCATGCTGCAGTCGCAGCCTCAGCCACGGCCACAGCCTTTTCTTCCTTCCCGACTCATCTTCCTCTCCTTCCCTTTCTCTTCTTCTTCCTTTCCTCGCTGCAACTGCTGCAGTCGCGGCCGCAGCCACGGCCGCAACCTCTCCCTCCTCCCCTTCTTCTCCCCGACGTCACCCACACCCTCTCCTCTGTTTCCTCTGCAGGAAACAGAGGTATCACAACCTCTTCCCCTGCTTCCTCTTCCTCTTCTCTTCCTCTTCTTCTTCTTCTCCTCTTCGAACGCCCCACACCTCTCCTCTGTTTCCACCTGCAGGAAACAGAGGTGCTGCAGCCCTAGCTGCTGCCACCTCTCGCTCCTCTCCCTCTTCCCTCTCTTTTCCCTCTTCTTCTCCTCTTCCCTTTTCCTCCCCAACCCCACACACCTCCTCGCTGCAGCCTTGCCGCAGCTATCCTCTTCTCTTCTTCTTCTTCTTCTTCTTCTCTTCTCCCTCTTCTTCCTCTCTTCTTCTCCCCACGCCCCACAGCTTCTCGCTGCAGCCCTCGCTGCAGCCACCTCCTCTTCTTCTTCTTCTCTACTCCCTCTTCTTCCTCCTCTCTTCTTTTCCCTCTTCTTCTTCTTCTTCTTCTTCTTCTCTTCTCCCTCTTCTTCCTCTCTTCTTCTACCACTCTCCTTCTTCTCCTCACGCCCCACCGCTCTCTCTGTTTCTGGAAGAAACAGAGTGCGTGGGAGGCGGTGGGATAATACCGAATTTTCGGTTTTCCCTTTTTTTTTCTTTTTTTTTGCAACTTAGCAGTTTAGTCCTTGTAATTTCTATATTTACATATAGGTCCTCCAATTTACATATAAATCTTTATTAATAATTTTTAAAAGCGAGGGATATTACACATCTCGAGGACCAAAAGGTCTTTGTGGCTAAGAGAGTAGTGTTCCTTGAGAAGGAACACATTCTTGGCGGAGACAGTGGGAGAATGATAGAGTTGAGCGAGGTTGGAGAACCAAGCTCAAGCACCACTCTACAGCCCAAGTCTGTTCAGGTACCTAATACACAAGTTTTAACTTTACGCAGGTCTGATATCACATCTTCCTGAGAGATATATGGGACATATTAGAGGAGAGGATGTAGAGGATATTGATCCTCAGACGTACGAGGGGGCTATTATGAGTATAGACTCCGGGAAGTGGCAAGAAGCCATGAATTCTGAGATTGGATACTATGTACTCCAATAAGGTTTGGAACCTAGTTGATGCGCCCGAAGGTATTGTACCCATTGGTTGCAAATGGATCTTTAAGAAAAAGATCGGAGTAGATGAAAAGGTAGAGACCTATAAAGCAAGGCTAGTGGCTAAGGGGTATCGTCAAAGGCAAGGTGTTGACTACAACGAAACCTTCTCACCCGTAGCAATGCTAAAATCCATCAGAATTCTATTGGTTATTATAGCACACCATGATTATGAGATCTGGCAGATGGATGTGAAAACCGCATTCCTCAATGGGAACCTTGAGGAGGAGATGTATATGATGCAACCTGAGGGATTCATGTCCAAGAACTGTCCAGATAAGATGTGTAGGTTGCTTAGATCCATTTATGGACTAAAGCAAGCTTCCCGAAGTTGGAACATAAGATTTGATGAGGTAACCAGATCTTATGACTTCGTTAAGAACGAAGATGAGCCTTGTATGTATAGGAAGGTAAGTGGGAGCATTATCACCTTTTGGTGTTATATGTGGATGACATCCTCATCATTGGGAATGACGTAGGAATGCTATCCACAGTAAAGACTTGGTTATCTAAACACTTCTCCATAAAGGACTTAAGGGAAGCATCCTATATCTTGGGGATTAGAATCTATAGAGATAGATCCAAGAGGATGCTTGGCTTGTCCCAGTCCAGGTACATAGAAACCATTGTCAAAAGGTTTGACATGGAAAATTCCAAGAGAGGTCTCATACTGATGAGACATGGGATATCGCTTTCTACGAGTATGTCCCGAAAGACTCCAGAAAAAAGGGCGAATATGAATATGATACCTTATGCCTCAGCAATAGGGTCTATCATGTATGCCATGCTATGTATTAGGCATGATATAGCGCATGCTCTGAGTGTCACGAGTAGGTATCAGGCGGATCCAGGCTTGGAGCACTGGAAAGCAGTAAAGTGTATCCTTAAGTACTTAAGAAGGACTAAGGATCTTTTACTATGGAGGTAATTGCCTTAAGGTCGAAGGCTACACTGACTCAAGTTTTCAGTCTGATGTCGATGATAGCAAGTCGAATTCAGGGTATGTGTACACCTTGAATGGAGGAGCAGTGTGCTGGAAGAGTTCCAAGCAAGATACTACTACTAACTCGACCACAGAGGCGGAGTACATTGCTGCATTAGATGTAGCAAAGGAGGGAGTCTGGGTGAAGAAGTTCATCACGGATTTGGGAGTCGTGTTAGGTAGCGAGGAGCCGATCTACTTATATTGCGACAACAACGGGGCGATTACTCATATAAGGGAACTCAGGTCTCATCATAAGTGTTCTGAGGAGGTTCCAACTTATCAGTATTAGGATCGGAGCGGCACTAAGAGGGGGGGGTGAATTAGTGCAGCGGCTTAAAACGTTGGTTTCGACAAATCTTTCATACGATAAAAATCAGAATCGGAAGTGCTTAACTTGAAAGCGTCTTCGCAAAGTTGTGCAGTAAATGTAATGAGGAAATAAAGCAAGTAAGAGGGTTTGCAGTAATGTAAATAGCAGTAATGAAATGTAAACCAGAGATTACGCCGTTTTTAAAGTGGTTTGGTCAAGTGACCTACATCCACTTGCGAGGCCCCTCTTCGATGAGACTCCCACCTTCCACTAGCAAATCTCTTGAAAGGGAAGGGTAAATACCCCTCTTGCAACTTTTACAAGCGGTTCACTCTCTTACAGATTTTCAGCAAGAAAGAAGGAGGTGAACACTAGCAAATTGAAAACAAGAAAGGCAAAGACTCTTCTAAGACTTTTCTCTCAATCACTTACTGCTTAAAGAGTTGTATTCTCAGCTGAGACTTGAGGGGTATTTATAGGCCTCAAGAGGATTCAAATTTGGGCTCCAAAAATTTGAATTCTCTTATGTTCCCAATGCTGGCGGTGCCACCGCCCAACCAAGCGGTGCCACCGCCCGGCCCAGGAGGTGTCACCGCCCAGCTCTCGGGTGCTGGGCGGTGCCACCGCCCAGCCTAGATGATGCCACCACCTAGGCCAATTCAGCTCACTGGTTGGGCTCCAAACTTGGCCCAAACTAGTCCAAACTCGGGCCCAATTGGCCCCTACTTGGGTTATAAGATTAACACCTAATCCTAACCCTAATTAACGTGCTAACTATGAATTTAAAGATATTTTCTAAGCTATTATAAAGTTCGTAAGTCAAGACTTTTTCCGGCGAGCTTCCGACGAACTTCCGACGTACTTCCGACGATTTTTCGATAACCTCTCGGAAACCATTCTGCGGACTCCCGGCAAGCTCCTAAACTTCACGATTTGATCTTGACGAGTTCCAACGAGCTTCTTCGGCAAGCTCCGATATTTCTCAGCGAGCTCCGCGAACTTCCAATGAACCTTCTAGCGAGCTTCCGAAAAACCCTTCGGCAAACTACCTACTCATTCTCGGCTAGTTCCGGAAGCATTCCCGACGAACCTTCGGACTTCCGTCGAACTCTTGAACTCGCAATGAATCCTTCATGCTTGACTCCGACACTTTGTTTTGCTTTATGTCTTTGTCGTTATCGTAGTTAATCATGCACACACAAGCTAAAACTCTACTCCGATCTAGACAGTTATTACAATGCGAATTGACATTCTGTTACCCGGCACATCATTGGTTGGTGCTTCATCCGATTCTTCAGCGCATCGTCCTCTCTTACGGCTTGTTACCCAATCGGCGGTTGACCTCCATAACCCCGATATCCTTGGCGTAATTCCGCTCTCCTTGGCCCGATGCCCGACGTCCGAAGCCTTCTGCAGTCCAATATCCTGACGTGAAATCCTCTAGCGCAACGTCAATTCCTCCTGCGTTAACTGTCTAATCTTGATCGAGTAGACCTGCATCACTCAAAATGCAGTTAAACATAAACATAATTTTCAATTGGTTTCATCATCAAAATACGAGATTCAACAATCTCCCCCTTTTTGATGATGACAACCAATTGATGACGGAGTTAAACTTGACTCCCGGAGTTTAAACAAACTCCCCCTATCAATATGCCATATTGATAGAACTTTGAATACAAACTGAATTCAAGTCATTGCAATATTCATCATGAATACTTGCAACACGTCATTATGAACTCATGCATAGACTTATGCATATCATGTCATCAACATACTTCTCCCCCTTTGTCATCAACAAAAAGGAGAAGTACAACTATTCTTTGTGTTTGTAATATAGGTTCAACTCATTCCATGAAAAACATAATATTAAGTTTTATCATCATGCAGTTTTGAAGCTAGAAAATTTAGCAAGTAATGCATCATACTTAGGACATTCAAGCTATCAAGTTTTAGATATGCAAGTTTTACAGCATACAAGATAGCACTTTTGGTAATGTTCAAGATAGTAAGTTCTACATCATGCAAGCTAGCAATATTGAGATGTTCAAGAAAGCAACTCTTGCTTCTTGAAATATGCAAATTTGTCAAGTTTTGCTAGATGTGCAAGTTAGCATTTTTGCCTCTTAAGATAGGAAAGATAGCACATTTGCTTCTTTTGATATAGCAACTTTTTGCTTCTCTTTAGACTACAAGCTAGTAATTTTTACGATATGTAAGTTTCACAATATACAAGCTAGGAAAAATTTCGAAAGCAAATGCAAGATAGCTTTCTTGGGTAAGCTCATAATTCTTGCATCCAATTGCAATGTGCAATTTGCAAGTTTTGCTTCTTGAGATAGGCAAGATAGCACTTTTATAATTTTTGTTCCTTAAGATAGGCAAGCTTGTGATATTCAAATTAATAAGCTCTTTCTTCTAGAAGTGCCATTTTTGCTTTCTTTGCAAAGTGTAAGCTAGCAAAATGTTTGAAAAAGTGATCAAGTTTTGTAACATACAAGCTAGCAAAAATGCCAAACTAGCAAGAGATAATGTTTTACATGAGGCAAGCAAACAATTTGGCAAATGTTACATTTGCATCTTCTCTTTTGAGAAGTGCAATTTTTGCTTTCATCTTGAATTGTGCAAACTAGTTAGTTTGCCTCTTTTCATGATGTCCATGCTAGAAATTCTTGCTCCCCCTTTGTCATTGTCAAAAAGAAGGGAAGACCCTTATATCAATTTTCATATTATGACAAAGGTAAGTATCATTCTTATTTGTGCATCATTATATATTCAAATTAAGACATACACAATTTCAATAACCTTATTTTTCATGCACGATACCGAAAAATAAATCAATCATCATTAATAAGCATATCATACATGATACTCAAACATTAAAATTTTCAAGCATTTATCAACATGTTGATCATGATACCAAACATTCATCATTTAAATCATTCATGATACACATCATATGCAATAAATACATCATGTACATCATTATCATAAGTATTGCATACATCATTTTAACTTTATGAATATTTCATCATTGCATGCATCATACCAAAACATTTCAAGCCATGCAAGCCATAAATACAAAGAAATCATGTCATGAAGGATAAAATCATTTGAATACCAAAAGACATGATTCATATAGTAAATATCTTCTTTAAATAAAATATCAAGAAAAATCATAGGAGTACAAAGAAGAGATCTTGTTTTAAAAGGAAAATCAAGTAATAACTCCAAGAACTCACAAGGAAAAATCATGATTCATTTAGAAAATCTCCTCTCAAGAGAATATCAAGTAAAATCGTAGAAGATAGATTAATGAGAAATTTTGATTTATAATAAAATCTCATGTATCGAATGTCGAGAAATCAAAATGATGATTTATAAAAAAAAATATCACAAGTTATATTCAAGAGAAAAATCATCATTCATTTTCAACTTATTCAATTTGTCACATCAATATTTCTTAGATATGCATGATACCAAAACATGGTTTTAAATCTTTAACATATAACATGCATAAATTGAAAGGAGAAGGGAAGAATTCAAACGTACAAAGATTTCAACCATCTCATAAACAAATGTAAGACCAAGTCATGAATCCAAAATTCCATGAATCAAAATGATCATCAAAGGTAATCTCATGTTATTCCAAGAAATCAATATCATGATTTTGATAAAACTCATTTCAAATTTAAATCATCAAAATCATCAAAATATCAACATTACTTTCAAGAGATTCCAAATGGTATACATAGATTTATCATGATAAACATCAAGATCAATGGGATAGAGAAAAATAATTTTTCAAGGAAAAAATATTTTCCTCTTTTTAGTTGTTCCAATTCATATGATTTTATTTCACTTATACCAAATAAAAACATATATAATGTTTAAAACCGAAAGCATAAGATTTATTACAACAAAGATTAATAAGGCACTTTCATTATGGTAAAAATCAATAATCCATAAATCACAAGATTCATATGCATAATTTCGAAATTTATTAAGCATGATCATTATGCATGACACTAAAACATGGTTTCAAAATGTTTAATATTTTCATTACATCATTATGCAATGGTTTCATTGAACATAATTTTGAATGATTCTTATATATAACTAAAACTTATTTAGTTTTAATTTATGTGATTGACTTTATATTAGCATGCCCAAGTTTTGTTCTTATGTCAAAAACATACATCATGTTTGAAAACCAAAGACAAAGTTTAAAAAAAATCATCAAGCCTTCCATATAAAAACCATGCATCATCATTGAAGGTTAATATGGAAATCATCAAAATACACATTCTTGCTTCTCAAGAACATATATATGATTATTTAAATCTAACATTTTATTCTATTAACATAAAACATATAATTTTCAAGATAAATAATTATTCAAAAGAAAAGAGAAAATGTATCATGGAAAACATCAAGTAATTTCAAAATAATTCAAGAGAGTTGAGTTACTTACCTTGTAGTCGAAGCCCGTCAAAGCCCAATTCGCCGTTTCACCTTTGGAAGTTCTTGATTCATCCTTGGTTGCCTTCCTCTTCATTGGCCTCTTCCTCCATTCAAGTTCATTGTTTATTTTAGATTTTTGTTTAATAAACTTATTAAGATTTAGTGTTCGAAATTCAAGTTCATCATTGTCCTCATCACTTGAGTCATTGCTAAAGTGGTATCCATTTGTCCGGAGTTCCAAATCCTTCCTGTTCTTTGGAAGGTTATTTTGTTCATCATGTGCATTGTGCACCATTTCATATGTCATCAACAACCCAATTAGTTCTTTAAGTGGAAAAATATTTAAATCTTTTGTTTCTTGTATTACGGTTATTTTAGAATCCCACCTTTTTGGAAGGGATCTTAAGATCTTGCTTACGAGATCAAAATTCGAAAAAGATTTCCCAAGAACTCTTAGATTATTGACGACAACCGTGAATCGGGTGTACATGTCGCCTATAGTCTCGCTTGGTTGCATTTGAAAAAGCTCAAAATCATGCAATAAACTGTTAACTTTCGAGTCTTTGACTCTACTAGTTCCCTCGTGTGTGATTTCAAGTGTTTGCAAAATATCGAAAGCCGTTTCGCACGTAGAAATCCGATTGAACTCATTTTTGTCCAAAGCGCAAAATAAGACATTCATAGCCTTTGCGTTTAAAGAAAAATATTTCTTCTCCAAATCCGACCATTCATTCATCGGTTTAGAGGGAAGTTGAAAACCATTTTCAACGATATTCCATAAATCCAAATTCATAGAAATCAAGAAAACTCTCATTCGAGTTTTCCAAAAAGGGTAGTCCAATCCGTTAAACAACGGTGGACGAACAACCAATAAGCCCTCTTGAAAGAAATGAAGAGTCATTTCTCTCGAGTGTAAATCCGAAATGAGAAATACCGGGCTCTGATACCAAATGTTAGGATCGGAGCGGCACTAAGAGGGAGGGGTGAATTAGTGCAGCGGCTTAAAATGTAGGTTTCAACAAATCTTTCGTACGATAAAAATCAGAATCGGAAGGGCTTAACTTGAAAGCGTATTTGCAAAGTTGTGCAGTAAATGTAATCAGGAAATAAAGCAAGTAAGAGGGTTTGCAGTAATGTAAATAGCAGTAATGAAATGCAAACCAAAGATTACGCCATTTTTAAAGTTGTTCGGTCAAGTGACCTACATCCACTTGCGAGGCCCTTCTTCGATGAGGCTCCCACCTTCCACTAGCAAATCTCTTGAAAAGGAATGGTAAATACCCCTCTTACAACTTTTACAAGCGGTTCACTCTCTTAAAGATTTTCACCAAGAAAGAAGGAGGTGAACACTAGCAAATTGAAAACAAGAAAGGCAAAGACTCTTCTAAGACTTTTCTCTCAATCACTTGCTGCTCAAAGATTTGTATTCTCAGCTGAGACTTGTGGGGTATTTATAGGCCTCAAGATGATTCAAATTTGGGCTCCAAAAATTTGAATTCTCTTATGTTCCCGATGCTGGCGGTGCCACCGCCCAGCGCTCTGGTGCTGGGCGGTGCAACCGCCCAGCCCAGGACATGTCACCGCCCAACCAAGGCGGTGCCACCGCCCAACCAAGGCGGTGCCACCGCCTAGGCCAATTCAGCTCACTGGTTGGGCTCCAAACTTGGCCCAAACCAATCCGAACTCGGGCCCAATTGGCCCCTACTTGGGTTATAAGATTAACACATAATTCTAACCCTAATTAACGTACTAACTACGAATTTAAAGACATTTTCTAAGCTATTACAAAGTCCATAAGTCAGGACTTTTTTCGGCGAGCTTCCGACAAACTTCCGACGAACTTCCGACGGTTTTCCGATAAACTCTCGGAAACCATTCTGCGGACTCCCAGCAAGCTCCTAGACTTCACGATTTGATCTTGACGAGTTCCAACGAGCTTCTTCGGCAAGCTCCGATCTTTATCGGCGAGCTCCGCGAACTTCCAACGAACCTTCCGGCGAGCTTCCGAAAAACCCATCGGCAAGCTCCCTACTCATTCTCGGCTAGTTCCGGCAGCATTCCCGATGAACCTTCGGACTTCCGTCGAACTCTTGAACTCGCAACGAATCCTTCGTGCTTGACTCCGACACTTTGTTTTGCTTTATGTCTTCATCGTTATCATAGTTAATCCTGCACACACAAGCTAAAACTCTACTCCGATCTAGACAATTATTACAATGCGAATTGACATTCTATTGCCCAGCACGTCATTAGTTGGCGCTTCGTCCGATTCTTCAGTGCATCGTCCTCTCTTATGGCTTGTTACCCAATCGGTGGTTGAACTCCGCAACCCCGATATCCTTGGCGCAATTCCGCTTTCCTTGGCCCGATGCCCGACGTCCGAAGCCTTCTGCCGTCCAATATCCTGACGTGATATCCTCTAGCGCAACGTCAATTCCTCCTGCGTTAACTGTCTAATCCTGATCGAGTAGACCTGCATCACTCAAAATGCAGTTAAACATAAACATAATTATCAATTGGTTTCATCATCAAAATACGAGATTCAACAATCTCCCCCTTTTTGATGATGACAACCAATTGATGACGGAGTTAAACTTGACTCCCGGAGTTTAAACAAACTCCCCCTATCAATATGCCATGTTGATAGAACCTTGAATACAAACTGAATTCAAGTCATTGCAATATTCATCATGAATACTTGTAACACGTCATTATGAACTCATGCATAGACTTATGCATATCGTGTCATCAACATACTTCTCCCCCTTTGTCATCAACAAAAAGGAGAAGTACAACTATTCTTTGTGTTTGTAATATAAGTTCAACTCATTTCATGAAAAACATAATTTAAGTTTTATCATCATGCAGTTTTGAAGCTAGAAAATTTAGCAAGTAATGCATCATGCTTAGGACATTCAAGCTATCAAGTTTTAGATATGCAAGTTTTACAGCATACAAGATAGCACTTTTGGTAATGTTCGAGATAGTAAGTTCTACATCATGCAAGCTAGCAATATTGAGATGTTCAAGAAAGCAACTCTTGCTTCTTGAAATATGCAAATTTGTCAAGTTTTGCTAGATGTGCAAGTTAGCATTTTTGACTCTTAAGATAGGAAAGATAGCACATTTGCTTCTTTTGATATAGCAACTTTTTGCTTCTCTTTAGACTACAAGCTAGCAATTTTTACGATATGTAAGTTTCACAATATACAAGCTAGGAAAAATTTCGAAAGCAAATGCAAGATAGCTTTCTTGGGTAAGCTCATAATTCTTGCATCCTATTGCAATGTGCAATTTGCAAGTTTTGCTTCTTGAGATAGGCAAGATAGCACTTTTGTAATTTTTGTTCCTTAAGATAGGCAAGCTTGTGATGTTCAAAATAATAAGCTCTTTCTTCTAGAAGTGCCATTTTTGCTTTCTTTGCAAAGTGTAATCTAGCAAAATGTTTGAAAAAGTGATCAAGTTTTGCAACATACAAGCTAGCAAAAATGCCAAACTAGCAAGAGATAATGTTTTACATGAGGCAAGCAAACAATTTGGCAAATGTTACATTTGCATCTTTTCTTTTGAGAAGTGCAATTTTTGCTTTCATCTTGAATTGTGCAAACTAGTTAGTTTGCCTCTTTTCATGATGTCCACGCTAGAAATTCTTGCTCCCCCTTTGTCATTGTCAAAAAGAAGGGAAGACCCTTATATCAATTTTCATATTATGATAAAGGTAAGTATCATTCTTATTTGTGCATCATTATATATTCAAATTAAAACATACACAATTTCAATAACCTTATTTTTCATGCACGATACCAAAAAATAAATCAATCATCATTAATAAGCATATCATACATGATACTCAAACATTAAAATTTTTAAGCATTTATCAACATGTTGATCATGATACCAAACATTCATCATTTAAAGCATTCATGATACACATCATATGCAATAAATACATCATGTACATCATTATCATAAGTATTGCATACATCATTTTAACTTTATGAATATTTCATCATTGCATGCATCATACCAAAACATTTCAAGCCATGCAAGCCATAAATACAAAGAAATCATGTCATGAAGGATAAAATCATTTGAATACCAAAAGACATGATTCATATAGTAAATATCTTCTTTAAATAAAATATCAAGAAAATCATAGGAGTACAAAGAAGAGATCTTGTTTTAAAAGAAAAATCAAGTAATAACACCAAGAACTCACAAGGAAAAATCATGATTCATTTAGAAAATCTCCTCTCAAGAGAATATCAAGTAAAATCGTAGAAGATAGATTAATGAGAAATTTTGATTTATAATAAAATCTCATGTATCGAATGTTGGGAAATCAAAATGATGATTTATAAAAAAAAATATCACAAGTTATATTCAAGAGAAAAATCATCATTCATTTTCAACTTATTCAATTTGTCACATCAATATTTCTTAGATATGCATGATACCAAAACATGATTTTAAATCTTTAACATATAACATGCATAAATTGAAAGGAGAAGGGAAGAAATCAAACGTACAAAGATTTCAACCATCTCATAAACAAATGTAAGACCAAGTCATGAATCCAAAATTCCATGAATCAAAATGATCATCAAAGGTAATCTCATGTTATTCCAAGAAATCAATATCATGATTTTGATAAAACTCATTTCAAATTTAAATCATCAAAATCATCAAAATATCAACATTACTTTCAAGAGATTCCAAATGGTATACATAGATTTATCATGATAAACATCAAGATCAATAGGATAGAGAAAAATAATTTTTCAAGGAAAAAATATTTTCCTCTTTTTAGTTGTTTCAATTCATATGATTTTATTTCACTTATACCAAATAAAAACATGTATAATGTTTAAAACCGAAAGCGTAAGATTTATTACAACAAAGATTAATAAGGCACTTTCATTATGGTAAAAATAAATAATCCATAAATCACATGATTCATATGCATAATTTCGAAATTTATTAAGCATGATCATTATGCATGACACTAAAACATGGTTTCAAAATGTTTAATATTTTCATTACATCATTATGCAATGGTTTCATTGAACATAATTTTGAATGATTCTTATAGATAACTAAAACTTCTTTAGTTTTAATTTATGTGATTGACTTTATATTAGCATGCTCAAGTTTTGTTCTTATGTCAAAAACATACATCATGTTTGAAAACCAAAGATAAGGTTTAAAAAAAATCATCAAGCCTTCCATATAAAAACCATGCATCATCATTGAAGGTTAATATGGAAATCATCAAAATACACATTCTTGCTTCTCAAGCACATATATATAATTATTTAAATCTAACATTTTATTCTATTAACATAAAACATACAATTTTCGAGAAAAATAATTATTCAAAAGAAAAGAGAAAATGCATCATGGAAAACATCAAGTAATTTCAAAATAATTCAAGAGAGTTGAGTTCCTTACCTTGTAGTCGAAGCCCGTCAAAGCCCAATTCGCCGTTTCACCTTTCGAAGTTCTTGATTCATCCTTGGTTGCCTTCCTCTTCTTTGGCCTCTTCCTCCGTTCAAGTTCATTGTTTATTTTATATTTTTGTTTAATAAACTTATTAAGATTTAGTGTTCGAAATTCAAGTTCATCATTGTCCTCATCACTTGAGTCATTGCTCAAGTAGTATCCATTTGTCCGGAGTTCCAAATCCTTCCTGTTCTTTGGAAGGTGATTTTGTTCATCATGTGCATTGTGCACCATTTCATATGTTATCAACAACCCAATTAGTTCTTCAAGTGGAAAAATATTTAAATCTTTTGTTTCTTGTATTGCGGTTATTTTAGAATCCCACCTTTTTGGAAGGGATCTTAAGATCTTGCTTACGAGATCAAAATTTGAAAAAGATTTACCAAGAACTCTTAGATTATTGACGACATCCGTGAAACGGGTGTACATGTCGCCTATAGTCTCGTTTGGTTGCATTTGAAAAAGCTCAAAATCATGCAATAAAATGTTAACTTTCGAGTCTTTGACTCTACTAGTTCCCTCGTGCGTGATTTCAAGTGTTCGCCAAATATCGAAAGCCGTTTCGCACGTAGAAATCCGATTGAACTCATTTTTGCCCAAAGCGCAAAATAAGGCATTCATAGCCTTTGCGTTTAAAGAAAAATATTTCTTCTCCAAATCCGACCATTCGTTCATTGGTTTAGAGGGAAGTTGAAAACCATTTTCAACGATATTTCATAAATCCAAATTCATAGAAATCAAGAAAACTCTCATTCGAGTTTTCCAATAATGGTAGTCCAATTAGTTAAACAACGATGGACGAACAACCGATAAGCCCTCTCGAAAGCCATGAAGAGTCATTTCTCTCAAGTGTAGATCCAAAATGAGAAATACCGGGCTCTGATACTAATTGTTAGGATCGGAGCGGCACTAAGAGGGGGGGGGGGGTGAATTAGTGCAGCGGCTTAAAACGTTGGTTTCGACAAATCTTTCATACGATAAAAATCAGAATCGGAAGTGCTTAACTTGAAAGCGTATTCGCAAAGTTGTGCAGTAAATGTAATGAGGAAATAAAGCAAGTAAGAGGGTTTGTAGTAATGTAAATAACAGTAATGAAATGCAAACCAGAGATTACGTCGTTTTTAAAGTGGTTCGGTCAAGTGACCTACATCCAATTGCAAGGCCCCTCTTCGATGAGGCTCCCACCTTCCACTAGCAAATCTCTTGAAAAGGATGGGTAAATACCCCTCTTACAAGTTTTACAAGCGGTTCACTCTCTTACAGATTTTCAGCAAGAAAGAAGGAGGTGAACAGTAGCAAATTGAAAACAAGAAAGGCAAAGACTCTTCTAAGACTTTTCTCCCAATCACTTGCTGCTCAAAGAGTTGTATTCTCAGCTGAGACTTGAGGGGTATTTATAGGCCTCAAGAGGATTTAAATTTGGGCTCCAAAAAATTGAATTCTCTTATGTTCCCGATGCTGGCGGTGCCACCGCCCAGCGCTCGGGTGCTGGGCGGTGCAACCGCCCAGCCCAGGAGGTGTCACCGCCCAGCTGTCGGGTGCTGGGCGGTGCCACTGCTCAGCCTAGGCGGTGCCACCGCCTAGGCCAATTCAACTCACTAGTTGGGCTCCAAACTTGGCCCAAACCAGTCCGAACTCGGGCCCAATTGGCCCCTACTTGGGTTATAAGATTAACACCTAATCCTAATCCTAATTAACGTGCTAACTATGAATTTAAAGATATTTTCTAAGCTATTACAAAGTCCGTAAGTCAAGACTTTTTCCTGCGAGCTTCCGACAAACTTCCGACGGTTTTCCGATAAACTCTCGGAAACCATTCTGCGGACTCCCTGCAAGCTCCTAGACTTCACGATTTGTTCTTGACGAGTTCCAATGAGCTTCTTCGGCAAGCTCCGATCTTTCTCGGCGAGCTCCGTGAACTTCCAACGAACCTTCCGACGAGCTTCCGAAAAACCCTTCGGCAAGCTCCCTACTCATTCTCGGCTAGTTCCGGCAGCATTCCCGATGAACCTTCGGACTTCCGTCGAACTCTTGAACTCGCAAAGAATCCTTCGTGCTTGACTCCAACACTTTGTGTTGCTTTATGTCTTCGTCATTATCATAGTTAATCCTGCACACACAAGCTAAAAAGAAAGTTAATTCACCCATTAAATGCTAGTCATAGGTGCCCAACAAGCCAATCACGTGAGTGATGGCACGTGTGACTTGATACAGAATCTTTTTGCTTATTATATTTTGGCATATATCAATTTATAACTATTGCATAAATTCATATATATATTGTGATGTCCTTGGATTTGTGCAATGGGAATCGGATCGTGATGAGATCACGATAATGAGATCGATTCACCTTTAAACACATATCCTAAATAATCCTGGTCATAGGTTATTCGAGAGGGACATCGTGATAACCGGACAAACTAGGGTGCTGTATACCCGTCCATATGATGGATGCAGCTGGTCTCATAGCTGCTCGTATAGGGACACTAGGGATACAGTACAGGTGCTCATTGGAGAATGAGTTCACTGATTGATCCGCTTACGGAATGTTGGATGGTTGATGATGCCTTATTGTTAGACAGCGATTCTGTAGTCCTAGTGGTGTATCTGGTCCTTAGACTTGAGACACCAAGGATGTCCTGTATGAGTGTTCCACTCTTTTATACCAGACTTATAGGTTTGGCTGTCCCAGATCTAGTACAGCTGGTCATTGGGAGTGGTAGTCGACCTTACGAGGGCTATTGAGTATCGATAGAGGATCATCCACTCTCGGCATCATGAGAGGAATATCCCATGTGTTCTTGCTCAGACAAATCCCTAGCCAGGGTCATTCGGGTTGAGAGAGAAAGAGTTCTCCGGGAGAATCCGATTAGAGCGAGACTCGAGTAGAAACCGTTTGGGTCTGACAACACCATGCTCGATATACGGTCTTTGGGATATTAGGTGGATGAGGGACTATAGGTACACGGTAACTGAGGACAGATAGGTCCAATGGATTGGATTCCCTTGTATCGTCTGGGGACTATGGCGTAGTGCCTAGTACTTTCGTAGTCGATGAGTCAAGTAAATTATTACAGAGATAATAATTCACTGAGTTAGAAGGAGTTCTGACAGGTATGACTCACGGCCAACTCGATATTGGGCCTAGAGGGTCACACACATATGGTAGGCATTGCGATGAGTAGAGGTTCGGATATGAGATATCTGACGGAGCCCTTGTCTTATTGGATGCAGATCCAATACCCACTAGGGGAGGACCCATTAGGGTTTGGCAGGGGACCTCTATAAATAGGAGGGATTCAGAGCCTCATAGGCTAGAGCCTTTGTTAGGATCGAGAGCACTAAGAGGGGGGGGGGTGAATTAGTGCAGCGGAAATCTTACAGTAATTTAAAAATGAAAGCTGCGTTCGTTCGATAAAAAACGATTTCGATATAAAAGCAGAATCACAGTGCAGTTTGCGTCTAAGCGCAGTTTTGTGTCTAAGCGCAGTTTGCGTCTAAACACAATTTGCGTCTAAGCACAGTTTGCGTCTAAGCGCAGTTTGCGTCTAAACTCAGTTTTACGTCCAAACGCAGTTTTACGTCTAAACGCAGTTTTACGTCTAAACGCAGTTTTACGTCTAAACGCAGTTTTACGTCTAAACGCAGTTTTGCGTCGAAACGCAATTTTACGTCTAAACGTAGTTTTACGTCTAAACGCAGTTTTACATCTAAACGTAGTTTTACGTCTAAACGCAGTTTTGCGTCTAAACGCAGTTTTACGTCTAAACGTAATTTTACGTCTAAATGTAGTTTTGCGTCTTAAAGCAGTTTTGAATCTTGAAAAGCGTTTTACGTAGAAAGCAATTTGCAGTTATAAATGGAATCCGAATGTAAGCGTAAACTGCAGTGTGAAGATCGTACGAAAACACGATTTACGTTTGAATGCAGATTCTGAAAGATCAGAGCTTAGAAACTCGTTCGTAAAGGCGCAGAGGGCAGTAGCAATGTAGGAGGTTTGCAGTAATGATAAAGTGCTCAAGGTAAAAGCAAACCAGAGATTTAGAGTGGTTCGGTCAGTCTTGACCTACTCCACTTTTGGCTTCCTCCTCCGACGAGGTCACCGACGTCAACTAGCTGCCTTCCTTCAATGGGCGAAGGCTAACTGCCCTTTTACAGTTTCTCTCCTTTTGACAGGCTCAGGAGACAACCTTTACAGATCCTTTCTCTCCTCACTTTACAACTCAAGACTTGAAGAACAGAAGGAGGAGAACTTTAGGACTTTACACAAATTTGAGCTCTTAGAATCACTGAAAAGATCAAGAATTCGGTGTGGATCTATATCCTTTCAGTGTTGAATGGGTGGGGTATTTATAGGCCCCAACCCAATTCAAATTTGGAGCTCAAAACGATCAAATCCCGGAATTCCGGGATCAGGCGGTTGCACCTCTTGACTGGAGAGGTGGCACCGCCTGGCAGAGCTCGAAGACTGAGCTCAGGCGATTGCACCTCTCTGCCAGAGCTCGAGGACTGAGCTCAGTGGTTGCATCGCCTGGCAGAGCTCGAAGTCTGAGCTCGGTGGTTGCATCACCTGGCAGAGCTCGAAACTAAGCTCAGGCTGATGCACCTCTCTGCCAGAGGTGGTTGCACCTCTCTGCCAGAGCTCGAAGACCGAGCTCGGTGGGTGCATCACCTGGCAGAGCTCGAGACTGAGCTCAGGCTGATGCACCTCTCTGCCAGAGCTCGAAGACTGAGCTCGGTGGTTGCACCGCCCGGCAGAGCTCGAAACTTGAGCTCTGGCGGTGCTACCTCTTGACAGAGGAGGTTGCACCACCCAGTCTAGCTCGAAGACTGAGCTCTGGGCGGTTGCACCTCTTGGCTGGGGCGGTTGCACCGCCCAGCCTCGCAGCCCTGGCGGTTGCACCTCCTGGCTGGGGCGGTTGCACCGCCCAGTGCAATCAGGGTCCGAATGGTTCGCTCCATTCGGCCCAATTTGAATCTTTTCAGGGGCCCAATTGCCCCAAGATTAAGCTAATGGGATCACCTCCCATTTTCAAGCTTAATCATCGTGCTAACTACGATTAACTCTAAGAAAACTTCTGCAGCTTTGCTCCGATGCGTCAATCGCTTCTTCCGGCGAGTTTCCGGCGAACTTCCGTCGATCATCCGATAAACCCTCGGTGATCCTTCTGCGGACATCCGGCATACTCCTGGACTTTGCGACGATCCACTTGGCGAGTTCCGACGAGCTTCGCTTGGCAAGCTTCTGGACTTCTCGGATCTGTTCTCGCTGAACCTCCGACGACCGTCCGAACTTCCGTCGAACTCTCGAACTCCCAACGTGATCATGATCTTGACTCCGGCGCAACACCTGCTGCTTGTCTTACTCTCATCGTAGTTAATCCTGCACAACAAATCAAAACTTCGATCGAGACAATTAATCCTAAGCAATTAACCAAGTTGTCCGACATGTCATTGGTCCCTCGACGCTTCGTCCGATTCTTCGGCGCATCGTCCTCTTCTGCAACCTATTGCCCAATCGGCCAGTTGACTCCGCAACTCCGATATCCTTGGCACAATACCCGCTCTTCTTGGCCCGATGCCCGAGTCCACGGCCCGAAGCCTTCTGTCGATACGTCGACCGATCCACCGGCCCGACGTCCAATCTTCTGACATGTTCCTTCGGCACAACATGATTTTCCTGCTTTAATTGTCTCATCCTGATCGAAGCATCCTGCGTCACTCAAAACGCAGATTAAATCATAAACATATATCAAGTAGTTTCATCATCAAAATACGAGATTCAACAATCTCCCCCTTTTTTATGATGACAACCACTTGATGACGGAGTTAAACTTAACTCCCAGAGTTTAAACAAACTCCCCCTATCAATATGCCATATTGATAGAACCTTGAATTCAAACTGAATTCAAGACATTGCAATATTCATCATGAATACTTGCAACACGTCAACATGAACATATGCATAAACTTTATGCATCACATGTCATGTCATCAACATACTTTCATCAACATACTTCTCCCCCTTTGTCATCAACAAAAAGGAGAAGTATCACAATCAAGTGTTTGTGATATTGATTCATCTCATTGCATGAAAAACATAGTATCAAGTTTTATCATCATGCAATCTTGGAGCTAGAAGATTTAGCAAGTGTTACATCATGCTTAGAACATTCATGCTATCAAGTTTTAGATATGCAAGTTTTATAGCATATAAGATAGCACTTTTGGTAATGTTCAAGATAGCAAGTTCTATATTATGCAAGCTAGCAAATTAGAGATGTTCAAGAAGGCAACTCTTGCTTCTTGAAGATTTTGCTCATTTTGCTAGATGCGCAAGTTAGCATTTTTGCCTCTTGAGATAGGCAAGATAGCACATTTTCTTCTTTTGAGATAGCAACTTTTTGCTTCTCTTTAGACCAACAAGCTAGCAATTTTTATGATATACAAGTTTCACAATATATAAGCTAGCAAAAATTTCGAAAGCAAATGCAAGATAAATTTCTTGTGTAAGCTCATGATTCTTGCTTCCTATTGCAATGTGCAAATTGCAAGTTTTGCTTCTTGAGATATTCAAGATAGTGATGTTCAAGAAGACAATTTTTCTTCTTGAAATAAGCAAGTTAGCAATCTTTGCTTCTTAAAATAGGTAAGCTAGCAATCAAGTTTTTGCATCTTCTTGACTTGTAGAAGCTAGCTATCTCCCCCTTTGTCATTGTAAAAAAAAAAAAGAAAGAGAGAATACAGTTTTGTAGTTCTCTTTTCCTTTTACAACGATTTCAAAATCATGACAAATGATGAATAATCAAGTTATGAATGTCAAGATAATTTTTCATCATGAATATTTTATCATTGCATGCATCATTATCATAAATTGAAGTATTACATGCATGATATCATATCACCATTCATAATTACATTAATGTTTCATATCATGATGGTATCAATTTTGTCAAATTATATCCTACCATGCATGATCAAAACTTCTCCCCATTTTATCATTGAAAACAAGAAGAAAGTAGGTGGTAGAGCATAAAAGTGTTAAATATTTCAATCATTTCAAGGCATTTACATCATAGATCAAGTCATGATTCGTAATTCATCATAAAGCAGATTAGTTTTCAATCATCACATAAGGCATTTAAGGAATTTTTGAAACATAGGAGAATGATTAAATTAAGCATACAATGTTTCAATCCAATTTAAGTCATGAATATCAATGTTTTCATATTGTGAGTATCATCAATTCATGACTACCACAAGATATTATTTGTGACTTCAATTTTGCAAGATCAAAATTATGATTTAGATAAAACTTATTCAAATTAAATCATTAACTTGAAGTTCATAATCAAGTCATTAAAATTAATTTCGAGATTCATAAAATATCATGAAATCATTAATCTCGATCAAATGGGAAAAGCATTTTTTAAGAGATTCTTTTTCATCTAAGCATGCCTTAGTCTTTATATGCCAAATTAAGATAAGCATAAGGCAAAGAAATCTTGTATTATAAGATATATGATATCAAGGCTTATGATTCATTTGAAAAGATATAGTACAAGGAGCAACTTGAAACATTCTTATCAAAGATCACATTTTAAAATATTCCAAGTTTCAAGATATCAAAATGACACTTCATTGAATTGCATTTCATTTGAAAAACTCCTTTTTGATAAATGTAGGGAGCATAATGAACGATCTTGATTTATAAAGAGCTTCATGTTATAATTATCAAGATCATGATTATGATTATTCTCTTTAGCAAAGAATCACAAAAGCACTTTATTTTTGCATAAGAAATCTCATTGTATTATGATTTATAAATTCTTTTTCTGCACATGAATCATAGGAGATATGAATGTGAAACAAATCTTTGCAAGCAAAAACACTATCATTCATATTTCAAGATGGAGTTTATAAGCATGAATCATTTCATCAAATCCATTTTAGAAAAATATTTTTCATAAGTGTATGAGAAAATCTGATTGTTAGGATATAAATTGTTAAGTGAATCCGAAAATGAAATTAACATTTTCATATATTCAGACATGATTTTTGCTATAGATCTTGAAATTAAATCAAGAAGATCAAACAAGCTCATGATCATGGATAACTTAAAATCACATGCATAAAATTGTTAATAACCATTTCATATTACATCTTTATGCATTACTTTAAATCAAACGTGATTTCATTCAACAATGTTAATTAAACATGATACACATTATTACTTCTTAACCATGATCAAAATCATTTTGTTTGTTTATCATAAAATATGCAATTATTTTCGAAATTATCAGCATGATCATAATTTTGGTATTTTTATTTTTAAACATGTAATTTTCAAGAAAATTAATTCTAAACTAAAAAAGAAAATATATCATGAAGGCATCAAGTAATTTCAAAATAAACCAAAGGCATTTTAATTACCTCAACGTCGTAGGCTGGTAAGGCGTATTTTGTCGCCTCGCTTTTGTTGACTTTCTCGTCTTCCGATGAGCTCGATTCATCCCAATTTTTGTTCTTCTTCTTGCGTTTAAAGCAAGTAGTTCCATTCTTTTTGCTTTTTAATTTTCGTTTCATTTGTAGTTTAAGTTCACCATCACTTGAGCTTACGCTCGAGTGGTCTTCAAATGTTCTATGTCCCAAATCCTTCCTGTTCTTTGGAAGGTTGGTTTGTTCATCATTGTCCTCATCACTTGAGTCATCGCTCAAGTGGCATTCATTTGTCCAGAGTTCCAAATCCTTCCTGTTCTTTGGAAGGTGATTGTGTTCAACATGTTCATCATGTGCATTGTGCACCATTTCATATGTCATCAATGAACCAATTAGTTCTTCAAGTGGTAAGTTGTTTAGGTTTTTTGATTCTTGAATAGCAGTTACTTTTGAATCCCAAGTTTTAGAAAGTGAGCGCAAAACTTTGTTAACAAGTTCAAAATCCGAAAAGCTTTTACCAAGTGATTTTAAACCATTGACGACATCCGTAAAACGGGTGAACATGTCGACAACGGTTTCGCTTGGTTTCATATGAAAAAGCTCGAAATCATGCAGTAAAATATTAACTTTCGAGTCTTTGACTCTACTAGTTCCCTCGTGTGTGATTTCAAGAGTGCGCCAAATATCGAAAGCCGTTACGCACAAAGAAACCCGATTGAACTCATTTTTGTCCAAAGCGCAAAATAAGGCATTCATAGCCTTTGCGTTTAAAGAAAAATACTTCTTCTCTAAAACCGACCATTCGTTCATCGGTTTAGAGGGAAATTGAAAACCGTTTTCAACTATATTCCATAAATCCAGATTTAGAGAAATTAAGAAAACTCTCATTCGAGTTTTCCAATAAGTGTAGTCCAATCCGTTAAAGAACAGTGGACGAAAGACCGAACAGCCCTCTTGAAAAGTCATTTCTCTCGGGTGTAAATCCGAAATGAGAAATACCCCGCTCTGATACCAATTGTTAGGATCGAGAGCACTAAGAGGGGGGGGGGGGGTGAATTAGTGCAGCGGAAATCTTACAGTAATTTAAAAACGAAAGCTGCGTTCGTTCGATAAAAAACGATTTCGATATAAAAGCAGAATCACAGTGCAGTTTGCGTCTAAGCGCAGTTTTGCGTCTAAGCGCAGTTTGCGTCTAAACACAGTTTGCGTCTAAGCACAGTTTGCGTCTAAGCGCAGTTTGCGTCTAAACTCAGTTTTACGTCCAAACGCAGTTTTACGTCTAAACGCAGTTTTACGTCTAAACGCAGTTTTGCGTCTAAACGCAGTTTTACGTCTAAACGCAGTTTTACGTCTAAACGCAGTTTTACGTCTAAACGCAGTTTTACGTCTAAACGCAGTTTTACGTCTAAACGCAGTTTTGCGTCTAAACGCAGTTTTGCGTCTAAACGCAGTTTTACGTCTAAACGTAATTTTACATCTAAATGTAGTTTTGCGTCTTAAAGCAGTTTTGAATCTTGAAAAGCGTTTTACGTAGAAAGCAATTTGCAGTTATAAATGGAATCCGAATGTAAGCGTAAACTGTAGTGTGAAGATCGTACGAAAACACGATTTACGTTTGAATGCAGATTCTGAAAGATCAGAGCTTAGAAACTCGTTCGTAAAGGCGCAGAGGGCAGTAGCAATGTAGGAGGTTTGCAGTAATGATAAAGTGCTCAAGGTAAAAGCAAACCAGAGATTTAGAGTGGTTCGGTCAGTCTTGACCTACTCCACTTTTGGCTTCCTCCTCCGACGAGGTCACCGACGTCAACTAGCTGCCTTCCTTCAATGGGCGAAGGCTAACTGCCCTTTTACAGTTTCTCTCCTTTTGACAGGCTCAGGAGACAACCTTTACAGATCCTTTCTCTCCTCACTTTACAACTCAAGACTTGAAGAACAGAAGGAGGAGAACTTTAGGACTTTACACAAATTTGAGCTCTTAGAATCACTGAAAAGATCAAGAATTCGGTGTGGATCTATATCCTTTTAGTGTTGAATGGGTGGGGTATTTATAGGCCCCAACCCAATTCAAATTTGGAGCTCAAAACGATCAAATCCCGGAATTCCGGGATCAGGCGGTTGCACCTCTTGACTGGAGAGGTGGCACCGCCTGGTAGAGCTCGAAGACTGAGCTCAGGCGATTGCACCTCTCTGCCAGAGCTCGAAGACTGAGCTCAGTGGTTGCATCGCCTGGCAGAGCTCGAAGTCTGAGCTCGGTGGTTGCATCACCAGGCAGAGCTCGAAACTAAGCTCAGGCTGATGCACCTCTCTGCCAGAGGTGGTTGCACCTCTCTGCCAGAGCTCGAAGACCGAACTCGGTGGTTGCATCACCTGGCAGAGCTCGAGACTGAGCTCAGGCTGATGCACCTCTCTGCCAGAGCTCGAAGACTGAGCTCGGTGGTTGCACCGCCCGGCAGAGCTCGAAACTTGAGCTCTGGCGGTGCTACCTCTTGACAGAGGAGGTTGCACCGCCCAGTCTAGCTCGAAGACTGAGCTCTAGGCGGTTGCACCTCTTGGCTGGGGCGGTTGCACCGCCCAGCCTCGCAGCCCTGGCGGTTGCACCTCCTGGCTGGGGCGGTTGCACCGCCCAGTGCAATCAGGGTCCGAATGGTTCGCTCCATTCGGCCCAATTTGAATCTTTTCAGGGGCCCAATTGCCCCAAGATTAAGCTAATGGGATCACCTCCCATTTTCAAGCTTAATCATCGTGCTAACTACGATTAACTCTAAGACAACTTCTGCAGCTTTGCTCCGATGCGTCAATCGCTTCTTCCGGCGAGTTTCCGGCGAACTTCCGTCGATCATCCGATAAACCCTCGGTGATCCTTCTGCGGACATCCGGCATACTCCTGGACTTTGCGACGATCCACTTGGCGAGTTCCGACGAGCTTCGCTTGGCAAGCTTCTGGACTTCTCGGATCTGTTCTCGCTGAACCTCCGACGACCGTCCGAACTTCCGTCGAACTCTCGAATTCCCAAAGTGATCATGATCTTGACTCCGGCGCAACACCTGCTGCTTGTCTTACTCTCATCGTAGTTAATCCTGCACAACAAATCAAAACTTCGATCGAGACAATTAATCCTAAGCAATTAACCAAGTTGTCCGACATGTCATTGGTCCCTCGACGCTTCGTCCGATTCTTCGGCGCATCGTCCTCTTCTGCAACCTATTGCCCAATCGGCCAGTTGACTCCGCAACTCCGATATCCTTGGCACAATACCCGCTCTTCTTGGCCCGATGCCCGAGTCCACGGCCCGAAGCCTTCTGTCGATACGTCGACCGATCCACCGGCCCGACGTCCAATCTTCTGACATGTTCCTTCGGCACAACATGATTTTCCTGCTTTAATTGTCTCATCCTGATCGAAGCATCCTGCGTCACTCAAAACGCAGATTAAATCATAAACATATATCAAGTAGTTTCATCATCAAAATACGAGATTCAACAATCTCCCCCTTTTTGATGATGACAACCACTTGATGACGGAGTTAAACTTAACTCCCGGAGTTTAAACAAACTCCCCCTATCAATATGCCATATTGATAGAACCTTGAATTCAAACTGAATTCAAGACATTGCAATATTCATCATGAATACTTGCAACACGTCAACATGAACATATGCATAAACTTTATGCATCACATGTCATGTCATCAACATACTTTCATCAACATACTTCTCCCCCTTTGTCATCAACAAAAAGGAGAAGTATCACAATCAAGTGTTTGTGATATTGATTCAACTCATTGCATGAAAAACATAGTATCAAGTTTTATCATCATGCAATCTTGGAGCTAGAAGATTTAGCAAGTGTTACATCATGCTTAGAACATTCATGCTATCAAGTTTTAGATATGCAAGTTTTATAGCATATAAGATAGCACTTTTGGTAATGTTCAAGATAGCAAGTTCTATATTATGCAAGCTAGCAAATTAGAGATGTTCAAGAAGGCAACTCTTGCTTCTTGAAGATTTTGCTCATTTTGCTAGATGCGCAAGTTAGCATTTTTGCCTCTTGAGATAGGCAAGATAGCACATTTTCTTCTTTTGAGATAGCAACTTTTTGCTTCTCTTTAGACCAACAAGCTAGCAATTTTTATGATATACAAGTTTCACAATATATAAGCTAGCAAAAATTTCGAAAGCAAATGCAAGATAAATTTCTTGTGTAAGCTCATGATTCTTGCTTCCTATTGCAATGTGCAAATTGCAAGTTTTGCTTCTTGAGATATTCAAGATAGTGATGTTCAAGAAGACAATTTTTCTTCTTGAAATAAGCAAGTTAGCAATCTTTGCTTCTTAAAATAGGTAAGCTAGCAATCAAGTTTTTGCATCTTCTTGACTTGTACAAGCTAGCTATCTCCCCCTTTGTCATTGTAAAAAAAAAAAAGAAAGAGAGAATACAGTTTTGTAGTTCTCTTTTCCTTTTACAATGATTTCAAAATCATGACAAATGATGAATAATCAAGTTATGAATGTCAAGATAATTTTTCATCATGAATATTTTATCATTGCATGCATCATTATCATAAATTGAAGTATTACATGCATGATATCATATCACCATTCATAATTACATTAATGTTTCATATCATGATGGTATCAATTTTGTCAAATTATATCCTACCATGCATGATCAAAACTTCTCCCCATTTTATCATTGAAAACAAGAAGAAAGTAGGGGGTAGAGCATAAAAGTGTTAAATATTTCAATCATTTCAAGGCATTTACATCATAGATCAAGTCATGATTCGTAATTCATCATAAAGCAGATTAGTTTTCAATCATCACATAAGGCATTTAAGGAATTTTTGAAACATAGGAGAATGATTAAATTAAGCATACAATGTTTCAATCCAATTTAAGTCATGAATATCAATGTTTTCATATTGTGAGTATCATCAATTCATGACTACCACAAGATATTATTTGTGACTTCAATTTTGCAAGATCAAAATTATGATTTAGATAAAACTTATTCAAATTAAATCATTAACTTGAAGTTCATAATCAAGTCATTAAAATTAATTTCGAGATTCATAAAATATCATGAAATCATTAATCTCGATCAAATGGGAAAAGCATTTTTTAAGAGATTCTTTTTCATCTAAGCATGCCTTAGTCTTTATATGCCAAATTAAGATAAGCATAAGGCAAAGAAATCTTGTATTATAAGATATATGATATCAAGGCTTATGATTCATTTGAAAAGATATAGTACAAGGAGCAACTTGAAACATTCTTATCAAAGATCACAATTTAAAATATTCCAAGTTTCAAGATATCAAAATGACACTTCATTGAATTGCATTTCATTTGAAAAACTCCTTTTTGATAAATGTAGGGAGCATAATGAACGATCTTGATTTATAAAGAGCTTCATGTTATAATTATCAAGATCATGATTATGATTATTCTCTTTAGCAAAGAATCACAAAAGCACTTTATTTTTGCATAAGAAATCTCATTGTATTATGATTTATAAATTCTTTTTCTGCACATGAATCATAGGAGATATGAATGTGAAACAAATCTTTGCAAGCAAAAACACTATCATTCATATTTCAAGATGGAGTTTATAAGCATGAATCATTTCATCAAATCCATTTTAGAAAAATATTTTTCATAAGTGTATGAGAAAATCTGATTGTTAGGATATAAATTGTTAAGTGAATCCGAAAATGAAATTAACATTTTCATATATTCAGACATGATTTTTGCTATAGATCTTGAAATTAAATCAAGAAGATCAAACAAGCTCATGATCATGGATAACTTAAAATCACATGCATAAAATTGTTAATAACCATTTCATATTACATCTTTATGCATTACTTTAAATCAAACGTGATTTCATTCAACAATGTTAATTAAACATGATACACATTATTACTTCTTAACCATGATCAAAATCATTTTGTTTGTTTATCATAAAATATGCAATTATTTTCGAAATTATCAGCATGATCATAATTTTTGTATTTTTATTTTTAAACATGTAATTTTCAAGAAAATTAATTCTAAACTAAAAAAGAAAATATATCATGAAGGCATCAAGTAATTTCAAAATAAACCAAAGGCATTTTAATTACCTCAACGTCGTAGGCTGGTAAGGCGTATTTTGTCGCCTCGCTTTTGTTGACTTTCTCGCCTTCCGATGAGCTCGATTCATCCCAATTTTTGTTCTTCTTCTTGCGTTTAAAGCAAGTAGTTCCATTCTTTTTGCTTTTTAATTTTCGTTTCATTTGTAGTTTAAGTTCACCATCACTTGAGCTTACGCTCGAGTGGTATTCAAATGTTCTATGTCCCAAATCCTTCCTGTTCTTTGGAAGGTTGGTTTGTTCATCATTGTCCTCATCACTTGAGTCATCGCTCAAGTGGCATTCATTTGTCCAGAGTTCCAAATCCTTCCTGTTCTTTGGAAGGTGATTGTGTTCAACATGTTCATCATGTGCATTGTGCACCATTTCATATGTCATCAATGAACCAATTAGTTCTTCAAGTGGTAAGTTGTTTAGGTTTTTTGATTCTTGAATAGCAATTACTTTTGAATCCCAAGTTTTAGAAAGTGAGCGCAAAACTTTGTTAACGAGTTCAAAATCCGAAAAGCGTTTACCAAGTGATTTTAAACCATTGACGACATCCGTAAAACGGGTGAACATGTCGACAACGGTTTCGCTTGGTTTCATATGAAAAAGCTCGAAATCATGCAGTAAAATATTAACTTTCGAGTCTTTGACTCTACTAGTTCCCTCGTGTGTGATTTCAAGAGTGCGCCAAATATCGAAAGCCGTTACGCACAAAGAAACCCGATTGAACTCATTTTTGTCCAAAGCGCAAAATAAGGCATTCATAGCCTTTGCGTTTAAAGAAAAATACTTCTTCTCTAAAACCGACCATTCGTTCATCGGTTTAGAGGGAAATTGAAAACCGTTTTCAACTATATTCCATAAATCCAGATTTAGAGAAATTAAGAAAACTCTCATTCGAGTTTTCCAATAAGTGTAGTCCAATCCGTTAAAGAACGGTGGACGAAAGACCGAACAGCCCTCTTGAAAAGTCATTTCTCTCGGGTGTAAATCCGAAATGAGAAATACCCCGCTCTGATACCAATTGTTAGGATCGAGAGCACTAAGAGGGGGGGGGGGTGAATTAGTGCAGCGGAAATCTTACAGTAATTTAAAAACGAAAGCTGCGTTCGTTCGATAAAAAACGATTTCGATATAAAAGCAGAATCACAGTGCAGTTTGCGTCTAAGCGCAGTTTTGCGTCTAAGCGCAGTTTGCGTCTAAACACAGTTTGCGTCTAAGCACAGTTTGCGTCTAAGCGCAGTTTGCGTCTAAACTCAGTTTTACGTCCAAACGCAGTTTTACGTCTAAACGCAGTTTTACGTCTAAACGTAGTTTTACGTCTAAACGCAGTTTTGCGTCTAAACGCAGTTTTACGTCTAAACGCAGTTTACGTCTAAACGCAGTTTTACGTCTAAACGCAGTTTTGCGTCTAAATGCAGTTTTACATCTAAACGTAATTTTACGTCTAAATGTAGTTTTGCGTCTTAAAGCAGTTTTGAATCTTGAAAAGCGTTTTACGTAGAAAGCAATTTGCAGTTATAAATGGAATCCGAATGTAAGCGTAAACTGCAGTGTGAAGATCGTACGAAAACACGATTTACGTTTGAATGCAGATTCTGAAAGATCAGAGCTTAGAAACTCGTTCGTAAAGGCGCAGAGGGCAGTAGCAATGTAGGAGGTTTGCAGTAATGATAAAGTGCTCAAGGTAAAAGCAAACCAGAGATTTAGAGTGGTTCGGTCAGTCTTGACCTACTCCACTTTTGGCTTCCTCCTCCGACGAGGTCACCGACGTCAACTAGCTGCCTTCCTTCAATGGGCGAAGGCTAACTGCCCTTTTACAGTTTCTCTCCTTTTGACAGGCTCAGGAGACAACCTTTACAGATCCTTTCTCTCCTCACTTTACAACTCAAGACTTGAAGAACAGAAGGAGGAGAACTTTAGGACTTTACACAAATTTGAGCTCTTAGAATCACTGAAAAGATCAAGAATTCGGTGTGGATCTATATCCTTTCAGTGTTGAATGGGTGGGGTATTTATAGGCCCCAACCCAATTCAAATTTGGAGCTCAAAACGATCAAATCCCGGAATTCCGGGATCAGGCGGTTGCACCTCTTGACTGGAGAGGTGGCACCGCCTGGCAGAGCTCGAAGACTGAGCTCAGGCGATTGCACCTCTCTGCCAGAGCTCGAAGACTGAGCTCAGTGGTTGCATCGCCTGGCAGAGCTCGAAGTCTAAGCTCGGTGGTTGCATCACCTGGCAGAGCTCGAAACTGAGCTCAGGCTGATGCACCTCTCTGCCAGAGGTGGTTGCACCTCTCTGCCAGAGCTCGAAGACCGAGCTCGGTGGTTGCATCACCTGGCAGAGCTCGAGACTGAGCTCAGGCTGATGCACCTCTCTGCCAGAGCTCGAAGACTAAGCTCGGTGGTTGCACCGCCCGGCAGAGCTCGAAACTTGAGCTCTGGCGGTGCTAACTCTTGACAGAGGAGGTTGCACCGCCCAGTCTAGCTCGAAGACTGAGCTCTGGGCGGTTGCACCTCTTGGCTGGGGCGGTTGCACCGCCCAGCCTCGCAGCCCTGGCGGTTGCACCTCCTGGCTGGGGCGGTTGCACCGCCCAGTGCAATCAGGGTCCGAATGGTTCGCTCCATTCGGCCCAATTTGAATCTTTTCAGGGGCCCAATTGCCCCAAGATTAAGCTAATGGGATCACCTCCCATTTTCAAGCTTAATCATCGTGCTAACTACGATTAACTCTAAGACAACTTCTGCAGCTTTGCTCCGATGCGTCAATCGCTTCTTCCGGCGAGTTTCCGGCGAACTTCCGTCGATCATCCGATAAACCCTCGGTGATCCTTCTGCGGACATCCGGCATACTCCTGGACTTTGCGACGATCCACTTGGCGAGTTCCGACGAGCTTCGCTTGGCAAGCTTCTGGACTTCTCGGATCTGTTCTCGCTGAACCTCCGACGACCGTCCGAACTTCCGTCGAACTCTCAAACTCCCAACGTGATCATGATCTTGACTCCGGCGCAACACCTGCTGCTTGTCTTACTCTCATCGTAGTTAATCCTGCACAACAAATCAAAACTTCGATCGAGACAATTAATCCTAAGCAATTAACCAAGTTGTCCGACATGTCATTGGTCCCTCGACGCTTCGTCCGATTCTTCGGCGCATCGTCCTCTTCTGCAGCCTATTGCCCAATCGGCCAGTTGACTCCGCAACTCCGATATCCTTGGCACAATACCCGCTCTTCTTGGCCCGATGCCCGAGTCCACGGCCCGAAGCCTTCTGTCGATACGTCGACCGATCCACCGGCCCGACGTCCAATCTTCTGACATGTTCCTTCGGCACAACATGATTTTCCTGCTTTAATTGTCTCATCCTGATCGAAGCATCCTGCGTCACTCAAAACGCAGATTAAATCATAAACATATATCAAGTAGTTTCATCATCAAAATACGAGATTCAACAGCCTTTGCTTGCCTTTCCTATTCTCCTCTCCCTCTCCACCTTAGAGCAGGCCTGGATTTTTTAGGAGCGTCGTCGCAACCCTGCTGTGTGGATCACCGCTAGAGAGGAGGACGCTTGACCTCTTTCACCCTCTCCTAAGGATCTGCAAGGAAATAAGGATATATGATCTCCCTAGGTAACACAATCTACTTTATACATAGTTTTATGTTTCGCGGATTTTGCGTACCAATCTTCGTACGACGACGAACCTCTCTTTGGGAATCGGGGATTTTGTTTTCTTGTTCTTCCGCTGCGCATGTGATGTCGCCCCCATGATTTCCCAATAGTCTACACTATCAACCTTGATGAACTAAGTAATGAAATATGCTTCTCCGCTTTAAATGATGATGCTTGGCTTTGGCATAGGAGACTAGGCCATGCAAGCATGAAACTAATATCTAAGATCTTATCTAGAGAATTAGTACGAGGGATTCCAAATATAAAGTTTATTAAGGACAAAGTATGCGATGCATGTCAACTAGGTAAACAAATAAAAACTAGTTTTAAACCAAAAATTCAAATTAGCACCACTAGACCATTACAATTGATTCATTTGGACTTATTTGGACCAATTGACACGACAAGTCTAGGAGGAAGCAAATATGCGTTTGTAATTGTGGATGACTATCCTAGATACACTTGGACCTATTTCTTAGCTCACAAAAGTGATTGTTTCAAGTGTTTCTCTAAATTTTGTAAACTCACTCAAAACAAAAAATGCTTCATGATTTCATCAATTCGGAGTGATCACGGTGGCGAATTTCAAAACCGTTACTTTCAAAAATTTTGTGAAGTTAATGGATACAATCACAACTTCTCCACTCCGAGGAATCCTTAACAAAATGAAGTAGTTGAAAGAAAAAATAGAAACCTACAAGAAATGGTAAGAACGATGTTAAATGAACATAGTCTACCCAAGTATTTTTGGGCCGAAGCTGTGAATACGGCTTGCTACATCATGAATAGGGTCCTAATAAGACCATCCCTATCAAAAACTCCTTATGAATTATGGAATAACAAAAAACCAAATATTTCCTATTTTAAAGTTTTCGGTTGTAAATGCTTTATTTTGAATGAAAGGGATGCCTTAGGAAAATTTGATGCTAAATCCGATGAAGGCATCTTTCTTGGTTACTCTTCCGTTTCTAAGGCTTTTCGGGTTTTTAATAAAAGAACCTTAGTAATAGAAGAATATATTCATGTAGTTTTTAATGAAATTTCTAATTTAAAGAAAAATGATTTTGATGATGATCTAGGTTTTGATAATTTGAATTTAAATGAACCCCCTCCTCAAAATAGCAACTTGGATGCACCTTCTTCCGAAATTTCCTTACCCAAGGAATGGAAGTATATAGAGGCTCATCCAAAGGAGCTAATTATAGGAGAAACATCAAAAGGGATTCAAACTCGTTCCTCTTTCAAGAATTTTTGTGCTAACACCGCCTTCCTTTCTCAAATCGAACCTAAATGCATTCACGAAGCCTTAAAAGATGATTTTTGGGTTATTGCAATGTAAGAGGAATTAAATCAATTTGAGAGGAATAAGGTATGGAAGCTTGTTCCTAGACCCAGTGACCATTTAGTCATTGGTACTAAATGGGTCTTTAGAAATAAGCAAGACGAAAATGGTATTGTGGTTAGAAACAAGGCTAGATTAGTGGCCAAAGGTTTCAACCAAGAAGAAGGTATCGACTACGAAGAAACTTTCACTCCTGTGGCAAGATTAGAAGTCATTAGGATGCTCCTTGCCTATGCTAGTAGTAATAATTTTAAACTATTTCAAACGGATGTCAAAAGTGCCTTCTTGAATGGTTTTATTTCCGAATAAGTATATGTCGAAGAACCTCCCGGATTTGAAAATTCTCTTCTTCCTAATCATGTATTCAAATTGACTAAGGCTCTCTATGGCTTGAAACAAGCTCCTAGAGCTTGGTATGAAAGACTTAGTTCCTTTCTTATTTTAAATAATTTTACCAAAAGCAAGATTGATACTACATTGCTTATCAAACATGTTGAAAATAATTTTCTTATTATGTAAATTTATGTTGACAATATTATTTTTGGCTCTTCGGATAAATCACTATATGAATTATTTGCCAAATGTATGAGTCATGAATTTGAAATGAGTTTAATGGGTGAATTAACTTTCTTTTTAGGATTACAAATCAAACAACTTAGTGATGGTATATTTCTTAACCAATTTAAAAATATACATTAGAATTGTTAAAACGATTTAACATGGATAATTCAAAAGCAATAAGCACCCCTATGAGTACTTCGACTAAGTTAGATATGGATGAAAATAGTGAAAATTTCTATCAAAAAACATATAGGGGAAAGATAGGTAGTCTACTCTATCTCACCGCGACTAAACCAGATATTATGTTTAGTGTAGGACTTTGCGCTAGGTTTCAATCTAATCCTAAATTATCTCATCTTAAGAGTGTTAAAAGAATATTTAGGTATCTTAAAGGAACTCCAAATTTAGGATTGTGGTATCCAAAATCTGAAAAATTTGATTTAATAGCTAATGCAGATGCCAATTTTGGCGGATGCAGGATAGATAGAAAAAGTACATCCGGAACATTCCAATTTTTAGGACATGCACTTGTTTCTTGGACTTCCAAAAAATAAAATTCAGTTGCACTATCTACGATGGAAGCCGAATACATTGCTGCAAGTGCATGCTGTGCACAAGTTGTTTGGATAAAACTACATTAGAAGACTATGGAATTCACTTCAAAAACATTCCCATAAAATGTGATAATACTAGTGCCATATGTCTTACCAAAAATCCAATTCAGCACTCTAGAACTAAGCATATCAATATTAGGCATCATTTCATACGCGATCATGTCCTTAACAATAATGTTGTTTTAGAATTTATTGACATAAAGCATCTATTGGTAGATATTTTTACAAAAGCCTTAAATGAAGACCAATTTGAATTCATTAGAAGGGAACTAGGCATGTTGAATTATCCCTGAAAATAAGCTTGTTTGAATATATTTTCCGAAAAATGTCTCATCCTTTTCCGTTCTTCTGTGAATTTGACTTCATCATTCTCCTTCGATTCAAAATGATATATTGAAGTACAACTCATTATCTTAACCTATCTTGAGTCAAACATCTCTGATAAACAAAAGGGGGAAGAAAGGATTTTTTTTTTCTTCTTCCGCAGCATGCCAGTGGTGGCATCGCCAGAACCGCCGGTAGCACCGCCTGAGCGCTCGGACTCCAGGCAATGGCACCGCTCGGTTAGGGCCGGCGGTGACACCGCCCCCAACCCGTGAAGGCCTCCCTCAAACTCTCCCAAAAACCTTCGTAACTCTCATTCTAACCTCTAGAAGTCTTGGAGAGGGATTCTTATTGGTCCAAGCTCTCCATCCTCCAAGAAACACTCCATAAGGTAAAATCTTTCCTTCCTCTTCTTGTTTTACCTACTCATTACAATTTCATAGAGAAGAATTAGGAGTTGTAAAGGAATAGGAGTCTTGAGTAGGAGTCCTATTAGGAGTTAGGGTTTAGAAACCCTATAAATAGCCTTGTATTCCTCCTCTTTTGATAAGCAATAGATGAATCTTTTCTGCAGCAGCCTTTGAGCAGCAACTTGGAGGGAGGAACCCCTATAGAGTTCTAAGGAGACCGATCCCCTAAAGAGATCAACCCCAAGTTTAGAATCTGCAAGGGTTCCAAGGAGGCCGATTTTGTGTTGCTGCAAATTTTCGTCGTAAACCGCTGAAATTTTTCGATGAGAATTCTACTATCGCAACATGCACCAATTTCCTTGCTGTTATACTACCCAAATTCTCTTGATTAAATTAGACATCCTTGCTGTCATATAAACTATGATTTTGCTATCAATTCCCTCCTCAACTCTCTCAAGTTTTTGGTAGAAATTACATCGAGAAACCATTGTTTCTTCGACGACAATTCTACTCTTACAAGACAGCACATACTTGCTGCAGCTTCCATTGATTTCTATCAAACCTTTGCTACCATCTACCACAGATCCTAAACTTTCATCCACAGCCCTAAAACCCCACCAAACCACACCCTCAAACTGCACCTAAAAGAGCTACAAAACAAGCCTAAATCGTAGCCTACATCCACCGATCCACCAACCCTTTCGACCATCACTTCTCTTAACCGATACATGACTTTAACCTGACAACAAAAGAGAGATCTTAACATCATAGATTTGGAGGTATATACTATGGCATCTAAGGAGGCAATCAATGCTAAATTTGAAGCCTTGGAGGCGCGAATGGAGGATAAGATTCGGACGCTCTTTACCGAACTCAGACTGGGCCGACCACTAAGCCCGAAAAAATCATATCACGGAAATAGCTTTGCCCAATCACACCAGGCCCGAAGAGATGAGTTCCAAGGGAGGGGAGGCTCTATGACTGACCCTAACTATCCATGCATGAGAGTGGACTTCCCTAGATGGGAAGAAGGAGACCCGATTGGTTGGATCTCGTGCGCGGAGCGATATTTTCAGTACCACAAAACCGCGGATGCATCTATGGTGAAAATTGCAGCTATACATCTTGAAGGGGATGTTATACAGTAGTTTGACTGGTTTTAACACACTTATGGAGTCCTTTCATGGCGACAATTCAAATAAGGATTGCTAATCCGCTTCAAACCAACCGATTACGAGAATATTGACGGACAATTAGCAAAGATCCGACAAACCTCCACCATTCAGGAGTACCAAACTAGGTTTGAAAGGTTATCTAATCAAACTCGTGATTGGTCTCAAAAACAGCTATTGAGGACCTTCATTGAGGGCTTGAAGTCGGAGATCCAGGGAGAAGTTAAAGCACGACAACCGTACACGCTTATGGCAGCCATCTCTTTCACACGACATCAAGAGGAGCGATTGAATCATGAAGCTTGGAGGACTAGAGTTGCTCCTCAACCAGAAATACTGAAGCCCTCAGCCCCCCCTACCATCGATCGAGTCCCTGCACCAAAGAGTTGACAAGAGAAGAGCTTCGGGAGCAATCTACGAAGCGATTATGTTGGCATTACGATGAGCCGTGGAGTTACAAGCATTGCTGTAGAAAAGGGAGACTTCTTTTGATTGAACCAGTAGAAGAAGAGGTAATTGAGCATTCAAAAGAGAGCCTTAAACATAATGAAGAAGATGCAGAAGAAGAGCCACAATTGATTGACGTTACAGTACACACACTAGCTGGCTACTCAAACCCGCAAACGATGAAAGAGAAAATTTTTATGATTGGACCAATAGAAGAAGAGGTCATTGAACATTCAGAAGAGAACCTTGAACATAAAGAAGATGCGAAAGAAGAGCCACAACCGACTGACGTTACAGTACATGCACTAGCTGGCTACTCAAACCCGCAAACGATGAAAGTTGGAGGCCTTCTCAAACAACAACCGATCACTGTTCTCATCGATACGGGTAGTACTACTAACTTCCTAAATAGTAAGCTTACTGTTCAGATAGCATTACCTATCGAGAATCGCTGCAGGTTTGATGTTAAGGTCACCGACGGACGTATTTTGAATTGTGATCGTAGGCGCCCGCAAGAGAAACTATTGTTGTAGGACCAAGAGATAATTGCATATTTCTTCCTTCTCCCTCTTATCAATCATGAGGCCATACTCAGAATTAAATGGTTGACGACATTAGGTGATGTTTCCTGAAATTTTATGAAACTAATTATGAAATTTTACAGTAAAGAGAAACAGGTGACATTGCACGGGAAACGTGGGGGCGACATAAGAACGATTTACACACAACAAATGGAGAAGGTTTTGCATAAAGCATGCAGAGGCTTTTTGGTACAACTTGAGCAGCAAACTAAGGGAGAGCCAACAGAATTTGAAGATCCAAATCTATTTCCTTTGCTTACTGAATTTTCAAATATATTTGACGAACCGCGCAACCTACCTCTTACCCGTCGGCATGATCATTGTATAACGATTCTTCCATGTAAATCTTCAGCAAATGCTCAGCCATATCAGTATCCACATCTCTAGAAGGATGAAATAAAAAGGATTGTAAAAGGGATGCTCAAAATAGGAGTTATTCAGCCAAGTTGCAACCTCTACTCTTCACCGGTGCTACTTGTACGCAAGAAGGATGGAACAAGACGAAAATGTGTTGATTACTGAGCTCTCAATGGCATAACCATCAAGGACAAATACCTTATTCCAATAGTAGATAATTTTCTAGATTAAAGGGAGCACAAATCTTTACAAAGCTGGACCTTTGATCCGGGTATCATCAAATACGAGCGTGCGAAGAAGACATACCGAAAACCACCTTTTGAACATATAACAACCACTACGAATTTTTGCTTTCTTCAACAGAAGGTGGAATATCTTGGACATATCATATCAGAGGAAGGTGTAGCAGTGGACCACTTCAAAATTGGAGTAATGCAAAACTGGTCGACCCCGAGGAACATAAAATTGCTACATGGCTTTCTAGGTTTAATAGGCTACTACCGTAAGTTCGTGAAAAACTATGAAAAGATCAATGCACCACTTACTTTCTTACTGGAAAAAGATGCCTTCCAATGGTTGGACAAAGCCTCCGCTGCCTTCGACAAACTTAAGGCAGCCATTACGATGACGCCGGTGCTAACACTACCAGATTTCAACCAACCCTTCATTATTGAGGCCGACGCATCTGGAGTCGGAATTGGAGTCATTCTCATACAAGATGGTCGACCACTCGCATATACTAGCAAGGCATTATCTCCCTCCCATCAAAATATGTTAACATATGATAAGGAGATGCTCGCCATTGTGCGCGCAGCAACGAGGTGGAGACCCTACTTGATTGGTCGACGATTTCAAATTAAAACCGACCATAAAAGCCTCAAGTACTTTTTGGAGCGAAAGATATCATCCCCTGAGCAGCAAAAATGGGTAACAAAACTTTTTGGATTTGATTATGAAATAACTTACAAAAAGGGGAAAGAGAATATTCTTGCAGATGCGCTTTCGCAACTACCCAAGCAAGCTGAAGTTTTGACTGTTTCACTTCCGACTAGCGGCTTCCTTGAGGATATTAAGATGGAATGGTAGGAAGATTCAGAGACTAGTAAGATTATAAAAAATTTGGAGGAAGCACCAAGCTCCGTGGCTCATTATAATTGGGACTTAAAAAAATTACACTATAAGGGACGCATTGTGCTTATGATAAATTCTACTTGCATCTTCACGAGCAGATTTTGGACAAAATTATTCTATATGCAGGGTACTAAATTGAAAAGGAGTATGGCATATCACCCACAAATCGATGGCCAGACAGAAGTTGTAAATAGGTGCTTGGAGATAGCCCAAAGCCACCCGCCAAATATGACTATTCAAAGAGAACTCCAGACCCAGCCAAGTACCATTATTGATCGACGGATCGTGACTCGTCGATGACGAAACACTACTAAAGTGCTAATATAGTGGGTGAACCTACCAACAGAAGATGCTACTTGGGAGAACTATGACGACTTTAAGATTAAATTCCCAAAATTCATGAATCGTCAGCCTCGAGGACAAGGCTGATTTGAAGAGGGCGGGTCTATTAGGACTCTAGCTAGGAGAGTCCTAATTGAGAGGGACATTCATGTAAAACTTACCTAAGCCGACCCCTATTAAAGAGGTGAAGAGGCCAGCTAGGGTAGGAAGTTGTTTCTTAGAGAAGAATTAGGAGTTGTAAAGGAAGGAGTCTTGAGTAGAAGTCCTATTAGGAGTTGGTTAGAAGTAGGAGTCCTATTAGGAGTTAGGATTTAGAAACCCTATAAATAGCCTTATATTCCTCCTCTTTTGATGAGCAATAGATGAATCTTTTCTACAGCCTTTGAGCAGCAACTTGGAGGGAGGAACCCCTATAGAGTTCCAAGGAGGCCGATCCCCTAAAGAGATCAACCCCAAGTTTAGAATCTACAAGGGTTCTATCAAGAGGCCCTTAGGTTTCCAAAATTTGAAACAAGATGTATCCATAAGGGTAAACACGTTGATCTCGATGAACTAGGAGACTTAGAACCCATTAGGTGGTTTGCTCATCTAGAGGCCCTACCTCTCCTACAAATAGATGAACCAATTTATCCTAGGTTAGTTAGGCTCTTTTATGCAAACTTATGGGTAGATAATGATAGCCTAAGTACTTACCTTTTAGGAACACAAATTAGGATTTCTGATAATACTCTTTGTGAACTAATTGGAATCACTGAAAAAGATAGGGGTTGCTATTTTAGAGGTAAATGAGATGTTAATATAATCGGAGCAACTTACACCGAAGCTATCGAAACTATTTTTGCAAACTTGGACCTTGGAATAATATCCAAGAGTTCCCAACACTTACTACCTTTTAACTCTAAGATTCTTCATCATATCATAACAAGCATACTATTCCCTGAGCAATTTCATCTTGATGAAATGAGTCTAATAGAGATAAGCACCATGTATTGGATTATGACCAGTCAACATAACTGTCTTGGATACTTAATATGGCAACACATACAGGATATTACAGCTAAAGATACTATATTGCCATATGGGGGGTTAATCACTAGATTTCTTCTTGCCTATGACATTTGCATCCCACCCGATTAAGAAACAATTCAAAGTGATAGATATAACATCATCAATAAAAATCAACTGAAAAGACTTAGGTGCACATTTAACAATGGAATATGGGTAAGGCAACCTAGAAGGACTGATCCTATTCCTCCACTAGTAGAACAACTAGAAACACCAATTCTTAGGGGAAATGAATCTCCTCCTCCTAGTCCCTTTGGCTCAGCATCTTCAGCTCCTGTTTCATCATCTGAAGGACTCATTATGATGGAACTGTCTCAGATCAAATTCCAATAAGACCAACTCAAATCGCAGCAAGAACAAATTCAACTCCAGCAAATTAAAATTTTGAAGGAACTACGACAAATGAATCAAAAAATAGATGTTATGTATCAGCACTATGGATTACCTCCTAAGGATTAATTGATGTATCTTTATATTCTGTTCTGTTTACTCTTAATATCAAGTTCGAAGTTTGCCATCTTTTGAATGAAAACTGAACCTTCCTTTTAGATGTATTTTTTAAAAAAATTCTGGATATATGCTGATTTTTTTTTTCTGGATGAATGCTGATTTTTTTTGCTTTTGATGAATTCTGGATAAATATTTTAGGCAAATTTGAATGATTAATCTTAATGCTGAATTCTTTCTCTAATGATTTTATGATAACAAATTATGTGCTTCAAAGTCTCATCTCCTTTTTGTTGATGACAAAATGGGAGAAAAGTGATGACTTATACCATTTTGATAGCATGACTTATATGAATTACAAAAGCTTGTGTGATATGAATGTCTTATATGCCTTGCAAAATCTTTGAGAATATCGCAAGATTGATTGATTGTGTGATATGAATGTCTTATATGCCTTGCAAAATCTTTGAAAATATCGCAAGATTGATTGATCATATTGAAAGCATGCATTACATCTATATCATGAAATTTATGTTGAAAATCTTTACCTCCTATCGTAGTAAAAATCGTCCCTTATCATTTGACTTGAAAATGATTTTCATCGAAGTTTCGTATTTACTATTGCTTAATGAGAATAACGATAAGTTCTACGGTTAGAACATATCGGTTTATGCTTGAATTCAATGGGATGGAATTCAAGTGTTTTTATCTTCTCATAATATGGCATATAGATAGGGGGAGTTATGTTTAACTCCGTCATCAATTGATTGTCATCATCAACAAGGGGGAGATCGTTGAATCTCAAATTTTGATGATAAAATCAATTGATGGGTTAATTGATCTAATCCATATTATTAAGTTAAGTGTACAGGATTAACTACGATAACCAAAAAACATAAAGCAAGAATATCGGAGTCAAGTTCGATGGACGTTTAAGAGTCCGAAGAATTGTCGGAGATGCTACCGGAACCAACCGAGAAGAAATCAGGAACTTGTCAGAATTTTCAGAAGTTCGCTGAAGAGATTGTCGGAGGTTCACGGAGATCACCGAGAAGGCTCAGCTACTCGTTGAAGTCGTCACAAGATCGGGAGCCTGTTGGGAGTCCGTCGGAAGAAACCCGAGAGTATATCGGAAGTCCGCCAGAAGTTTGTCGGAAAGCTCACTAGAACAAGACTCGACGTTGAAAACTTACTTGGGATGTTTTTAGTTATGTAGTTCACATGTAATTAGGATTAAAAGATAATCCTATATCCTGGTTAGGGGCCAACTAGGCCCAAAATTAGACTTGGTTTGGGTTGAAATTAAAGCCCAACCTGTGAACCGAAGGGTCTGACAGTGGCACCGCCCAGCACCCGAGAGCCAGGTGATGGCACCGCTTGGCTGGGCGGTGGCATCGCCAGTACACTGTCAGTGTCAGACACTAACAGGCGATGGCACCGCCAACATCGAGAACCAAAGAGAATTCATATTTTGGAGCCCAAATTTGAATCCTTTTGAGGCCTATAAATACCCCTCAATTCTCAGCTGAGATTACAACTTTTTGAGAAGCAATTGATTGAGAGAAAGGTCTTAGAAAAGTCATAGTAAGTCTTGTTTTCAATTTGCTAGTGTGTTCACCTCCTTCTTTCTTGCTGAAAATTTGTAAGAGTGTGAACCGCTTGTAAAAGGTCGTAAGAGGGGTATTTGCCCTTCCCCTTCATGAGATTTGCTAGTGGAAGGTGGGAGCCTCATCGAAAAGGGCCTTGCAAGTGGATGTAGGTCATTTGACCGAACCACTTTAAAATTAGCGTGATCTCTGGTTTGCATTTCCTTATTGCTATTTACATTACTGCAAACCTTCTTACGTACTTTATTTCCTCATTACCTTTGCTGCATACCTTTACAAACACGCGTTCCAGTTAAACTTTTCAAGTTCGGTTTTCATCGTATCAAAAGATTTGTTGAAACCAAAATTTTAATCCGCTGCACTAATTCACCCCCCACTCTTAGTGCCGCTCCGATCCTAACAATTAGATGATAAGATCATCACGAAAGGAACATTGCATAATAATTTGTTTATGCTAGACACTGCTCCACATATCCTGAATGTAAGTCTAAGAGGAAACGAGATGAGGTGAACGATGCATACTTATGGTATTGTAGGCTAGGTCATATCCATGAGGGAAAGATTCAAAAGTAACTAAAGGATGGATACCTAGATCCATTCGACTATGAGTCATATGCAACTTGTGAACCTTGTCTTCGTAGAAAACTGACCAACTCTTCATTTAGTGGAACTGAAGATAGAGCTACTGAGTTGCTATAACTCATATATAGTGATGTATATGGTCTCACGTCAACTCATGTCATAGGTGGTTACTCCTACTTCATTATTTTTATTGACGATTTCTCTATGTATAGACATGTGTACTTGATGAATTACAAGCCCGAGGCCTTCGAGAAATTCAAGGAATATAAGAATGAAGTGGAGAACCAGACTAGAAAGTGTATCAAGACTCTTTGATCAGATCGAGGAGGTGAGTACTTAATAACAAAGTTCACTCAATTCATTAAGGATCATGGGATTCTAACCCAATAGACACCTCCTTATACACCTCAGCTCAATGGTATATTTGAGAGGAGGAATCGAACACTATTAGATATGATGCAGTCCATGATGAGTTTCGCTGACATACCCTTCTCATTCTGAGGATACGCCCTAGAGATCGCAACTTACCTTTTGAACAAAATTTCAACTAAGTCAGTAGTGTCTACACCATATGAGGTATAAAAAATGAAGGAGCCTGATCTTAAGGTTATTAAGATTTGGAGCTATGTTGCCTACGCTAAAAGACACAACCCTGACAAGTTGGAATACAGGATGTGTTGGGAAATCTAGGGGGCGACATCACATGCACTGCGGAAGAACATTAAAAAATAAAATCCCTAATTTCCCAAAATATATGTTCATCGTTGTGTGAAGATTGGTGCACAAAAACCATGAAACTTAAAATTATGTATGTGAAAGATTGTGTTACCTAGAAAGATCGTATATCCCTAAATCCCTACAAATCTCTAGGGGAGGGTAAAGGAGGTCAAGCGTTCTCCTCTCTAGTGGTGATCCATATAGCAGGGCTGCGACGATACTCCTCAAGTCTCTAGGCCTACTGACTATGGAGGAGAAGGGGAGGAGAATATGAGAGGCAACCTAAAAGGCTCTCGCCTATGAACCATTGGTTCCCTCCTATTTATAGAGATCTTTTGTCAACTTAACCCTAATGGATCCTGCCATATTAGGTATTGGATCTCTATCCAACTGCCTAAGCCTCTTATATTAGTGAATCTGTATCCAATAATCTTTTATTGGCTCTTATTAGATTTCATCCATAGGATCCAATAATTTAGGGGCTTATTGGATATCAAATAAAATAGGGGCTCCGACGGATATCTCATGTCCGAACCTCTACTAATTACAATGCCTACTATATATGTGTAACCCTTTAGGTCTAATATCGACCTGGCCATGAGTCATACCTATCATAACTCCTTCTAGCTTAGTGAATTATTATCTTTATAATAATTCACTCGACTCATCGACTGCGGACGTACTAGGCCACTATGCCGCAGTCCCCAAACAATACAAGGGAATCCAATCAATTGGACATGTCTATCCTCAGTTACTATATACCTATAGTCCCTCATCCATCTAATATCCTAGAGACCATATACCAGGCATAGTGTTGTCAAACCCATATGGTTTCTACTCAAGTCTCCCTCTAATCGGATTCTCCCGGAGAACTCTTTCTCTCTCAATCTAAATGACCCTGGCCAGAGATTTGTCTGAGCAATAACATATAGGATATTCCTCTCATGATATCGAGAGTAGATGATCCTTTATTGATACTCAATAGTCCTTGTAAGGTTGGCTATCAATCTCGATAACTGGCCATGTTAGATTTGAAACTTCCAAACCTATAAGTTTGATATCAAAGAGTGGAGTATGTTGAATCTCGGATTTTGATAATGAAACCAATTGATAGTGTTTATCTGATCTACATTTTGAGTGATGCAGGAAGCTTTGATCAGGGAGAGACAATTAAAAGCAGGAAGAATCATGTTTAGCGTCACAAGATTGGACGTCGAGCCGAAGGATCGCTTGACGTATAGGTAGAAGGCTTCGAGCCATGAGTTCGGGCATCGGGCTAAGAAGAGCATAAATTGAGCCAAGGAAATCGGAGTAGCGGAGGTCAACTGGCTGATTAGGCAATAGGCAGCAAGAGAGGATGATGCGCCGAAAAATCGAACAAAGCATCAATGAACCAATGAAATGCTAGAAAATATGATTCAAGCTTTGTAATAATTATCAAGATCAAAGTGGGTTTTATTTGTGTAGGTCTAACTATGATAGTGATCAAGCTATAAAGTAAAAAGAAGTCTCGGAGTTAAGAACGAGTCTTCATTGGGTGTTCGAGAGTTCGTCGGAAGTCCGAACGTTTGTAGGAAGTTATGTCGGAATTTGACATGCCCCCTCAAATATCCATGATATTAAAATTCAAGAAAACAAATCAATCCAGGATCCAAACTAACATTTGAGGTCACTAAGAAAACATTCAGATTAAAATTTCACCTCTATAATATATAAATTTATAAACCCTGTGCAGTTCATAAACATACAACACATCGCTCGATGATTCATAAAATCTGAACCCAACTCACCAAAATAATAACCACAACATAAATTCACAAATTTATAAACCCTGTACAGTTCATAAACATAAAACACATCGCTCGATGATTCATAAAATCTGAACCCAACTCACCAAAATAATAACCACAACATAAATTCACAAGTGTGGGAGTTTGTAAAATCATAAATCCAACGTTTACCATAAGTTCATATCGTTACACAAATTAAACTTAACATTCCAGAATCTTAAACATGAGAGGTCTTTAAACATTTACAAAATCCACAAGTTTAGATTCATCGTCAACATTTCATTAGATGCAGCGTGTGCTTATACAACAAAAACAAATATACTAATAAAGATCTGCCCAAAATCTTTTAGCTTTCCACTGCCTCAGCCAATCTTAACATTTAAGCAAGCGACAAGCTATCCTGAAAAATTTATACAATAACGAAGTGAGCATATAAAGCTCAGCAAGTGACTAACATATCTATGATAAAAGAGGGAAATTTTCAAACAAATAAAGTTTCATAATGCAAGGCAGAATATAAGAATCCATAGACATAATCTCATTAGGTGTAGAATCACAAATATCATTTCAATCAAACATAATTGGTTCATACAGATGGAGCATAGAGTAATTGGAGCATATCAATAGCATATGAAATGTTCCAGAGCATATCAACAACCTATGGAACATTTCGAAGCATAACAATAACAAATGAAACATTTTGGAGCATATCAAAGGCGTACGAAATGTTTCGGAGCATATCAATGATAAATGAAACATTTCGGAACATATCAATAGCGTATGGACCATTTCGGAGCATTTCAAAGATGAATACGAAACAGAAGCTCAAATGTCGAATTTGACGTTGCATTCATATCATTCATATCCAAAGCATGTATAGAAACACATAACCAAAGCTTTTGATACCATATCAAACATACAGAAGGTAAAGTGGGACCATAACATAATACGGTACATCCATTTCTAAATGACCACCAAACATAAGTCTCCCCCGTCTGGGAGGTCTCCCACGTTTGGGAGCTCCATCCACCCACGTCTGAGTGAAGTCATAGGGGTCGGCAGAGCATCTCAGGCTCTAAGCGTAACTCCCTTCACCATTTCTGGCAAAGGTTCACAATATCTCACAAACACCAGAGTACAAAAGGATAGTATGAACAATGAATAGCACATATCGGAAGCACACGCGGAACAATAAAACGTACATGTGCCTTTACGAGTCAATATGAAGTAAGCAATAATCTTTCACAATTATATTCAGATTTGAAAGGAATTGAAAGCAAGGGCACTTATGGAATCCAAGCAATCACATACAAATCAATTCACATAAGAAGGTTAGATGAATTTGATATCCAAAGGAATGAAACTAGAATAGGCACACATCGAAAGCAAATGCGGAACAATCGATTATACAAGTGCCTATATAAGTCAATGTGATATAGCATAAACATTACACAATATGTTCAGGAATGGTAATAATTTGTAGACAAGAGCAAACAAGAATTCAAATATTAATATATGCCACAATTGAGTGAAGGGAACTAAACAAAATATATTTCCAAATGAACGAAAACAGAAGATACGAAATCGATCAAAGCTCGATTTCTGACAGAATTCGAGAGGCTCATTTGATAAATACTTCAGATTGTCAATTATACTCCAATACTTTCAAGAAAGCTATTGTCAAAAGATATATCAATCTATTTTCTGTTGAAACAAGTTTTGTATGAATCATGATTTCCAACAAGGAGTTACAATTGATTTGGTAACACAAGGTCAAAAACAAAATCACTGTTTTGCAGAATTCATAGGGTCAGATTCAACAGATAATAGGGTAGGCGTTTGAATTCCAAATTTTTCAATCTATATGTCAAAAGAAAGGTCTACAAGTCTAGTTTTGAACGAAATCAGCTTGGTACAAATGAGAATTTCCAACAGGGACTTATAGGTATTTTAGTATCTAAAGCTCAGAAATTTTGATCCCTATTCTGCAGCATCTATAGGCTCATTTGAAACAGACGTTTGGGTAAGTATTCAGTGTCCAAAATCTACAAAATCAGTGTCAAAAGAAAGAAATAAGAGTCTAATTTCAAACGAGCAAGGTCCTGCCTGAATCCATATTTGGTGCTAAAAATTATAGCTGAAACAGTGTATAGGGGTCAGTTTACCAAAAAAATTTCAAATCATTGGTTTTATGTCCAAAGAGAGGAATATCAGGTTCTAAGCATAAATCTTTCAGAATCAATATAGGAATATAGACTAATACTTCTGTAGGATGGGGTTAGAACACTTGCCTTTGAGAATTTTGACTCTAAATGAGAAGATTTGAGCAAGAAACCTCAAAGCCCCAAATTTTTTTCTTCTTCTTCTTCCCCCTTTTTCTTCTCTTTTTCTTTCTTTCTTTCACCTGTGCTTCCACGCAGCTGCCTTCTCTGGTTCCTTATGAACGAAGGTAGAGAGGCTTAAACGGTGGGATTTGTATTTTTGTATATTTTATAGTTTAGTCCTTGTATTATTATATTTACGATTAGGTCCTCAGGGTCTACATATAAGTCCTCAGATTTTTTTTTTCTTTTTGAACAAATCCCCCAAATCTTATGAATAAGTTCTCATATTCATACTTTTTGTTATTTTATCAAATTTAAAATAGATACTTACATTACAACTAGAAACTTATACGAAAATTCAGAAATGAGGGATGTTACACTCTCCCCCCCTTAAAAGAAAAATTTAGTCCTCTAAATTTATCATATCTCTATCGATGAAAAGATGGGGATAAACCTTTTTCATTTCCTCCTCTAGATCCCAGGTTGTTTCCTCTCGAGAATGATGTCTCCAAATTACTTGCACCAGAGTGATGACCCGATTCCTTAGGATCTTTCCCTTCTTATCAACAATTTGAGTGAGCTCTTCCACATAAGATAAATTTTTATCAATCTCCATCTGCTCATACTCAATGATATGAGAAGGATCAGGTATATACTTCCTAATCATCGAAACATGAAATATATCATGGATATGGCACAATGCTGGTGGCAAGGCAATCCTGTAAGCGACAGAACCAACCCTATCAAAACCTCAAAAGGTCCAATAAATCTTGGGCTTAACTTTCCTTTCTTCCCAAACCTTATAATGCTTTTGGAAGGGGAGACCTTTAAGAATACAAAATCTTCGATTTCCAACTCAATATCTCGTCTTCTATTGTCAACATAACTCTTTTGACGACTCTGAGCAGTTTTTAACCTTTTCCTTATAACTTGAATTTTCTCGGTAGTTTCTTGTACTTTGTCCGGTGCTAACAACTTTCTGTCACCAACTTCCTCCCAACATATAGGTGTTATGCACTTTCGCCCATATAAAGCTTCATAAGGAGCCATCTGAATACTTGAATGATAACTATTATTATAAGTGAACTCAATAAGTGAAATATCTTTATCCCATTCACCTTTCCAATCCATAACATAGGCTCTAAGCAAATCCTCAAGTGTTTGAATTGTTCTTTCTGACTGACCATTAGTCTGAGGATGATATGTAGTACTAAATATGACTTTAGTGCCCATAGATTCCTATAATCTTCTCTAGAATCTAGAGAGAAATCTGAAGTCTCTATCAGAGATAATCTCCTTTGGAATACCGTGAAGTCTTACTATTTCATTGACATATAAATCTGCAAGTCTATCAAGCGAATAAGTCATATTAATTGGTAGGAAATGTGCAGATTTTGTTAACCTATCAATGATAACCCAAATAGCATCATGCTTTTTAGAGGTTCTAGGTAGTCCTGAAACAAAATCCACAGTAATACATTACCATTTCCATTTAGGAATATCTAAAGGTTGCAACAACCCTCCAAGTCTTTAGTGTTCTACTTTGATTTGCTGACAAGTCAAACATTTTGAAACATACATTGCAATTTCCTTCTTCATGCCTTCCCACCAATAATGACTTTGAAGATCTCTATACATCTTAGTGCTCCCAAGATGCATGGTGTACTTTGAAGTATGACTTTCCTTTAGGATTTGATTCTTGATATCTGGTTCATTTGGTACACATACTCTCTCTCCAAATCTCAATAGGCCATCCTTTGAAACTTGAAATTTTGGCTTCAATTCCTTTTCTACTTCATTCCTCAAGTAGATTAAATGTGGATCTCGTAATTGTCCGTCGTTAATTTGTTGAATAAGATCAGATTGCACTTGAATAGAGGCCATCAATATCATCGAGTCTTGCTCTTTCCTCAAAGCTTTCAAATCAAAATTTTCTTCTAATAACTTCCATTGCTTCACGACCAGACTAGCCATAAAACTTGTAGATTTTCTACTAAGTGCATCAGCTACAACATTGGCTTTGCCCGGGTGATAATGGATGGCACAATCATAATCCTTCATAAGTTCTATCCATCTTCGCTGTCTCATGTTTAACTCTTTCTGAGTGAAAATATATTTTAAACTCTTGTGATCAGTAAAGATTTCAAATTGTCGACCATACAAATAATGTCTCCAAATCTTTAGAGCAAAAATAATTGTTGCCAATTCCAAATCATGAGTTGGATAATTCAATTCATAACCTTTTAGTTGCCTAGAAGCATAAGCAATTACTCTCCCTTCCTACATCAAAACACATCCAAGGCCCTTTCTTGAAGCATCAGTATAAACTACAAATCCCTCACTACCACTTGGAATAGTAAGAATAGGGGCACTAGTCAATCTTCTTTTTAACTCTTGAAAACTTTGCTCACAATCATCACCCCATACAAATTTCACATTCTTTTTAGTAAGGTTGGTGAGAGGTTGAGTGATTCGAGAAAATCCCTCCACAAATCTTCTGTAATAACCTGCCATGCCCAAGAAGCTTTTAACTTCTATTACATTTGTTGGTACATCCCATTCAACTACAGCTTCCACTTTCTTTGGATCAATAGATATACCCTTCCCTGAAATCACATGGCCTAAGAAAGCAACTTCATTTAACCAAAATTCACATTTGCTGAACTTTGCATACAACTTCTTTTCTCTTAGTATGGACAATATATTTCTCAAGTGTTCCTCATGCTCCTGATTACTCCTTGAATACACCAATATGTCATCAATGAATACAATTATATAGTCATTCAAGAGCGGTTGAAATATCCTATTCATTAGTTCCATAAAAGCTGCAGGGGCATTAGTCAAACCAAAAGGCATCACCAAGAATTCATAGTGACCATATCGAGTTATAAAAGCTGTTTTTGGAATATCCCCCTCCTTGATCTTCAACTGATAGTAACCTGACGTCAGATTAATCTTAGAGAATACTTGTGCACCCTGCAGTTGATCAAACAAATCATCAATTCTGGGTATGAGATACTTGTTTTTGATGGTCACCTGATTCAACTGTCTATAATCAATACAAAGCCTTAATGTTCCATCCTTCTTCTTCACTAATAATACCGGAGCACCCCACGGTGAAACGCTGGGTCGTATGAAGCCCTTATCTAACAATTCTTGTAGTTGCTTCTTTAATTCCTCTAGCTCGAGTGGTGCCATTATGTAGGGAGGCTTAGATATTGGGGTTGTACTGGGGACCAAATCAATAAAAAATTCACCCTCTCTATCTAGAGGTAAACCCGGCAAGTCGTCTGGGAATACATCAGGGAACTCTTTCACCACTGAAATTTCATCTAGATGGGTTTCCTTATTTGAATGCTCCTTTACACACACCATATAACAAAGACAACCCTTCTGCATAAAACGATAAGCTTGAAGTAATGATATCAAGCAAGGAGGTAAATCATGCCTAATGCCCTCAAAGTAAAATATAGGCTGATCTGGTATGCAGAAAGTAATTATTTTTGTGTAGCAATCAATACTAGCATGACAGGAAGATAGCCAATCTATGCCAAGTATAATATCAAAACCCTGGATCTCTAGAATAATCAAATCAGCAAAAATTCGTGTTCTCCAATAGAGATCAAACAAGATGGGTAAACCAAGTTAGTTGCCAACCCAACAACAGTTGTTACATATAACATATAATCCAGGGGTCTAGGTAGAATATCCAAGTGACAAGCGAAGTATTGTGAAACAAATGATAAGTTGGAACCGGGATCAAACAAAACCTTTGCATTTCTTTTAGAAACATAAAGAATACCTTCAACCACAGATTTAGAAGCTTTAGAATCTTGTTCAGTGATAGCATACACTCTAGCATAGGTTGAGGGTCTAGGAGGCAGTGGCTCTTTCTTCCTGTTCAGTGGGCAATCTCTTACTTGATGATCTAACTTTCCACAAGCAAAATAGGCTCTAGTCGTCCGAAAACACTGACTTGTCTCATGATTTAATCCACATTTTGCACATGATTGAGTCCTCTGCAGTGGTTTACCTTTCTCAAATCTAGATGTCTTGATCCTCTTGTTACTAGCTTCATTTTCAATTTCTCTCTTGCTTTTGCTAGTAAATTTGTCCTTTTTGTTCTTGTCCATGATTTATTGAATTTCCTCCAAGTCTCTTTCAATTTTCAAAGCTCTTTCTACCGTATCCGCATATGTTTGTAGTTTTAAAGCTGACATTAGAATTCTTATCGCTGGTCGTAATCCCCTTTCAAACCTTCTTGCTTTTCTAGATTCATCATCAGTCATATGTGTGGCAAACCTGGAGAGCTCAGTGAATTTAGATTCATACTTTGTAACCATCATAATTCCTTGGATAAGATTCAAGAACTCCAATTCTTTTTGATCTCTCATACAATCTGAAAAATATTTATCGTTAAACTTTTCTTTGAATAACTTCCATGTCATTGGCTCATGTTTGATTTCAAAAATCCTCTTAATCATTTTCCACTAGTGTTCAGCTTCTCCTTCCAGCATGAAGGTAGCAAGAGAAACTTTCTGATCATCAGGGTAATTTAAGACATCAAATAATTTCTCTATCTGCATCATCCATCGTTCTGCCACCATTGGATCAGACTCACCACTAAAATGTTGAATCTCGGATTTTGATGATGAAGTCAATTGTCATTTGTTATCTAATCTATGTGTTGAGATAAGTGTGCAGGATTAACTACGATGAGATTAAGACAAGCAGCAGGAGTTGCCCCGGAGTCAAGATCATGATCACGTTGGGAGTTCGAGAGTTCGACGGAAGTTCGGACGGTCGTCGGAGGTTCAGAGAGAACAGATCCGAGAAGTCCAGAAGCTTGCCAAGCGAAGCTCGTCGGAACTCGCCAAGTGGATCGTCGCAAAGTCCAGGAGTATGCCGGATGTCCGCAGAAGGATCACCGAGGGTTATCGGTTGATCGACGGAAGTTGGCCGGAAACTCGCCGGAAGAAGCGATTGACGCATCGGAGCAAGCTGCAGAAGTTGTCTTAGAGATAATCGTAGTTAGCACGATGATTAAGCAGGAAAATGGGAGGTGATCCCATTAGCTTAATCTTGGGGCAATTGGGCCCCTGAAAAGATTCAAAGTGGGTCGAATGGAGTGAACCATTCGGACCCTGATTGCACCAGGAGGTGCAACCGCCCCAGCCAGGAGGTGCAACCGCCTGGGCTGTGGGGTTGAGAGGTGCAACCGCCCCAGCCAGGAGGTGCAACCGCCTGGGCTGAGGGGCTGGGAGGTGCAACCGCCAGGGCTGCACGGCTGGGAGGTGCAACCGCTCCAACCAAGAGGTTGCACCGCCAGAGCTCAAGTTCCGAGCTCTGCCAGGCGATGCAACCACCAAGCTCAGTCTTCGAGCTTTGGCAGAGTGGTGCATCAGCCTGAGCTCAGTCTCGAGCTTTGCCAGGTGATGAATTCACCAAGCTCAGTCTTCGAGCTATGGCAGAATGGTGCATCAGCTTGAGCTCAGTTTGGAGCTCTGCCAAGTGATGCAACCACCAAGCTCAGATTTCGAGCTCTGCCAGGTGATGCAACCACCAAGCTTAGTCTTCGAGCTCTGCCAGGTGATGCAACCATCGAGCTCAGTCTTCGAGCTCTGGCAGAGAAGAAGCAATCGGCAGAGCTCAGTCTTCGAGCTCTGCCAGGCGGTGCCACCTCTCCAGTTGAGAGGTGCAACCGCCTGATCCCAGAAATTCTGGGATTTGATCGATTTGATCGTTTTGAGCTCGAATTTTGAATTGGGTTGGGGCCTATAAATACCCCACCCATTCAGCACTGAAAAGATACAGACCTATACCGAAATTGTGATCTTTTCTGTGATTCTAAAGAGCTCAAAAGTGTTGTAAAGCCTTGAGTCTCCTCCTTCTGTTCTTCAAGTTTTCAACTGTAAAGTGAGGAGAGAAAGGTCTGTAAAGGTTGTCTCCTAAGCCTGTCAAAAGGAGAGAAACTGTAAGAGGGAAGTTTGGCCTTCGCCCATTGAAGGAAGGCAGCTAGTTGACGTCGGCAACCTCATCGGAGGAGGAAGCCAAAAGTGGAGTAGGTCAAGGCTGACCGAACCACTCTAAATCTCTGGTTTGCGTTTAATTTCGAGCACTTTATCATTACTGCAAACCTCCCTCATCACTACTGCTCTCTGCGCTTTCACGAACAAGTTCTAAGTGCTGTTCTTCCAATTCTGAATTCAGACGTAAACTCGTATTTTCATACATTACAGTTTACGTTTACGTTTGATTCTGCAGAACTGTTTTCCGCGCTTTTACGAACGAGCTTCCTTGCAGTTTACGCTTACATTTTAATCCTATTAATAACTGCAATCTGTCCTCTACGATTTTACGAACGTGTTTCAACATTTAGACGTAAAACTGCATTCGGACGTAAATCGGCTTTCTTCGCTCAATCATCAGATTTCAGTTTACGTTTACGTCTTGATTTCAACTGCATACTACCTTCTGCAAATATACAAACGAGTTTCAAAGTTTAGACGTAAATCTGCGTCTAGACGTAAAACTGCTTTTAGACGTAAATCTGCGTTTAGACGTAAAACTGCGTTTAGACGTAAATCTGCGTTTAGACGTAAAACTGCGTTTAAACGTAAAACTGCGTTTAGACGTAAATCTGCGTTTAGACGTAAATCTGCGCTTAGACGTAAATCTGCGTTTAGACGTAAATCTGCATTTAGACGCGAAACTGCGCTTAGACGCAAAACTGCACTTAGACGCAAAACTACGCTTAGACGCAATCTGCACTTAGACGCAAACTGCACTTAGACGCAAAACTGCGCTTAGACGCAATCTGCGCTTAGACGCAAACTGCACTTAGATACAAACTGAGAATTTGCTTTTGCATCATAATTGTTTTTGAACGAACGCAGCTTTTTGTTTTTAAATTATTATAAGATTTCCGCTGCACTAATTCACCCCCCCCCCTCTTAGTGCTCTTGATCCTAACATAAAACTGGGAGGACTAAGCTTCTTAAACTGTTCAATTACCAACCCCGTCTGGTTTGATGTCCCTATTCCATCATTTCTTCCTTGTTGGCCATGTTGTTGTTGTTGTTGCATCACTTATGCCATAGTCTCCAAAGTCCGCATGATACCACTCAATTGATCAGCAGTAGATGCAACAGGAGAACCAGATGATCTCGTCATCCTTGCTTCCTAAAACATCAAAAGAAAATTTTCTTTGATCAATCTCTAAATAAAAGTCAATAAACCTCAATTTTTCATTTTCATCAAGTACATAAAAAAATATTCTTAGTGATTCTCAAATCATGCTCTGATACCACCTATGTCACGCCCTCCCAAATATCCATGATATTAAAATTCAAGAAAACAAATCAATCCAGGATCCATACTAACATTTGAGGTCACTAAGAAAATATTCAGATTAAAATTTCACCTCTATAATCTATAAATTTATAAACCCTGTGCAGTTCATAAACATACAACACATCGCTCGATGATTCATAAAATCTGAACCCAACTCACCAAAATAATAACCACAACATAAATTCACAAATTTATAAACCCTGTGCAGTTCATAAACATATAACACATCGCTCGATGATTCATAAAATCTGAACCCAACTCACCAAAATAATAACCACAACATAAATTCACAAGTGTGGGAGTTTGTACATTCATAAAACCAACGTTTACCATAAGTTCATATCGTTACACGAATTAAACTTAACATTCCAGAATCTTAAACATAAGAGGTCCTTTAAACATTTACAAAATCCACAAGTTTAGATTCATCGTCAACATTTCATTAGATGCAGCGTGTGCTTATACAACAAAAACATATATACTAATAAAGATCTGCCCAAAATTTTTAGCTTTCCACTACCTCAGCCCAATCTTAACATTTAAGCAAGCGACAAGCTATCCTGAAAAATTTATACAACAATGAGGTGAGCATATAAAGCTCAGCAAGTGACTAACATATCCATGATAAAAGAGGAAAATTTTTAAACAAATAATGTTTCATAATGCAAGGCAAAATATAAGAATTCATAGGCATAATCTCATTAGGTGTAGAATCACAAATATCATTTCAATCAAACATAATTGGTTTATACAGATGGAGCATAGAGTAATTGGAGCATATCAATAGCATATGAAATGTTCCGGAGCATATCAACAACCTATGGAACATTTCGAAGCATAACAATAACAAATGAAACATTTTGGAGCATATCAAAGGCGTACGAAATGTTTCGGAGCATATCAATGATAAATGAAACATTTCGGAACATATAAATAGCGTATGGACCATTTTGGAGCATTTCAAAGATGAATACGAAACAGAAGCTCAAATGTCGAATTTGACGTTACATTCATATCATTCATATCCAAAGCATGTATAGAAACACATAACCAAAGCTTTTGATACCATATCAAACATACAGAAGGTGAAGTGGGACCATAACATAATACGGTATATCCATTTCTGAATGACCACCAAACATAAGTCTCCCCCGTCTGGGAGGTCTCCCACGTCTGGGAGCTCCATCCACCCACGTCTGAGTGAAGTCATAGGGGTCGACAGAGCATCTCAGGCTCTATGCATAACTCCCTTCACCATTTCAAGCGAAGGTTCACAATATCCCACAAACACCAGAGTACAAAAGGATAGTATGAACAATGAATAGCACATATCGGAAGCACACGCGGAACAACAAAACGTACATGTGCCTTTACGAGTCAATACGAAGTAAGCAATAATCTTTCACAATTATATTCAGATTTGAAAGGAATTGAAAGCAAGGGCACATATGGAATCTAAGAAATCACATACAAATCAATTCAAATAAGAAGGTTAGATGAATTCGATATCCAAAGGAATGAAACTAGAATAGGCACACATCGAAAGCAAATGCGGAACAATGGGTTATACATGTGCCTATATAAGTCAATGTGATATAGCATAAACGTTACACAATATGTTCAGGAATGGTAATAATTTATAGACAAGAGCAAACAAGAATTCAAACATTAATATAAGCCACAATTGAGTGAAGGGAACTGAACAAAATCAATTTCCAAACGAACGAAAACAGAAGATACGAAATCGATCAAAGCTTGATTTCTGATAGAATTCGAGAGGCTCATTGGATAAATACTTCAGATTGTCAATTATGCTCCAATACCCTCAAGAAAGCTATTGTCGAAAGATATATATCAATCTATTTTCTGTTGAAATAAGTTTTGTACGAATCATAGTTTCCAACAATGAGTTACCTTTGATTTGGTAACACAAGGTCAAAAACAAAATCACTATTTTGCATAATTCATAGGGTCAGATTCAACAGATAATAGGGTAGGCATTTGAATTCCAAATTTTTCAATCTGTATGTCAAAAGAAAGTCTAGTTTTGAACAAAATCAGTTTGGTACAAATCAGAATTTCCAGTAGGGACTTATAGGTATTTTAGTATCGAAAGGTCAGAAATTTTGATCCATGTTCTGCAGCATCTATAGGCTCATTTGAAACAGACGTTTGGGTAAGTATTCGGTGTCCAAAATCTACAAAATCAGTATCAAAAGAAAGATATAAGATTCTAATTTAAACGAGCTTTGTCCTGCTTGAATCCATATTTGGTGCTAAAATTTTTAGCTGAAACTGTGTATAGGGGTCAGTTTACCGAAAAAATTTCAAATCATTGGTTTTATGTCCAAAGAGAGGAATATCAGGTTCTAAGCATAAATCTTTCAGAATCAATATAGGAACATAGACTAATACTTCTGTAGGATGGGGTTAGAACACTTGTCTTTGAGAATTTTGAGGAGCATGTTGAATCTTGGATTTTGATGATGAAGTCAATTGTCATTTGTTGTCTAATCTATGTGTTGAGATAAGTGTGCAGGATTAACTACGATAAAAGTTAGACAAGCAGCAGGAGTTGTGCCGGAGTCAAGTTCATGATCACGTTGGGAGATCGAGAGTTCGACGGAAGTTCGGACGGTCGTCGGAGGTTCTGCGAGAACAGATCCGAGAAGTCCAGAAGCTTGCCAAGCGAAGCTCGTCGGAACTCGCCAAGTGGATCGTCGCAAAGTCCAGGAGTTTGTTGGAAGTCCGCAGGAGCATCAACGAGGGTTCATCGGATGATCGACGAAAGTTCGCCGGAAACTCGCCGGAAGAAGCGATTGACGCACCGAATCAAAGCTGCAGAAATTGTCTTAGATCTAATCGTAGTTAGCACGTTGATTAAGCTGGAAAATGGGAGGTGATCCCATTAGCTTAATCTTGGGGCAATTGGGCCCCTGAAAGACTGAAAATGGGCCGAATGGAGCTAACCATTCGGACCCTGATTGCATCAGGAGGTGCAACCGCCTAGGCCAGGAGGTGGCACCGCCTAGGCTAAGTCTCCCAGCGAGATTGGGCGGTGCAACCGCCCCAACCAGGAGGTGGCACCACCTGAGCTCAGTCTTCGAGCTAGACTGGGCGGTGCAACCTCCCTGACAAAGAGGTGGCACCGCCTGAGCTCGGTCTTCGAGCTCTGGCAGAGAGGTGCAACCGCCTCAGTCAAGAGGTGGCACCACCTGGGGCTCAGTCTCCGAGCTAGACTCAGGCGGTGCAACCGCCCCTGACACAGAGGTGCAACCGCCTAGGCTCAGTCTTCGAGCTCTGCCAGGTGGTGCAACCTCTCCAATCAGGAGGTGCAACCGCCTGGTCCCAGAATTCTGGGATTTGATCGTTTTGAGCTCCAAATTTGAATTGGGTTGGGGCCTATAAATACCCCACCCATTCAGCACTGAAAAGATACAAACCTACACCGAATTCTTGATCTTTTCTGTGATTCTAAGAGCTCAAATTTGTGTAAAGTCCTAAAGTTCTCCTCTTTATGTTCTTCAAGTCTTGAGTTGTAAAGAGAGGAGAGAAAGGTCCTGTAAGGGTTGTCTCCTGAGCCCATCAAAAGGAGTGAATCTATAAAAGGGCAGTTGGCCTTCGCCTATTGAAGGAAGGCCTCTAGTTGACGTCGGTGACCTCGTTGGTGGAGGAAGCCAAAAGTGGAGTAGGTCAAGACTGACCGAACCACTCTAAATCTCTGGTTTGCGTTTATTTTGAGCACTTTATCATTACTGCAAACCTCCTACATAGCTACTGCTCTCTGCGCCTTTACGAACAAGTTTCTAAGTACTGATCTTTCCGAATCTGCATTCAGACGTAAATCGGTGTTTTCATACATTACAGTTTACGTTTACGTTTTGATTCTGCAAAACTGTCTTCTGCGCTTTTACGAACAAGTTTCTAAGTGCTAATCTATCCGAATCTGTATTCAGACGTAAATCGATGTTTTCATACATTACATTTTATGTTTACGTTTTGATTCTGCAAAACTGTCTTCTGCACTTTTACGAACGAAGTTTCTAAGTTCAGATCCCTTTAAAACTACGTTTAGACGTAAACTGTGCAAACTGTGTTTAGACGTAAAACTGTGTTTTAGACGTAAACTACTTTTAAACGCAAAACTACGTTTATACGTAAAAGTGCGTTTAGACGCAAATTGCGTTTAGACGTAAAACTACGTTTAGACGTAAAACTGTGTTTAGACGTAAAACTGCGTTTAGACGCAAACTGCACTGTGCTAGGCGCAATCTGATCTTAGACGTAAACTGCGCTTAGACGCAAACTGCGCTTAGACGCAATATGCATTTAGACGTAAACTACATTTAGACGCAAACTGTGTAAACTGCGCTTAGACGCAAACTGTGTTTAGACGTAAACTGCACTTAATCATAAGTATTCTTAGAATCGGCTTTTGCATCATAATAGTTTTATCAAACGAACGCAGCTTTCGTTTTTAATCGCTGAAAGATTTCCGCTGCACTAATTCACCCCCCCCTCTTAGTGCTCTCGATCCTAACAATTGGTATCAGATCAAGGTTAACTCTCTAACTGATTAAAACCCAAGAGAAATGGCGTACGCCGGAAACCAAGAGGGGCATTCTATTACGCGTCCACCCATGTTCAGTGGGACGGACTACACCTACTGGAAGACTCGAATGAGGATCTTTCTTATTTCTATGGATTTTGAACTGTGGAATCTTGCCGAAAATGGATTTTCGAAGTCTTCTCTTCTAATGATCGATTGTAATGATTTGGAGAAGAAGGCTTTCGCTCTTAATGCAAAGGCTATGAATGCCTTATTTTGTGCACTTGATAAAAACGAGTTTAACCGTGTTTCAACTTGTGAAACTGCATTTGATATTTGGCACACACTCGAAATGACCCATGAAGGCACAAGTAGAGTAAAAGAGTCAAAAATCAATTTGCTGTTACATTCTTTCGAACTTTTCCAGATGAAACCGAGTGAAACCATTGGCGACATGTTTACCCGTTTCACGGATGTCGTCAATGGTCTAAAAGGACTCGGAAAGAGCTTTTCTGATTTTGAGCTTGTTAATAAGATACTAAGATCCCTTCCTAACAGTTGGGATCCTAAAGTCACTGCTATTCAAGAGGCAAAAGATTTACGAAATTTCCCTCTTGAAGAACTAATCGGGTCATTAATGACCTACGAAATGACTTGTAAAGCTCATGAAGAGCAGGAAGACATCCTTCCAAAGAATAGGAAGGATATGACACTCAAAACTTCTGAATGCCACTTGAGAGAAAACTCAAGTAATGAGGACTGTGATGATGACTTGGCACTTCTAACAAGAAAGTTTAAAAAGTTCTTTAAAAGAAACAAGTTTAAGAATGATGCAAAAAATAAACTTGAACCCAAGAAGGACCAAGTAATCTGCTATGAATGCAAAAAGCCGGGACACTACAAGAGTGATTGTCCCCAAGTCAAAAGGAGAACATCAAAGAAGAAGGCGCTTCAAGCAACATGGGATGACTCGAGCGCATCCGAAGAAGAGGAGTCCAACACCGAGCAAGTTGCTCATTACGCCTTAATGGCCATCGAAGATGAGGTAACAAATTCAATAGATGCAGATTTATCATTCGATGAATTATTAAATGCTTTCCATGAATTGTTTGATGAGTGTAAGACTATCAGTAGTAAATACAAATTGCTAAAAAAGGAGCATAATAATCTTATTTGTAATTTCGATAAGTTAAATGCTGAACATCATGATAGTTTAATCCCATGCATAAAATGCCATGATCTAGAAACTCTCCAAAAAGAAAACTTGCTACTTAAGGACACCTTGAAGAAATTCGAGGTTGGTAGCAAGTCATTGAACATGATCCTTACAAACAAGGGTCACGTTCCTAAAAGAAGTGGAATTAGATTCGTGAGAAGTCCTCACCAAAATCCAACCACCTTCATAAAAGGCTCCATCTTACATATTCGACATCAAGACAAATGTAACTTCTGTTGTAAATTTGGACACAAGACACATTGTTGTCCATTCAAGAAAATAAGTCCAAACAAATTGATTTGGGTTCCTAAAGGAACCATGACAAATTCTATGCAACATGATAAGAAATGTAGATCTATTTATGAGGCACCCAAAAGCAAATGGGTACCTAAACATCATCCTTTCTTGTAGAAAACTAAACCTTCGCAAGCTAGGAGCAAGAGATGGTACCTTGATAGTGGATGCTCAAGGCATATGACCGGAGATCCATCTCAATTCTCTAAGCTCACTAGCATAGACGAAGGATATGTCACCTTCGGAGACAACAACAAGGGTAAAATCATTGGCAAAGGAACCATAGGTAACAAATCCAACTTCTCTATTGAAGATGTTTTGCTAGTTGATGGTTTAAAACATAACCTCTTGAGCATTAGTCAATTATGTGATAAAGGATATATTATAAGATTTGAATCTAATGCTTGCATCATTGAAAAACCACACAAAAATATATCTATGATTGCATTGAAACAAAATAACGTATACACTATTGACATCAATGATTTGTGTAATGAAATGTGTTTTTCTGCTTTGAATGAGGATGCTTGGATATGGCATAGAAGATTAGGTCATGCTAGCATGAAACTAATCACTCAAATATCATCCAAAGAACTTGTAAGAGGAATTCCTCATATCAAGTTCATCAAAGATAATGTATGTGATGCTTGCCAATTAGGTAAACAAATTAAGAGTAGCTTCAAATCTAAAAATCAAATAAGCACCTCTAGGCCCTTACAATTGATCCATATGCACTTGTTCGGACCAATCTCCACATCAAGCCTAGGAGGTAGCAAATACGCCTTCGTCATCGTGAATGACTATAGCAGATACACATGGACTTACTTCTTAAAACAGAAAAGTGAGTGCCTTAGATCTTTTACCAAGTTTTGCAAACTTGTTCAGAATGAGAAAGGGTCTATGATTTCATCAATTAGAAGTGATCATGGTGGTGAATTTTAAAACCATGATTTCCAAGAATTTTGTGAACTCAATGGATACAACCATAATTTCTCTACTCCTAGAAATCCTTAACAAAATGGAGTTGTAGAAAGAAAAAATCGAAATTTACAAGAAATGGCAAGAACCATGTTGAATGAACACAACCTACCCAAATATTTTTGGGCCGAAGCCGTAAATACTGCATGCTACATTTTGAATAGAGTTCTAGTAAGACCTCTACTAACCAAAACTCCCTATGAGTTATGGAACAATAAAAAACCCAATGTTTCATATTTTAAAGTCTTTGGGTGTAAGTGTTTTATCTTAAATGAAAAGGACAACTTAGGAAAATTTGATGCTAAATCCGATGAAGGAATCTTTCTTGGTTATTCTACTGTTTCTAAAGCCTTTCGTATCTTCAATAAAAGAACTTTAATTATCGAAGAATCCATTCATGTTGTTTTCAATGAGATTTCCGAAATCACGAAAAATGATCTTGACGAAGATGTTAATTTTGATTCCTTGAATTTAAATAAAACCCCTTCTCCAACTAGCAACTTGGATGCATCCACTCCCGAAATATCCTTACCCAAGGATTGGAAGTATCTAGATGCTCATCCGAAGGAGCTAATCTTAGGAGACACGTCAAAGGGGGTTCAAACACGATCTTCTCTTAAAACTTTTTGTGCAAACGCCGCCTTTCTCTCCCAAATTGAACCCAAATGCGTTGACGAAGCCATGAAAGATGATTCATGGATTATCGCAATGTAAGATGAATTGAATCAATTTGAGAGAAATGATGTGTAGAAGCTTGTTCCTAGGCCAAATGACCATTTAGTTATTGGTACTAAATGTTAGGATCAAGAGCACTAAGAGGGGGGGGGGTGAATTAGTGCAGCGGAAATCTTATAAGAATTTAATAACCAAAAGCTGCGTTCGTTCAAAAACTATTATGATGCAAAAGCAAATTCTCAGTTTGTATCTAAGTACAGTTTACGTCTAAGCGCAGATTGCGTTTAAGCGCAGTTTTGCGTCTAAGCGCAGTTTTGCGTCTAAGCGCAGTTTTGCGTCAAAACTCAGATTTACGTCTAAATGCAGATTTACGTCTAAACGCAGATTTACGTCTAAACGCAGTTTTACGTCTAAACGCAGTTTTACGTCTAAACACAGTTTTACGTCTAAACGCAGATTTACGTCTAAACGCAGTTTTACGTCTAAACGTAGTTTTACGTCTAAACGCAGATTTACGTCTAAACGCAGTTTTACGTCTAGACGCAGATTTACGTCTAAACTTTGAAACTCGTTTGTATAATCGCAGAAGGCAGTATGCAGTTGAAAACAAGACGTAAACGTGAACTGAAATCTGATGATTGAGCGAGGAAAGCCGATTTACGTCTGAATGCAGTTTTGCGTCTAAATGTTGAAACTCGTTCGTAAAATCATAGAGGACAGATTGCAGTTATTAATAGGATTAAAATGTAAGCGTAAACTGCAAAGAAGCTCGTTCGTAAAAGCACGGAAAACAGTTCTGCAGAATCAAACGTAAACGTAAACTGTAATGTATGAAAATACGAATTTACGTCTGAATGCAGATTTGGGAGAACAGCACTTAGAACTTGTTCGTGAAAGCGCAGAGAGCAGTAGTGATGAGGGAGGTTTGCAGTAATGATAAAGTGCTCGAAAATAAACGCAAACCAGAGATTTAGAGTGGTTCGGTCAGCCTTGACCTACTCCACTTTTGGCTTCCTCCACCGATGAGGTTGCCGACGTCAACTAGGTGCCTTCCTTCAATGGGCGAAGGCCAAACTTCCCTCTTACAGTTTCTCTCCTTTTGACAGGCTTAGGAGACAACCTTTACAGACCTTTCTCTCCTCACTTTACAATTGAAAACTTCAAGAACAGAAGGAGGAGACTTAAAGGCTTTACAACACTTTTGAGCTCTTAGAATCACAGAAAAGATCAAGATTTCGGTATAGGTCTGTATCTTTTCAGTGCTGAATGGGTGGGGTATTTATAGGCCGCAACCCAATTCAAAATTCGAGCTCAAAACGATCAAATCGATCAAATCCCAGAATTCTGGGATCAGGCGGTTGCACCTCTTGACTGGAGAGGTGGCACCGCCTGGCAGAGCTCGAAGACTGAGCTCTGCCGATTGCTTCTCTCTGCCAGAGCTCGAAGACTGAGCTCGATGGTTGCATCACCTGGCAGAGCTCGAAGACTGAGCTTGGTGATTGCATCACCTGGCAGAGCTCGAAACTGAGCTCGGTGGTTGCATCACCTGGCAGAGCTCCAAGCTGAGCTCAGGCTAATCCACCTCTCTGCCAAAGCTCGAAGACTGAGCTTGGTGAATGCATCACCTGGCAGAGCTCGAGACTGAGCTCAGGCTGATGCACCAATCTGCCAGAGCTCGAAGACTGAGCTTGGTGGTTGCATCGCCTGGCAGAGCTCGGAACTTGAGCTCTGGCGGTGCAACCTCTTGGCTGGGGCGGTTGCACCTCCCAGCCTCGCAGCCCAGGCGGTTGCACCTCCTGGCTGGGGCGGTTGCACCTCTCAACCCCACAGCCCAGGCGGTTGCACCTCCTGGCTGGGGCGGTTGCACCTCTCAACCCCACAGCCCAGGCGGTTGCACCTCCTGGCTGGGGCGGTTGCACCTCTCAACCCCACAGCCCAGGCGGTTGCACCTCCTGGCTGGGGCGGTTGCACCTCCTGGTGCAATCAGGGTCCGAATGGTTCACTCCATTCGACCCACTTTGAATCTTTTCAGGGGCCCAATTGCCCCAAGATTAAGCTAATGGGGTCACCTCCCATTTTCATGCTTAATCATCATGCTAACTACGATTAACTCTAAGACAACTTCTGCAGCTTTGCTCCGATGCGTCAATCGCTTCTTCCGGCGAGTTTCCGGCCAACTTCCGTCGATCAACCGATAACCCTCGGTGATCCTTCTGCGGACATCCGGCATACTCCTGGACTTTGCGACGATCCACTTGGCGAGTTCCGACGAGCTTCGCTTGGCAAGCTTCTGGACTTCTCGGATCTGTTCTCTCTGAACCTCCGACGACCGTCCGAACTTCCGTCGAACTCTCGAACTCCCAACGTGATCATGATCTTGACTCCGGCGCAACTCCTGCTGCTTGTCTTACTCTCATCGTAGTTAATCCTGCACACTTATCTCAACACATAGATTAGATAACAAATGACAATTGACTTCATCATCAAAATCCGAGATTCAACACTAAATGGGTTTTCAGAAACAAGCAAGATGAAAATGGTATTGTGGTTAGAAACAAGGCTAGATTAGTGGCCAAAGGTTTCAACCAAGAAGAAGGTATCGATTACGAAGAAACCTTCGCACCTGTGGCTCGATTGGAAGCCATAAGGATGCTCCTTGCCTACGCTAGTAGTAATAATTTTAAGTTATTTCAAATGGATGTTAAAAGCGCTTTTCTAAATGGCTTTATTTCCGAAGAAGTTTATGTTGAACAACCTCCTGGATTTGAAAATAATAGCCTCCCTAATCATGTGTTTAGATTAACTAAAGCTCTCTATGGTTTAAAACAAGCCCCAAGAGCTTGGTATGAGAGACTTAGTTCTTTTCTTATCAAAAATAACTTTACAAAAGGCAAGGTTGATACTACATTGTTTATCAAGAATTTTGAAAATAATTTTCTCATTGTTCAGATTTATGTTGATGATATTATCTTTGGCTCTACAAATGAATCTCTTTGTGAATCTTTTGCTAAAACTATGAGTCTTGAATTCGAAATGAGCTTAATGGGAGAATTAACATTCTTCTTTGGTTTACAAATCAAACAACTAAGCAATGGCATCTTTATTTGTCAAACTAAATATGCCATGAATTTATTAAAAAGGTTTAATATGAACAACTCAAAGGCTAGTAACACTCTTATGAGCACCTCCACTAAGTTAGAAATTGATGAAAGTGGAGAAAGCTTTGATAAAAAAACTTATAGGGGTATGATAGGAAGTTTACTTTACCTCACTGCCACTAGACCAGACATCATGTTCAATGTAGGACTTTGTGCTAGATTTCAATCAAACCCTAAGATATCTTATCTCAAAGTAGTTAAAAGAATACTTAGATATCTTAATGGAACCACAAATCTAGGATTATGGTACCCAAAATCAGAAAATTTTGAGTTAACAGCTTATGCTGATGCGGACTTTGCTGGCTATAGACTAGATAGAAAAAGCACATCAGGATCATGTCAATTTTTAGGACATGCCCTTGTTTCCTGGTCATCTAAGAAACAAAGCTCGGTTGCTCTATCAACAACCGAAGCTGAATATATTGCAGCAAGTGCATGCTGTGCACAAGTTGTATGGATGAAAAACACTTTAGAAGATTACAAAGTTAATCTTAAAGATATTCCCATTAAATATGATAACACGAGTGCAATATGCTTAACTAAGAATCCTATACAACACTCAAGAACAAAACATATTGATATTAGACATCACTTTATACGAGATCATGTCACTAATCATGACGTAACCATATAGTTCATTGATACTAAACATCAACTAGCTGACATTTTTACAAAACCTCTAAGTGAAGAACAATTTGATTTCATTCGAAGAGAATTAGGAATGTTGATATGTCCGAATAGATAAATTTATTAAAATTATTTTTCGGACTATATTGAATGATCAAATCACTTGATTGTCATGTTTCTATGATTATATGTGAAAATCTGCAACAAAATCTTGTCCGAATTTATTCGAATGCTATAAAACAGATTTTCTCCTACACTTTCATGAAAAATAAGTTTCTGAAATAGATTTGATGAAGTGATTCATGTGTATCTATTCCATCCTGCAAAATCTTTACATAGACAATGGATTATAACAAAAAGGGGAAGATGTATTTAAAGCAATCTATGTAAATTTCCTCTATAAGCTTGCTATTATTATTTTCCTGGTATCATAATTACTATGCTTTTTGTTGATGACAAAGGGGGAGATATATGAATTGATAAACACTGCCATGATTAGAAATACTATGAGTGATGCTATAAACACTGCTATGATTATGCCATCCTTGCATCGCCAAGAGATATATGAACATGTGCTAAAGTTGGCATTATGCCCTGAGTTGATATCTTATCATGTGAAGAAAATGTAAAACTTGCTAGAATATTTCAAATGTGTGCATCATGTAATAGTGCTTCACAGCTTTATATGATAATGTTCAAACTACATGATGAATAGTTACAAACACAATCATATAAACTTGATGATGTATGTCAAGCCTTGACATCATCTTTGAAGAGATACATCATGATGAGTATCATGATGGGAGTATTGATAAGTTTAACTGATCTAACTTATCAATACGTCACTTGAATTCTTAGGTCTTGAATTCAAGGTTGACTTATCTCAACTATGGCATATAGACAAGGGGAGTTAAGGATAACTCCATTATCAATTGATTGTCATCATCAAAAAGGGGGACATTGTTGAATCTTGGATTTTGATGATGAAGTCATTTGTCATTTGTTGTCTAATCTATGTGTTGAGATAAGTGTGCAGGATTAACTATGATAAAAGTTAGACAAGCAGCAGGAGTTGCGCCGGAGTCAAGTTCATGATCACGTTGGGAGTTCGAGTGTTCGACGGAAGTTCGGACGGTCGTCGGAGGTTCTGCGAGAACAGATCCGAGAAGTCCAGAAGCTTGCCAAGCGAAGCTCGTCGGATCTTGCCAAGTGGATCGTCGTAAAGTCCAGGAGTTTGCCGGAAGTCCGCAGGAGCATCACCGAGGGGTCATCGGATGATCGACGGAAGTTCACCGGAAACTCGCCGGAAGAAGCGATTGACGCACCGAAGGAAAGCTGCAGAAATTGTCTTAGATCTAATCGTAGTTAGCACGTTGATTAAGCTAGAAAATGGGAGGTGACCCCATTAGCTTAATCTTGGGGCAATCGGGCCCCTGAAAGACTGAAAATGGGCCGAATGGAGCTAACCATTCGGACCCTGATTGCATCAGGAGGTACAACCGACTAGGCCAGGAGGTGGCACCGCCTGGGCTAAGTCTCCCAGCGAGACTGGGCGGTACAACCGCCCTAGCCAGGAAGTGGCACCTCCTGAGCTCAGTCTTCGAGCTAGACTGGACGGTGCAACCTCCCTGATAGAGAGGTGGCATCGCCTGAGCTCGGTCTTCGAGCTCTAGCAGAGAGGTGCAACCGCCTCAGTCAAGAGGTGGCACCGCCTGGGGCTCAGTCTCCAAGCCAGACTCAAGCGGTGCAACCGCCGCTGACACAGAGGTGCAACCGCCTGGGCTCAGTCTTCGAGCTCTACCAGGCGGTGCAACCTCTCCAGTCAGGAGGTGCAACCGCCTAGTCCCGGAATTCCGGGATTTGATCGTTTTGAGCTCCAAATTTGAATTGGGTTGGGGCCTATAAATACCCCACCCATTCAGCACTGAAAAGATACAGACCTACACCAAATTCTTGATCTTTTCTGTGATTCTAAGAGCTTAAATTTGTGTAAAGTCCTAAAGTTCTCCTCTTTCTGTTCTTCAAGTCTTGAGTTGTAAAGAGAGGAGAGAAAGGTCCTGTAAGGGTTGTCTCCTGAGCCCATCAAAAGGAGTGAATTTGTAAAAGGGCATTTGGCCTTCGCCTATTGAAGGAAGGCCTCTAGTTGACGTCGGTGACCTCGTCGGTGGAGGAAGCCAAAAGTGGAGTAGGTCAAGACTGACCGAACCACTCTAAATCTCTGGTTTGCATTTATTTTGAGCACTTTATCATTACTGCAAACCTCCTACATAGCTACTGCTCTTTGCGCCTTTACGAACAAGTTTCTAAGTGCTGATCTTTCCGAATCTGCATTCAGACGTAAATCGGTGTTTTCATACATTATAGTTTATGTTTACGTTTTGATTCTGCAAAACTGTCTTCTGCGCTTTTACGAACAAGTTTCTAAGTGCTGATCTTTCCGAATCTGTATTAAGACGTAAATCGGTGTTTTCATACATTACAGTTTAAAACTGCGTTTAGACGTAAATTGTGCAAACTGTGTTTAGACGTAAAACTGTGTTTTAGACATAAACTACTTTTAAACGCAAAACTACGTTTAGACGTAAAACTGCGTTTAGACGCAAACTGCGTTTAGACGCAAACTGCGTTTAGACGTAAAACTACGTTTAGACGTAAAACTGTGTTTAGACGTAAAACTGCGTTTAGACGCAAACTGCACTGCGCTTAGACGCAATCTGAGCTTAGACGCAAACTGCGCTTAGACGCAAACTATGCTTAGACGTAATCTGCATTTAGACGCAAACTACATTTAGACGCAAACTGTGTAAACTGCGCTTAGATGTAAACTGCACTTAATCACAAGTATTCTTAGAATCGGCTTTTGCATCATAATAGTTTTATCAAACGAATGCAGCTTTCGTTTTTAATCGCTGAAAGATTTCCGCTGCACTAATTCACCCCCCCCTCTTAGTGCTCTCGATCCTAACAAAGCAGTGTGCTGGAAGAGTTCCAAGTAAGATACTACTACTGACTCGATCATAGAGGCGAAGTACATTGCTACATCAGATGCAAGAAAGGAGGGAGTCTGGGTGAAGAAGTTCATCACAGATTTGAGAGTCGTGCCGGATAGCAAGGAGCCGATTTCCTTATATTGCGACAACAACGGGACAATTGCTCAAGCAAAGGAACCCAGGTCTCATCATAAATCTAAGCATGTTCTGAGGAGGTTCCACCTTATCAGAGAGATCGTAACCCGAGGAGATGTAGTAGTGGAAAGAGTTCCATCCGAAGATAACATTGCAGATCCATTGACAAAGCCATTGTCTCAAATTATCTTTGAGCGTCATAGGGGTCTGATGGGGATCAGACACATAGGTGATTGGCTTTAGGTCAAGTTGGAGATTGCTAGTCATAGGTGCCCAGCAAGCCAATCACATGAGTGATGGCATGTGTGACTTGACACAGAATCTTTTTACTTATTATATTTTAGCATTTATCACTTTATATTAATTATTTCATATATACATGTATATATTGTGATGTCCTTGGATCCGTGCAATGAGAATCGGATCGTGATGAGATCACAATAATGAGACCGATTTAGCTTTAAACACATATCCTAAATAATCCCGGCCATAGGTGACTCGAGAGGGACATCGTGATAACTCGACAGACTAGTGTGCTATATACCCATCCAAATGATGGATGCAGCTGGTCTCATAGCTGCTCATATGGGGATACTAGGGATGCAGTACAGGTGCTCATTGGAGAATGAGTTCACTGATTGATCCGCTTTTGGAATGTGGATGGTTGATGATGCCTTATTGTCAAACAGTGATTCCATAGTCCTAGTGGTGTATTTGGTGCTTAGACTTAATATACCAAGGAGGTCCTGTATGAGTGTTGCACTCTTTGATTCCAAACTTATAGGTTTGGATGTCGCAGATCTAGTACAGTTGGTCATTGGGAGTGATAGTCGACCTTACGAGAGCTATTAAGTGTCGATAGAGGATCATCCACTCTCGGCGTCATGAGAGGAATATCTTAAATGTTCTTACTTAGACAAATCCCTGGCTAGGGTCATTCGGGTTGAGAGAGAAAGAGTTCTCCGAGAGAATCCGGTTAGAGCGAGACTCAAGTAGAAACCGTATGGGTCTGATAGCATCATACTCGATATACGGTCTCTTGGATATTAGATGGATGAGGGACTATAGTTATACGGTAATTGAGGATAAACAGGTCTAATGGATTGGATTCCCTTATATCGTATAGGGACTACGGCGTAGTGGCCTAGTACGTCCGTAGTCGATGAGTCAAGTGAATTATTACAGAGATAATAATTCACTAAGTTAGAAGGAGTTTTGACAGGTATGACTCATGGCCAGCTCGATATTGGGCCTAGAGGGTTACACACATATGGTAGCATTACGATGAGTAGAGGTTCAGATATGAGATATCCGCTAGAGCCCCTGTTTTATTGGATATCCAATAAGCCCCTGAATTATTGGATACCATGGACGAGATCCAATAAGAGCCCATGAGAGATTATTGGATAGAGATCCACTAATCTAAAAGGCTTGGGTAATTGGATGCAAATTGAATACTGACTAGGGGAGGATCCATTAGGTTTTGATAGGGGGCCTCTATAAATAGGATGGATTTAGAGCCTCATAGGCTAGAGCCTTTGCCTGCCTCTCCTATTCTCCTCCCCCTCTCCATCTCAGAGTAGGCCTAGAGTTTTGAGGAGCATCGTCGCAGCCCTACTGTGTGGATCACTGCTAGAGAGGAGGAGCTTGACCTCCTTCATCCTCTCCTAAAGATCTACAAGGAAATAGGGATATATGATCTCCCTAGATAACACAATCTACTCTATACGCAGTTTTAAGTTTCGCGGATTTTGTGTACTAATCTTTGCACGACGATGAACATATCATTGGGAATAGGGGATTTTGTTTTTCTTGTTCTTCCACTGCGCATGTGATGTCGCCCCCAAGATTTCCCAATAGAAATCTGATTGAATTCGTTTTTATCTAAGATGCAAAATAATGCATTCATAGCCTTTGCATTTAGAGAAAACGTCTTCTTCTCTAAATCATTCCAATGGTTCATTGGAAGAGAAGACATTTCAAATCTGTTTTCGACTATGTGCCATAAATCAAGATTTAATGAAAGCAAAAAAACTCTCATTCGAGTTTTCTAGTCTGTCCCATTGAAGAAGGGAGGACGAATGAGAGATTGACTCTCTTGAAAGTTGAAAACAACCATTTCTATTTGGGTGTTAAACCAAAGTAGAAAACCGTCGCTCTGATACCAATTGTTGGGATCAAGAGCACTAAGGGGGTGGGGGGGGTGAATTAGTTAAGATAAAGAGCAGAATATAAATGCAAACCAAGATTTAGAGTGGTTCAGTCAAACTTGACCTACATCCACTTTTGGCTTCCTCCTTCGATGAGGTCACTGGCATCCACTAGAGGCCTTCCTTCAATAGGCGAAGGCCAACCACCCTTTTACAGCTTTTCTCCTTTTGATGGGCTTAGGAGACAACCCTTATAAGTTTTTACTCCTCCCTTGAATAATCAACACTTAGAAAGAAAGAGGGAGAAGAACTCTAGATTTTACAACACTTTTAAGCTCTCAAATACTCATAATAAAAGCAAGCTTTCGGTTACCTTTTCATGCAGAAAGGGTGGGGTTTATATAGGCCACAATCAGTTTGAATTTGGAGCTCAAAAGTGTCATCTCTCGGATTTCCGGGGTCTTGGCGGTACCACCACCAGAGCTGGGTAGTACTAACGCTTGGCATCTGACATTGAGCGGTACTACCACTCAATTTGGGCGGTACTACCGCCTGATATCGCTCGGAGACCAAGCTCAGTCGGTACCACCGCTTGATAGGGGCGGTACCATCGCTGGCAGTAATAACTGCTGGCGGTACCACCACCTGACAGTACTGCCCAAAATTCTTGGGAAACCAAGTCTCCTGGGCAGTGCCACCGCTTGGCAAGAATTCTGGGTTCGAATGGCTGATCCATTCGGCCAAATTTGGGTCTGCCAAGGGTCCAGTTGGCCCTAGATTAAGTTAATGGGATCACCTATCAATCCTAACTTAATCTACATGCTAACTTTGATAATTAAGACATCATTACTGCATATCGTGTTCCGGTGCGTCAATCGCTTCTTCCTACGAGCTTCCGGTGAACTTCCGGTGAACATCTAACGAACCCTCGGTGATACTCCGGCGGACTCCCTGCAAACTCATGGACTTGCGACGATCCTCTTGGTGAGTTCTAACGAGCTTCTTTGGCAAGCTCTTGGACTTCTCGGATTGTTCCCGCAGAACCTCCAACGACCGTCCAGACTTCTGACGAACTTTCGAACCCCCAATTTGATATTTATCTTGAATCCGGCTCAACACCTACTGCATATCTTACTGCCATCGTAGTTACTCCTGGACATGTAAAATAAACTTCGATCTAGACAATTAATACTAAGCATTGATCAAGTTGTCCGACATGTCATTGGTCCCCCGACGCTTCGTTCGATTCTTCGGCGCATCCTCCTCTCTTACGGCCTATTGCCCAATCAGCCAGTTGACTCTACAACTCCGATATCCTTGGTGCAATACTCGATCTTCTTGGCCTGATGTCTGAATCCATGAGCCGAAGCCTTCTGTTGATACGTTGATCGATCCACCGGCCCGATGTCCAATGTTCCGACATGTTCCTCTAGCCCAACATGATTTTTCCTATTTTAATTGTCTCATCCTGATCGAAGTATCCTGCATCACTCAAAATGCAAATTAAAACATAAACACAATTATCAATTGGTTTCATCATCAATATATGAGATTCAACAAATGATAGCAAGTCTAATTCAAGGTATATGTTCACTCCGAATGAAGGAATAGTATACCGGAAGAGTTCCAAGTAAGATACTACTGTTGACTAGACCATAGAGGTGGAGCACATTACCACGGTAGAAGCAGCAAAAGAGGAAGTTTGGATGATTCTTATCACAGATCTAGGAATCATGTCGGGTAGCGAGGAGTGGATTCCCTTATATTGTGACAACAACAGGGCAATTGCTCAAATATGCTGAGGGTTGAAGAACCAATCTAGAAGGACCAAAAGGTTTTTGTAGCCAAGAGAGTTGTGATCCTTGAGGAGGAACACATTCTTGGTGGAGATAGTGGGAGCTTGATAGAGTTTAACGAGGTTGGAGAACCTAGCTCAAGCACCACTCCACAGCCCGAGTTTGTTCAAGTACTTAGCACACAAGTTCCAATTTTATATAGGTCCGACAAAGTATCCCATCCTCCTAAGAGATATGTGAGATATATTAAAGGACATGATATTGAGGATATTGATCCTCAGACCTACAAGGAGGCTATTACTAGTATAGACTCCGGAAAGTGGCAAGAAGCCATGAATTTTGAGATGGATTCCATGTACTAGAACAAAGTTTGGAACCTAGTTGATGCACCCGAGGGTATTCTACCCATCAGTTGCAAATGGATCTTCAAGAAGAAGATTGGAGTAGATGGAAAGGTAGAGACCTATAAAGCAAGGTTAATGGCTACGGGGTATCGTCAAAGACAAGGTGTTGACTATGATGAAATCTTCTCATCCGTAGCTAGGGTAAAATCCATCTGAATTTTATTTGCTATTGTAGCACACTATGATTATAAGATCTGGCAGATGGATGTGAAAATCACGTTCCTCCATAGCAACCTCGAGGAGTAGGGTCATATGATATAGCTAGAGGGATTCATGTCTAAGGATTGCCCAAATAAGGTGTGTATGTTGCTTAGGTCCATTTATGGACTAAAGCAAGCTTCCTAAAGTTGGAATATAACATTTAGTGAGGCAATTTGATCTTACGACTTTATTAAGAATGAATATGAGCCTTGTGTGTACAAAAAGGTAAGTGAGAGCGCTATTACCTTCTTAGTGTTATATATGGATGACATCCTAATCATTGGGAATGATGTAGGAATGCTATCCATAATAAAAACTTGGTTACCTAGATATTTCTCAATAAAAGACTTAAGGGAAGCATCCTATATCTTAAGGATTAAGATCTACAGAGATAGATCCAAGAGGATGCTTGTCTTATCCCAATCCAAGTACGTAGATACCATTATCAAAAGGTTTAGCATGAAAAATTCCAAGAGAGGTCTCCTACTGATGAGATATGGGATATCGATTTCTAAGAGTATGTTCCCAAAAACTCTTGAAAAAAGGACAAACATGGATAGGAAACCCTATGCCTCAGCGATTGGGTCTATCATGTATGTTATGCGCTATACTAGGCCTTATATAACGAATGCGTTGAGTGTCACAAGCAGGTATCAAGCGAATCCAAGCTTGGAGTCTTGGAAAGCGGTAAAGTGGATCCTTAAGTACTTGAGAAGTACTAAGGGTCTTTTACTTGTATATGGAGGTAGTAGCTGCCACGCCCCTAAAAAATATCTATGATATTAAAATTCAAGAAAACAAATCTATCCAGGATCCAAACTAACATTTGAGGTCACTAAGAAAATATTCAAGTCAAAATTTCACCTCTATAATACTCAAATTCATAAACCCTGTGCAGTTCATAAACATACAACACATCACTCGATAATTCATAAAATATGAACCCAACTCATCAAAATAATAACCACAAAATAAATTCACAAGTGGGGAAGTCTATGCAGTCACAAAACCAACGTTTACCATAAGTTTATATCATTACACGAATTAAACTTAATATTCCAGAATCCTAAACACGAGAGATCCTTTAACTTATACAAAATCCATAAGTTTAGATTCATCGTCAACATTTTATTAGATGCAGAGTGACTTATACAACAAAAACATATATGCTAATAAAGATCTACCCAAAATCTTCTAACTTTCCACTGCCTTAGTCGAATCTTAACATTTAAGCAAGCGACGAGCTATCCTGAAAAATTTATACAACAACAGGGTGAGCATATAAAGCTCAACAAGTGACTAACATATCCAGGTCAAAAGATGACAATTTCCAAAGAGATAATGTTTCAAAATGCAAGGCAGAATATAAGAATTCATAGACATAATATCATTAGGTGTAGAATCACAAATGTCATTTCAATCAAACATATTTGGTTCATAACAGATGGGGCATAGAGTAATTTGAGCATATTAGCAACGAATGTAATATTCCTCACTTTTGAAAATTTATTAATAAGGATTTATATGTAAATTGGAGGATCTATATGTAAATATAGGAATTTCAAGGACTAAACTGTTAAGTTATAAAAAGAAAAAAATAAAGAAAACCGAAAATTTTGGTTTTATCCCACCGCCTCCCACGCTCTCTCTGTTTCTTCGAGAAATAGAGAGAGGAGCGGTGGGGCATGGGGAGAAGAAGAAGAGAAGTTGAGGGAGAAGAGAAGAAAAGAAGAAGAAGAGGGAAAAGAAGAGATTAGGAAGAAGAGGGAGAAGAGAAGAAAAGAAGAAGAAGAAGAAGAAGAGAGGGAAGATGGAGAGGAGAGAGAGAGAGGCAGCAGCTGCAGCTAGGGCTGCAGCACCTCTGTTTCCGCAGGTGGAAACAGAGGAGAGGATGTGTGGGGCATTGGGGAGGAGAAGGGAAGAGGAAGAAGAAGAAGAAGAAGAAGAAGAAGAAGAAGAAGAAGAAGAGAGGAGGATAGTTGTGGCAAGGCTGCAGCGAGGAGATGTGTGGTGTTGGGGAGGAAAAAGGAAGAGGAGAAGAAGAGAAGGAGAAGAAGAGGGAAAAGAGAGGGAAGAGGGAGAGGAGCGAGAGGTGGTAGCAGCTAGGGCTGCAGCACCTCTATTTCCTGCAGGTGGAAACAGAGGAGAGGTGTGGGGCGTTCGAAGAGGAGAAGAAGAAGAAGAGGAAGAGAAGAGGAAGAGGAAGCAGGAGAAGAGGTTGTGATACCTCTGTTTCCTGCAGAGGAAACAAAAGAGAGGGTGTGTGTGACGCCGGGGAGGAGGAGGGAAGAAGAAGAGGAGAAGAAGAAGAGAAGGGAAAGGAGGAGCTGCGGCTGCAGCGGTGGAAGCTGCAGCTGGAAGAGAAGGAGAGGAAGAAGAGAAGAAGTAGAAGAGGGTGAAGAGGCGGCACCTCTGTTTCCTGCAGGAGGAAACAGAGGAAAGGAGGTGCTGTTCGTCAGGGTGAAGAAGGGGAGGAAGGAGAAGAAGAGAAGGAAGAGGAGAAGGGAAAGAAGTAGCTGCGGCTGCGGCTGTGGTAGCTGCAGCTATGGCAGGGAAAGAGGAAGAGGAAGGAAGAAGGGAAGGAGAGGAAGAAGGGAAGGAGAGGAAGGGGCTGCGGCTGCTGCGATGGTAGCTGCAGTTGGAAGAGAAGGAGAGGAAGATGAGCAGGGGAGGAAGAAGAGGCTATGGCCGTGGCTGAGGCTGCGACTGCAGCAGTGCAGCTGGGAAAGAAGAGAAGGAAAGGAAGAAGAAGAGAAAGGAAGAAGGGAAGGAGAGGAAGAAGAGAAGGGGCTGCGGCTGCGGCAATGGCAGCTGCAGTTGGAAGAGAAGAAGGAGAGGAAGATGAGCAGGGGAGGAAGAAGAGGCTGCAGTCGTGGCTGAGGCTGTGACTGCAGCAGTGCAGCTGGGAAAGAAGAGAAGGAAAGGAAGAAGAAGAGAAAGGAAAAGGGAAGAATAGAGGAAGAGGAGAAGGGGAGGCAGCTGCAGTAGTGGCAGCTACAGCTGGAAGAGAAGGAGAGGAAATAAAGTTGGGGAGGAAGAAGAGGCTGCGGTTGTGGTGGTTGCAGCCATGGCTGCGACTACGACTGCGGCAGTTGCAGTTGGGAAAGAAAAGAAAGGAAAGGGGGAAAAAGGGGCTGCGGACGGGATTGCGGCCGCAGCGGCAGCGACTGCGTATGTAACAGTTATGTTTGCGAGAGAAGGGAGGAAGGAAGGTAGTGCGGTGGAAGGGGCTGCGATTGTGGCAGCGGCAGCGGCGGCGGCTGTGGCAGCTGCGTTTGGGAAAGAAAAAGAAGGAATGAGAGTAAGAGAGAGCAGGTGACTGTGCCTCGATGTTCGACACGTGGTGTAGTTGACATCGACACGTGGTGTAGTTGCGACGAAAGAAAGAAAATGAGTGCACAAAATGAAACAGGGAGGGGATGGAGGAAAAGTAGAAAAAGGATTCGAGCGTACACCTTCTTCGAATCTTTGGATCAAAACCTTCAAAAGGCAAGTTTCCCGATCTTTTGTCCTGTAATTGTTCTAATCTTTCCTATTGCAAGTATCCTGATCTTTCCTCACTACAATTTTATCTCTACATTTGCTTTGAATATGAGGAACTTTGAATTGTTCTAGCCTTGCATTTGATATATCTCCTGTTTAGACGTAACGATTCGAATCTATGCAACGTTTGAGATTCTGACCTTTTGATACTGAACTGCCTATAAGTCCCTGTTGTAAATGTTGATTTATTCAAAGCTTATTTCATTGGAAACTAGACTCATAGATCTTTCTTTTGATATATGGATTGAAAGATTTGGAATCCAAACACCTGCCCAGTTATTTGTTGAATCTGACATTATGAATTTTGCCAAACAAAGATTTTGTTCTACGACCCTTGTTTACCAAATTATTTGTAACTCTCTCTATTGGACAGTTCAATTCATATGAAGCCTATCTTATCTGAAAGTATAATCCAATGATATATTTCTGAGTAAATTGGAGCACGATTGATAGTTTGAATCATTTGTTCAATGTGCCTCTTGTATTCTGCCAGAAATCGAGCTTTGGTCGATTTCTCATATTCTGGTTTCATTCCTTTGGAAATTGATATCCTTTAGCTTTCTTATTCAATTGAGCTTCATATTATTGCTTTGAATTCTTGTATGCTCTTGTCCTTAAAATTATTGCATTCTTGAAAACTGTTATGTAACGTTTATGCTATATCGTATTGACTCATATAGGCACATGTATATCCCATTGTTCCGCATTTGCTTTCGATATGTATCTATTCCAGTTTCATACTTTTGGATATTAAATTCATCTAACATTCTTATTTGAATTGAGCTATATATGATTGCTTGGAATCCGTGTGTACTCTTGCTTTCATTTCCTTTCAAATCTGATAACATTTGTGAAAGATTATTGCTTGCTTCGTATTGACTCGTAAAGGCACATGTATGTTTTGTTGTTCCGCGTGTGCTTCTGATATGTGCTATTTATTATTCATACTGCCCTTTGTACTATGGTGTTTGTGGGATTTGTGAACCTTTGCCAGAAATGGTAAAGGGAGTTATGCATAGAGCCTGCGATGCTCTGTCGGCCCCCTCTGACTTCACCTAGACGTGGGTGGATGGAGCTCCCAAACGTGGAAGACCTCCCAGACGTGGGAGACTTATGTTTGGTGGTCATTCAGAAATGGATGAATCACATTCTATCTATGGTCCCACTACACCTTCCGTATGTTTGATATGATATCCAAAGCTTTGGTTATGTGTTTCTGTACATGCTTTGGATAAGAATGATATGAATGCAACGTCAAATACGACGTTTGAGCTTCTGTTTGGTATTTGTTATTGATATGTTCCGAAATGTTTCATTGGTTATTGATATGTTCCGAAACATTTCATACCCCATTGATATGCTCCGAAATATTCCATCTGTTATTGTTACACTTTGAAATGTTCCATGTCATTGATATGCTCCGGAATATTTCATACGCCATTGATATGCTCCGAAATGATTCATCTGCTATTGTCTCAAATTATTGTTCACAATACCCTTTTGTACTCTGGTGTTTGTGGGATTATTTGGACCTTTGCCAGAAATGGTAAAGGGTATGTGCTTAGAGCCTGCGATGCTCTATATTATGTTTGGTGGTCATTCAGAAATGGATGGACCATATTATGTTTGGAATCCCACTTCACCTTTTATCTGTTTCATCTGTTATTGTTACGCTTCGAAATGTTCCATATGTCATTGATATGCTCCGGAACATTTCATACGCTATTGATATGCTTCAATTACTCTGTTCTCCATTTGCTATGAACTGATATGTTTTGAAATATCCTATTTGCCATTGATATGCTCCGGAATATCTCGTACGCTATTGATATGCTCCAATTACTCTGTGCTCCATTTGTTATAAATCAAATATGTTTTGAATGACATGATACATATGATTTTGTATCTAATGAGATTGTATCCTTGAGAATTCTTGTATTCTGTCTTGTATTATGATACCTTACTTGTTTGAAATCGTTCCTTTTGTTCTGAATATGCTTTGTCACTTGCTGAGCTGTTTTTAGCTCACTTTGTTGTTACATAAATCTTTCAGGTGAAGTTGTCACTCTTTGAGATGTTTGAATTGGGCTGAGGCAGTGGAAAACTATTCAGAATTATGGGCAAGTCTTGTTGGTTATTATGTTATTGTTGTATAAGCATGTTTTGTATGTAATGAAATGTTGTCGATGAATCAAAATGGATATACTGTATAAAAGTGTTAGAAGATCTCTTTTGTTTGGAATTTCAGAATGTTAAGTCTAATTTATGATGATATGGACTTGTGGTGAATAGTTGGAGTTCTAATTGTATAATTTATTTAGCTTGTGGATTTATAAATGTTGTTCATGTTTGTCAAGTTGGCTTGGGTTGCCATAAATGTGAATTATCGAGTGATGTGATATATGATTACAAACTGCATAGGTTTTATAGATGTGAATTTGATAGAATATTTTTCAATGTCCTCAAATGTGTGTTTGGATCCTGGATTGGTTTGTGTTGAAAATTTTAATATTATGGATATTTTGAGGGGCGTGACAATGAATGAAATGTTTCGGAGCATATCAATAACAAATGAAACATTTCGGAGCTTATCAATGGCATATGAAATGTTCTGGAGCATATCAATGGCGTATCGAACATTTCGAAGTATATCAACAATAAATGAAACATTTCAGAGCATATAAATAACAAATGAAATGTTTCGGAGCTTATTAGTGGCGTATGAAATGTTCCAGTGCATATCAACGACGTGTGGAACATTTTGGAGCATATCAATAACAAATACCAAACAAAAGCTCAAACATCGTATTTGACGTTGCATTCATATCATTCATATCCAAAGCATGTATAGAAACACATAACCAAAGCTCTGGATATCATATCAAACATACAGAAGGTGTAGTGGGACCATAGACAGAATGTGATTCATCCATTTCTGAATGACCACCAGATAGAAGTCTCCCATGTCTGAGAGCTCCATCAACCCACGTCTAGGTGAAGTCAGAGGGGGCCAGTAGAGCATCGTAGGCTCTATGCATAACTCCCTTTACCATTTCTGGCAAAGGTTCACATTATCCCACAACACCAGAGTACAAAAGGACAGTATGAATAATAAATAGCATATATCGGAAGTACACGCGGAACAACAAAACGTACATGTGCCTTTACGAGTCAATACGATGCAAGCAACAATCTCTCACAAATATATTCAGATTTGAAATGAAATAAAAGCAAGAGTATACACGGATTCCAAGCAATCATATATAGCTCAATTCAAATAAGAAGGGTAGATGAATTCAATATCCAAAGGAATGAAACTAGAATAGGTACATATCGAAAGCCAATGTGAAACAATGGGATATACATGTGTCTATATGAGTCAATGCGATATAGCATAAACGTTACAAAAAATATTTCAAGAATATAAATAATTTACAAACAAGAGCAACCTAGAATTTAAGCACTAACATAAGCCTCAATTGAGCGAAGGGGACTGAATGGAATCTTTTTCCAAACGAATAAAATAGAATACGCGAAATCGACCAAAGCTCGATTTCTAACAGAATTCCAGAGGCACATTGAACAAATATTTCAGATTATCATTTATGCTCCAATACCCTTAAGAAAGCTATAATTGAAATATATATCAATCTATTTTTTGTTGAAACAAGGTTCATATGAATCATGGTTTCCAACAAGGTGTTACCTTTGATTTGGTAACACAAGGTCAAAAACAAAATCACTATTTTGCAGAATTCATAGGGTCGGATTCAACAGATAATAGGGTAGGCATTTGAATTCTAAATTTTTCAATCAATATATCAGAAGAAAGGTTTACAAGTCTAGTTTCAAATGAAATTGGTTTGGTACAATTCAGAATTTCCAACAGGGACTTATAGGCATTTTAGTATCAAAAGGTCAGAAATCTTGATCCCTGTTTTGCAGCATCCATAGGCTCATTTGAAACAGACTTTTGGGTAAGTATTTGGTGTCCAAAATTTTCAAAATTAGAGTCAAAAGAAAGGTATAAGAGTCTCCTTTCAAATGAACAAGGTCCTGCCTAAATCTACGTTTTGTGCTAAAAATTATGGCTGAAACAATGTACAGGGTTCAGTTTACCGAAAATTTTCAGATTCATGATTTTTGTATCTAACAAGAGAAATATCAGGTTCTAGGCTGAAATATTTTGAATAATTTAGAATAAATATGAGATAAAAGACTAATAATTCTGTAGGATGGGATTAGAACACTTGACTTTATGAATTATGACCCTAAATGAGAAGATTTGAGCAAGAAACCTCAAAGCCCCCAATTTTTTTTCTTCTTCTTCTTTCCCCTTTTTCTTCTCTTCTTCTTTCTTTCATTCTCCTGTTCTTCCACACAGCTGCCTTCTCTAGTTCCTTATAAACGAAGGCAGAGAGACTTAAACGGTGGGATTTGTATTTTTATGCATTTTGTAGTTTAGTCCTTGTATTATTATATTTATGATTAGGTCCTCAAGGTTTACATATAGGTCCTCAGATTTTTTTTTTCTTTTTGAACAAATCCCCTAAATCTTATGAATAATTTCTCAGATTCATATTTTGGCTCTTTTATCAAATTTAAAATAGATACTTATATTACAACTAGAAACTTATACGAAAATTCAGAAATGAGGGATGTTACACTCTCCTCCCCTTAAAAGAAAAATTTAGTCCTCTAAATTTATCATACCTCTATCGATAAAAAGATGGGGATAAACCTTTTTCATTTCCTCCTCTAGCTCCCAGGTTGTTTCGACTCCAGAATGATGTCTCCAAATTACTTGCACCAGAGTGATGACCCGATTCCTTAGGATCTTTTCCTTCTTATCAACAATTTGAGTGAGCTCTTCCACATAAGATAAATCTTTATCAATCTCCATCTGCTCATACTCAATGATATGAGAAGGATCAGGTATATACTTCCTAATCATCGAAACATGAAATATATAATGGATACGACGCAACGATGGTGGCAAGGCAATCTTGTAAGCGACAGAACCAACCATCTCAAGGACTGCAAAAGGTCCAATAAATCTTGGGCTTAACTTTCCTTTCTTCCCAAACCTTATAATGCCTTTGGAAGGAGAAACCTTTAAGAACACAAAATCTCCAACTTTGAACTCAATATCTTGTCTTCTATTGTCAGCATAACACTTTTGACGACTCTGAGTAGTTTTTAACCTTTTCCTTATAACTTGAATTTTCTCGGTAGTTTCTTATATTTTGTCTGGTGCTAACAACTTTCTATCACCAACTTCCTCCCAACATATAGGTGTTATGCACTTTCGCCCATATAAAGCTTCATAAGGAGCCATCTGAATACTTGAATGATAACTATTATTATAAGTGAACTCAATAAGTGAAATATCTTTATCCCATTCACCTTTTCAATCCATAATATAGGCTCTAAGCAAATCCTCAAGTGTTTGAATTGTTCTTTCTGACTGACCATCAGTTTGAGGATGATATGCAGTACTAAACTTGACTTTAGTGCCCATAAATTCCTGTAATCTTCTCCAAAATCTAGAGAGAAATCTGGAGTCTCTATCAGAGATGATCTCCTTTGGAATACCATGAAGTCTTACTATTTCATTGACATATAAATCTGCAAGTCTATCAAGCGAATAAGTCATATTAATCGGTAGGAAATGTACAGATTTTGTTAACCTATCTATGATAACCCAAATAGCATCATGCTCTCTAGAGGTTCTAGGTAGTCCTGAAACAAAATTCATGGTAACACATTCCCATTTCCATTCAGGAATATCTAAAGGTTGCAACAACCCTCAAGGTCTTTGGTGTTCTATTTTGATTTGCTGACAAGTCAAACATTTTGAAACATACATGACAATTTCCTTCTTCATGTCTTCCCACCAATAATGACTTTGGAGATCTCTATACATCTTAGTGCTCCCTGGATGCATGGTGTACTTTGAAGTATGACTTTCCTTTAGGATTTGGTTCTTGATATAAGGTTCATTTGGTACACATACTCTATCCCCAAATCTCAATAGGCCATCCCTTGTTACTTGAAATTTTGGCTTCAATTCCTTTTCTACTTCATTCCTCAAGTAGATTAAACGTGGATCTCATAATTTCCTTCCTTAATTTGTTGAATAAGATCAGATTGCACCTGAATGGAGGCCATCAATATCATTGAGTCTTGCTCTTTCCTCATAGCATTTAAATCAAAATTTTCTTCGAAGAACTTCCATTGCTTCACGACCAGACTAGCCATAAAACATGTAGATTTTCTACAAAGAGCATCAGCTACCACGTTAGCTTTGCTCGGGTGATAACGGATGGCACAATCATAATCCTTTAGAAGTTCTATCCATCTTTGCTGCCTCATGTTTAAGTCTTTCTGAGTGAAAATATATTTCAAACTCTTGTGATCAGTAAAAATTTCAAATTGCCGACCATACAAATAATGTCTCCAAATCTTTAGAGCAAAAACAATTACTGTCAATTCCAAATCATGAGTTGGATAATTCAGTTCATAACCTTTTAGTTGTCTAGAAGCATAAGCAATCACTCTCCCTTCCTGCATCAAAACACATCCGAGGCCCTTTCTTGAAGCATCAGTATAAACTACAAATCCCTCACTACCACTTGGAATAGTGAGAATAGGAGCACTAGTTAATCTTCTTTTTAACTCTTGAAAACTTTGCTCACAAGTGGTAGTGAGGGATTTGTAGTTTATAATTCTGTAGGATGGGATTATAACACTTTCCTTTGAGAATAATGACCCTAAATGAGAAGATTTGAGCAAGAAACCTCAAAGCCCCAAATTTTTTCTTCTTCTTCTTCCCCCTTTTTTTTCTCTTTTTCTTTCTTTCTTTCTCTGTTCTTCCTCGCAGCTACCTTCTCTGGTTCCTTAAGAACGAAGGTAGAGAGGCTTAAATGGTGGGATTTGTAATTTTATGTATTTTACAGTTTAGTCTTTGTATTATTATATTTACGATTAGGTCCTCAGGGTTTACATATAGGTCCTCATATATATATTTTTTTGAACAAATCCCCCAAATCTTATGGATAAGTTCTCAGATTCATACTTTGGCTCTTTTATCAAATTTAAAATAGATACTTACATTACAACTAGAAACTTATACGAAAATTCAGAAATGAGGGATGTTATAGTAGCTTCAGGGTTGAAAGCTACACAAACTTGATTTTCTAGTCCAATGTCGATGATAGCAAGTTGAATTCGAGGTATGTGTATACCGTGAATGGACATGAAGTATGCTAGAAGAGTTCCAAGCAAGATACTATTGTTGACTCGACCATAGAGGCGGAGTACACTGCTGTAGTAGAGGCAGCAAAGGAGGGAGTCTGAATGAAGAAGTTCATCACAAATCAAGGAGTCATGGTAGGCAACGAAGAGCCGATTCTCTTATATTGTGACAACAATGGGGCGATTACTCAAGTGAACTCAGGACTCATTAGAAGTCTAATCATGTCCTAAGGAGTTTCCACCTACTCAGAGAGATCGTGACCCGAGGAGATGTAGTAGTAGAAAGAGTTCCATTCGAAGATAACATCGTTGATCCATTGACAAAGCCATTATCTCAGATTACCTTTGAGCGTCACAAGGGTCAGATGGGGATCAAATACATAGATAATTGGCTTTAGGACTAGTGGGAGATTGCAAGTCATAAGTGCCCTACAAGCCAATCACGTGAGTGATGGTACGTATGTGTGACCTGACACGTAGTCTTTTTACTTATTATTATTATTTGGTATTTTATCACTTTATTTTGCTTGTTGCTTGAATATATTGTGATATCCATAGATTTATGCAATGGGAATCATATTGTGATGAGATCATGATATTGAGACCGATTCGCCTTTTAACATAGATCCTAGGTAATCCGTAAGTAATCCTAGACATAGGTTACTCGAGAGGGATGTCGAGATAATCGGATAGATTGGTATGCTATATACCCATCCATATGATGGATGCAACTAGTCTCATAGCTGCTCATGTTGGGTCATTAGGGATACAGTATAAGTGCTTATTAGAGAATGAGTTCACTAATTGATCTGCCTACGGAATGCTGGATGGTTGACGATGCCTTATTATCAGATAGCGATTCCGTAATCCTAGTAGTGTATATGGTCCTTAGACTTGAGACACCAAGGATGTCCTATATGAGTATTCTGTTAGGAATGAGTCGGCACTAAGAGGGGGGGGGTGAATTAGTACAATAGATAAAAACATCAGTTTTGTAAAATCTTCGTTCATCGAAAACCAATCTCATAGAGTTTTTAACTTTAAAGCATTTGCAAGAATGTAATGAGCAAATAAAGTAAGTTAGTCAGTTTGCAATATGAGAATTAAAAGCATAACAAGAATGCAAACCGATTTATAGTGGTTCGATCGCCGTGACCTACATCCACTCCATCGATTCCTCTTCCGTTGAGGCTATCGGCATCCACTAATGATCTTCTTTCAATGGGCGAAGATCAACTATGCTTTTACACCCCCCTTTTCCTTTTTATAGGTTTAGGAGACAACCTTTACAAGCACACACTCCTCCCTAAATAGAATTCTAAACTTAGAACTAGAGGAGGGGATTTCTCAAGTGATTACTATAGTGATTTCTCACTTTTAAATACTCTATGCTTGTGTTTATTAACCAAGGATGAGAGGGGTGTTTATAGGCCTCAAGTTGATTCAAACTTGAAGCCTAAAAATATCTCATCTTGGGTTTCCGGTGTACGAGCGGTACCACCGCTTGCACTGGGTGGTACCACAGCCTGCAACCTGACACTCAGCGATACCACCACCCAATCAGGTGGTACCACGGCTTGCCATTCTCTCGGAGATTGTGTTTGGGTGGTACCGCTACCCAGACTAGCAGTACTACCGCTTGGCACTAACACTGGGCTATATGTACCACCACCCATCTGATGGTATCACTGCTTGACAGAGTCTTGGAGACTGTGCCAGATAATGCCACTTGTTGGGTCAATGTTTGGGCCTTTCACTTGGCCCTACATAGTTCATATATAAGTCCAACTGGCCCCTAATTGGGTTGGCCCAATTCTAATCCCAATTATACGCTAACTACGAAATATAATGCATACACTAAGCAAATCTAGTCTAGTTAGTCAAAATTTCTTCCGATGATCTTCCGACGAACTTCCAATGATCGCTCGGTAATGTTCCAACGGACTTCCGGCAAGCTTCTAGACTTCACGATGATCTTCTTGGCAAGTTCCGACGAGCTTCTTTGGCAAGCTCCTAGTCTTCTCAATTAATTCTAATAGAACTTTCGATGAACATCCGAATATCCGACGAACTCTCGAACTCCCAACGAAGACTCGTTCTTGACTCCGAGGCTTCTGTTTGCTTTATACCTTAATCACTATCATAGTTAATCCTACATAAATAAAACCTACTTTGATCTAGATAATTATTACAAAGCTTGAATCATGTTGTCCGGCATGTCATTGGTTCATCGACGCTTCGTCCGATTCTTCGGTGCATCGTTCTCTCTTGCGGCCTATTGCCCAATCGGCTAGTTGACCTCCACAACTCCGATTTACTTGGCACAATTTCTGCTCTTCTTGGCCTGATACCCAAACTCATAGCCCGAAGCCTTTTGTCGATATGTCGATCGATCCTCCGGCTAGACATCCAATCTTCTAACATGTTCCACTCTGGCCCAACATGATTCTTCATGCTTTTAGTTGTCTCTCCCTGATCGAAGCTTCTTACATCACTCAAAATGCAGATCAAATAAACACTATTAATTGGTTTCATCATCAAAATTCGAGATTCAACAATCTCCTCCTTTTTTATGATGATAACCAATTAATGATGGAGTTTAAACAAACTCCCCCTATCAATTTGCCAGATTGATGGAACTCCTAGATTCATAAATCCAAGCAACATGTCATGATAAAATCGTGCATAACATCATACTTCTCCCCCTTTGTCATTAACAAAAAGGAGAAGTTCAACTATCATGTGTTTAGACATACAAGTTCAAATCATTGCATAATCTCTAGTTTTATCATCATTCAAGTTTTATAACATACAACTAGCAAATTTGTTCATCACCTTACAACATGAATAATCACTAAATCATCATTAATTTTGAAGATGTGCACGATTGTAAATTTTACAAGTTTGCAATTTTGCTTCTTAAGATAGGTAAGATAGCACTTCTTTGTGATGTTCAAGATAGCAAGTTCTTGGTTATGTTCAAGCTAGTGAATTTTATAACATTTTAGAACATGCAAGCTAGCAAATTTATATCATTTTAGAGTATGCAAGCTAGAAATTTTATACATATGAAAGTAAAATTTTACATCTTTTGAGATGTGCAAGATAGACTATTTTTGCATCTTCTTGAAAATGTGTAACCTAGCAAACATTGCTTCTCTTGAGAATTGTAAGATAGTACTTCTTGCTTCTCTTTTGAGATGAGTAATCTAGCAAGTTTGCCTTTTCTTGACTTGTGCAAGCTAGCAAATTTATTAGGTTTTACATAATTTTGGAACATGCAAGCTAGCAAATTTTACACATATGAAAGTTGGCAAAGTTTTGCATCTTTTGAGATGAGCAAGCTTTTTGCTTCTCTTTATGATGTGCAAACTAGTAACTTTTCTCCTCCTTTGTCATTGTCTAAAAGAAGGGAAGAATACAATTTTGTAATTCTTTTCCCTTTACATCAATTTCTAAATCATGACAAAGATAAAATATCATTTTTAATTGTAATATGATATCATTTCAGAAAATGATAATTGTTGACTTTCACATCATAAAAAAATCATAGTATTGCATGTATCATTCCAAATCAGAAATATTTCAAATCACGATGGCATCAAAATGTTAAATTACATTACATCCTACAATGCAAGATCATAACTTCTCATTTGTATGTATCAACATAATATCATGAGTATTGCATGATTTCATATTATCACATGAAGGATAACAAGAAAAATTTGGTGATGAGATATACAAATCATGAGGACAAATTGTGAATATCAAGAGACATATTATGATTCATTTTTTATAACTCAAATAGCGAAAAGAAAGAATCATAGTAAACAATCTTGATTTATAAAAATAATTTTCAAGTTATAATTCTAAGAAATCAAGAGAAATCATAATTCGTTTTAACAAATCTCATATTAAATAAATAACAAAAAGAATTCTTAGGAGATCATGATATAGATAAAATTCATTTAATCTTGTAGGAGAACAAGATCTCAATTCATGCATATAAAATCTCTCAATTCATTATGAATCATAAAAATTATAATTCCAAAAAATCATGATTCATTTAGATAGTAGATAGTGAAAAGAAACATCGAGGATAAGTCTCCTTTTTTTATGATAGTAAAAAGAAATAAGGAGAAAATGATCTTAATTCATAGAAAGATTTCAAGTATCAAATATCGAGAAATCAAGATCATGAATTAAATTATTTTTTTCTTTAGTAAATGGCAAAGAGAAACATAAAAGATCAAATAAGAGATCTTAATTCATAAAAGATTTCATGTTATAAATCTCAAAAAATCAAGATAAAGCTTATTCAAATTCAAATCATCAAATCATCAAAAATGTTTTCAATAGATTCAAAAAGAAACATAGATACATTCATTAATCTCTCCTTTTTGAAAAAATCGATAAAGTAGAGAAATTTTTTTAAGGAGAAAGCTTTCATCTTTTTAGTTATTTCAATTCATGTGATTTATTTTATAGAAGCATGCCTTTTTTATTTATGCCAAATAAAAAAATGCATCAACGTTTAAAACCGAAAAAGAACTTTCATTATGGTAAAGTTCGATAATCCATAAATCACAAAAATCATCATGCATAATTTTGAATGATAGATCATTAAGCATGATATCATATTATGCATCATTACTTTGGGCATGATACCAAAACATGATTTTTTTGAACATAAAGCATTTTTAATCAAAATCGAAAATCATCAAGATACATATTATTTCTTCTTAAAAACATACATAGAATTATCATTAGATTTAAATATAACATTTTATTGTATTTTCATAAAACATGTAATTGTCATTATCATTTTCAAAATTAATAGTATGATCCTAATTTTTTAACATTTTTATTACATTATTAAACATGTAATTTTCAAGAAACATTTATGTATATTTTTTCTGAACTAAATTAAAAAAGAACTCATGAAAAGCATCGTGTAATTTCGAAATAAATTAAGGGGATTTTGATTACCTCGTTGTCAAATGCTGTTAAGGTGTAGTTTGCCACCTCACCTTTGTTGGTTTGTTCTTCATCTTCGAAGGAACTTGATTTATCCCAAGGTACTTCCTTCTTCTTACATTCATAGCAAGTAGTTGCGTTCTTTTTAAGTTTATTTTTATTCTTTGATTTTTATTGTAAAATCTTTTTAAGCTTTATTGTGAGAAGTTCAAGTTTATCATCACTTGAGCTTTCGCTCTAGTGGTCTTCTAATGTTTTAAGTGCAAAATCCTTTCTTTTGTTTAGAAGGTAGTTCTCAAGCACTTCATGAGCATTGCAAGTCATCTCATAGGTCATTAGTGACCCGATAAATTCTTCGAGAGGAAAATTATTTAAATCTTTAGCCTCTTGCATTGTCGTTACTTTTGAATCCCAATTTTTAGAAAGAGATCATAAAATTTTGTTCACAAGTTCAAGGTTCGAAAAACTTTTACCAAGAACTTTTAGATTATAGATGACATCTGTAAAACAGGTGTATACATGTCTCCAATAGTCTCACTTGGTTTCATTCGAAAAAGTTCAAAATCATGCATCAAATGATTTATCTTAGAATCTTTTACTCTACTAGTGCCTTCGTGTGTGATTTCAAGAGTGTGCTAAATATCGAAAGTCATTTTGTACATAGAAATTCGATTGAATTTATTTTTGTCTAAAGCGCAAAATAGAGCTTTTATAGCTCTAGTATTTAAAGAAAAAGTTTTCTTCTCCAAATCATTCCATTTGTTCATTGGAGTAGAGGACTTTTGAAAACCGAATTTGACTATATTCCACAAATTGAGATTCAACGAAAGCATGAAAACTCTCATTCGAGTTTTCCAATATGTGTAGTCTATCCCATTGAATATGGGAGGACGAATGAGAGAAAAGCACTCTTGAAAGCCAAAAAGAGCTATTTCTCTTAGGTGTTAAACCAAGTAATAAATAAAATGGCTCTGATACCAACTGTTAGGAATGAGTCGGCACTAAGAGGGAGGGTGAATTAGTACAACAGATAAAAATATTAGTTTTCTAAAATCTTCATTCGTCGAAAATTGATCTTGGAAAGTTTGTAACTTTAAAGCATTTGCGAGAATGTAATGAGCAAATAAAGTAAGTAAATCAGTTTGCAATATGAGAATTAAAAGCATAACAAGAATGTAAACCAATTTATAGTGGTTCAATCGTCGTGACCTACATCCTCTCCATGGATTCCTCTTCCGTCGAGGCCACCGGCATCCACTAACGATCTTCTTTCAATGAACGAAGATCAACTACCCATTTACACCCCTCTCATCCCTAAATAGAATTCTAAACTTAGAAGTAGAGGAGAGCATTTCTCAAGTGATTACTATCGTGTTTTCTCACTTTTAAACACTATGTGCTTGTGTTTGTTAACCAGGGTGTTGAATCTCGTATTTTGATGATGAAACTACTTGATATATGTTTATGATTTAATCTGCATTTTGAGTGACGCAGGATGCTTCGATCAGGATGAGACAATTAAAGCAGGAAAATCATGTTGTGCTGAAGGAACATGTCAGAAGATTGGACGTCGGGCCGGTGGATCGGTCGACGTATCGACAGAAGGCTTCGGGCCGTGGACTCGGGCATTGGGCCAAGAAGAGCGGGTATTGTGCCAAGGATATCGGAGTTGCGGAGTCAATTGGCCGATTGGGCAATAGGCTGCAGAAGAGGACGATGCGCCGAAGAATCGGACGAAGCGTCGAGGGACCAATGACATGTCGGACAACTTGGTTAATTGCTTAGGATTAATTGTCTCGATCGAAGTTTTGTTTTGTTGTGCAGGATTAACTATGATAACAATGAAGACATAAAGCGAAACAAAGTGTCGGAGTCAAGCGCGAAGGATTTGTTGCGAGTTCGAGAGTTCGACGGAAGTCCGAAGGTTCGTCGGGAATGCTACCGGAACTACCCGAGAATGAGTTGGGAGCTTGCCGAAGGGTTTTTCGGAAGCTCGCCGGAAGGTTCGTTGGAAGTTCGCGGAGCTCGCTGAGAAAGATCGGAGCTTGCCGACGAAGCTCGTTGAAACTCGCTAAGATCAAATCGTGAAGTCGAGGAGCTTGCCGGGAGTCCGCAGAATGGTTTCCGAGAGTTCATCGGAAGACCGCCGGAAGTTTGCCGGAAGCTCGCCAGAAGAAGTCTTGACTTGCGGACTTTATAATAGCTTAGAAAATATCTTTAAATTCATAGTTAGCACGTTAATTAGGGTTAGGATTAGGTGTTAATCCTATAACCCAAGTAGGGGCCAATTAGGCCCAAGTTCGGACTGGTTTGGACCAAGTTTGGAGCCAAACCAAGTGAGCTGAAATAGTGAAAGAGGTGGCACCGCCAGGGTTGGAGGTAGCACCGCCCAGGCTATGTCTTCCAGCGAGTCTGGGCGGTGCAACCGCCCTAGCCAAGAGGTGCAACCGCCCAGAGCTCAGTCTTCGAGCTAGACTAGGCGGTGCAACCTCCCTGACAGAGAGGTGGCACTGCCTGAGCTCAGTCTTCGAGCAAGACTGGGCAGTGCAACCTCCCTGACAGAGAGGTGGCACCGCCTGAGCTCGGTCTTTGAGCTCTGCCAGGCGGTGCAACCTCTCCAGTCAAGAGGTGCAACCGCCTGATCCCGAAATTCCGGGATTTGATCGTTTTGAGCTCCAAATTTGAATTGGGTTGGGGCCTATAAATACCCCACCCATTCAGCACTGAAGGGACACAGATCCACACCAAATTCTTGATCTTTTCAGTGATTCTAAGAGCTCAAATTTGTGTAAAGTCCAAAAGTTCTCCTCTTTTCTGTTCTTCAAGTCTTGAGTTGTAAAGATAGGAGAGAAAGGATCTGTAAGGGTTGTCCCCTGAGCCCGTCAAAAGGAGAGAAACTGTAAAAGGGCAGTTGGCCTTCGCCTATTGAAGGAAGGCCTCTAGTTGACGTCGGTGACCTCGCCGGTGGAGGAAGCCAAAAGTGGAGTAGGTCAAGACTGACCGAACCACTCTAAATCTCTGGTTTGCGTTTATTTTGAGCACTTTATCATTACTGTAAACCTCCTGCATAGCTACTACTCTCTGCGCTTTTACGAACAAGTTTCTAAGTTCTAATCTTTCCGAATCTGGATTCAGACGTCAATAGGTGTTTTCGTACGATCTTTACATTGCAGCTTACATTTACGTCTTGAATCTGTTTATAACTGCGAACTGTCTTCTGCGCTTTTACGAACGAGTTTCCTTGCAGTCTACATTTACATTTTGATTCTATTTATAACTGCAAACTGTCTTCTGCAATTTTACAAACGAGTTTCAACATTTAGACGTAAAACTGCATTTAGACGTAAATCGGCTTTCCTCGCACAATCATCAGATTTTAGTTTGCGTTTACGTCTTGATTTCAACTGCATACTGCCTTCTGCGAGTATACAAACGAGTTTCAAAGTTCAGACGTAAATCTGCGTTTAAGACATAAATCTGCATTTAGACGTAAATCTGCGTTTAGACGTAAATCTACGTTTAGACGTAAATCTACTTTTTGCAGATTACTTTTTGAGCTGTACAATAGTAGCACAGTGTCTTTATACTTCTGCTTAAACTGCGCTTAGACGCAAACTGTGTTTAGACGCAAACTGCGCTTAGACGCAAACTGCGCTTAGACGCAATCTGCGCTTAGACGCAAACTTCGCTTAGACGCAATATGAGTTTAGACGCAATCTGCATTTAGACGCAAACTGCGTTTAGACGCTAACTGTGTTTAAACGTAAACTGCACTTAATCATAAGTAATCTTAGAATCGGCTTTTGCATCAAAATAGTTTTTATCGAATGAACGCAGCTTTCGTTTTTAATCGCTGAAAGATTTCCGCTGCACTAATTCACCCCCCCCCCCCTCTTAGTGCTCTCGATCCTAACGCAGGGATGAGAGGGGTAATTATAGGCCTCGGGTTGATTCAAACTTGAGCCTAGATTGTCTCATCCCGGATTTTTATGGTACGGGCGGTACCACCATTTGCAACCTGACACAAGGTAGTACCACCACCTAGTCTGGCAGTACCATCACTTGACAGTCTCTTGGAGATTGTGTTTGGGTGGTACCACTGCTTGACACTAACACTAGGCAGTACCACCACCCAGTTTGATGGTACCATCGCTTGACACAATCTCAGAGACTGTGCCACGACGGTGCCACTTATTGGGTCACTATTTGGGCCTTTCACTTGGCCCAACACAATCCATACATGGGCCCAACTGGACCCTAATAGGGTTGGCCCAATTTCAATCCCAATTTTGTGCTTACTATGAAATCTAAGGCATACACTAAGAAAATCCGGTCTGGTTAGTCTAGGTTTCTTCCGATGATCTTTCGGCGAACTTCCGATAATCTCTCGGTAATTTTCCAATGGACTCCCAGCAAGCTCTTGGACTTCACGATGATCTTCTTGGTGAGTTTCGATGAGCTTCCTTGGCAAGCTCCTAATATTCTCAGTGAATTCTGTAAAACCCCTCATTTCTGAATTTTCGTATATGTTTCTAGTTGTAATGTAAGTATCTATTTTAAATTTGATAAAATAACAAAAAGTATGAATCTGAGAACTTATTTATAAGATTTGGGGGATTTGTTCAAAAAGAAAAAAAAAATCTGAGGACCTATATGTAGACCCTGAGGACCTAATCGTAAATATAATAATACAAGGACTAAACTATAAAATACACAAAAATACAAATCCAACCATTTAAGCCTCTCTGCCTTCGTTCATAAGGAACCAGAGAAGGCAGCTACATGGAAGCACAGGAGAAAGAAAGAAAGAAAAAGAGAAGAAAAGGGGGGAAGAAGAAGAAGAAAAAAATTTGGGGCTTTGAGGTTTCTTGCTCAAATCTTCTCATTTAAGGTCAAAATACTATCATCGATATCAGACTAAAAACTTGAGTCTGTGTAGCCTTCAACCTTGAGGCTACTACATCTAGATACTAGTAAAAGATCCTTAGTCCTTCTCAAGTACTTAAGGATACACTTTACTACTTTCCAGTGCTCCAAGCCTAGATCCACCTGATACCTGCTCGTGACACTCAAAGCATGCGCTATATCAGGCCTAGTACATAGCATGGCATACATGATAGACCCTATTGCTGAGGCATAAGGTAGCATATCCATGTTCGCTCTTTCTTCTAGAGTCTTTGGGGACATACTCCTAGAAAGCGATATCCCATGTCTCATCGGTATGAGACTTCTTTTGGAATTTTTCATGCCAAACCTTTCGACAATGGTTTCTATTTACCTGAATTGGGACAAGCCAAGCATCCTTTTAGATATGTCTCTATAGATTCGAATTCTCAAGATATAGGATGCTTCCCCTAGGTCCTTCATGGAGAAGTGTCTAGATAACCAAGCCTTTACTGTGGATAGCATTCCTACGTTATTCCCAATGATCAGGATGTCATTCACATATAACACCAAAAAGGTGATACCATTCCCAGTTACTTCCTGTACACACAAGGCTCATCTTCGTTCTTAACAAAGTTATAAGATCTGATTGCCTCATCAAATCTTATGTTCTAACTTCGGGAAGCTTGCTTTAGTCCATAAATGAATATAAGTACCCTGCACACCTTATCTGGGAAGTTCTTGGACACGAATCTCTCAGGTTGTATCATATACACCTCCTCCTTGAAGTTCCCATTGAGGAATGCAGTTGTCATATCCATCTGCCAGATCTCATAATCATAGTGTACTGCAATAGCCAATAGAATTCGGATGGATTTTAGCATTGCTACGGGTGAGAAGGTTTCGTCATAATCAACACCTTGCCTTTGACGATACCCCTAAGCCACTAGCCTTGCTTTATAGGTCTCTACCTTTCCATCTACTTCGATCTTTTTCTTAAAGATCCACTTGCAACCGATGGGTACAATACCTTCCGGTGCATCAACTAGGTTCCAAACCTTGTTGGAGTACATAGAATCCATCTCAGAATTCATGGCTTCTTGCTACTTCCCGGAGTCTATACTCATAATAGCCTCCTCGTAGGTCTGAGGATCAATTTCCTCAATATCTTCTCCTCTAATATGTCCAACATATCTCTCAGGAGGATGGGATATTCTACCAGACTTACGTAAAGTTGGAACTTGTGTGTTAGGTATATGAATAGACTTAGGCTGTAGAGTGGTGCTTGAGCTAGGTTCAACAACCTCACTCAACTTTATCATGCTCCCACTGTCTCCGCCAAGAATGTTCCTTCTCAAGGAACACTGCTCTCTTAGCTACAAAGACCTTTTGGTCCTTGAGATGATAGATGAACTTGCATTGCTCTGTCCTCGATTCTAACTTATCGAGGTTGTGTCTTTTAACGTGGGCAGGGCAGCCCCAAATCTTAACAATCTTAAGATCAGGCTTCTTCTCTTTCTGTATCTCATATGGTGTAAATACTACCGACTTAGTTGGAACTCTGTTCAAAAGGTAAGCTACGGTCTCTAGGGCATATCCCCAAAATGAGATGGGTAGGTCAGCAAAACTCATCATGGACCGTACCATGTCTAATAGTGTACGATTTCTCCTTTCAAACACACCATTGAGTTGAGGTGTATAAGGAGGTGTCCATTGAGATAATATCCCATAGTTCTTGAGGAACTGAGTAAACCCTGTACTTAAGTACTCACCTCCTCGATCTGATCGAAGAGTCTTGATACTATTTCCAGTCTGGTTCTCTACTTCATTCTTATACTCTTTGAATTTTTCAAAGGCCTCGGACTTGTACTTCATGAAGTACATATATCCATACCTTGAGAAATTATCAGTAAAGGTAATGAAGTAGGAGTAACCACCAATGACATGAGTTGACATGGGTCCACATACATCACTACATAGGAGTTCCAGTAGTTCAGTGGCTCTCTCTCCAGTTCCACTAAATTGAGAGTTAGTTAGTTTTCCACGAAGGCAAGGCTCGCAAGTGGCATATGACTCATAGTTGAATGGATCTAGATATCCATCATTTAGCAACTTTTGAATCCTTCCCTTATGGATATGACCTAGCCTACAATGTCACAGGTATGCACTACTCACCTCATCTCGTTTCCTCTTAGACACATTTACATTCATGATATGTGGAGTAGTGTCTAGCATAAACAAATCATTATGCAATATTTCTTTTGTGATGATCTCATCATCTAATAATATCAAACAATCATTATTCTCATAAACTAATTTATATCCACTAACTATCAAATATGAAATGGAGATAATATTTTTTATAATAGAAGGAACAAAATAACATGTATCTAATGCAATAAAAGCTCCACCAAGCAAATATAGGGCGACCTCACCAATAGCTACTACAGCAACTTTTGCTCCATTGCCCATCTTGAGGTCCATCTCGCCTCTCTCTAGTCTCCTAGGCCTTACCAGAACCTGTAATGAATTGCATATATGATAAGTACTACCGGTATCTAATACCCATGTGTTATCATAAGAGTATAACAGATGGAGACTAATCATGAATATACCTGATGTTGAATCTCGTATTTTGATGATGAAACTACTTGATATATGTTTATGATTTAATCTGCGTTTTGAGTGACGCAGGATGCCTTGATCAGGATGAGACAATTAAAGCAGGAAAATCATGTTGTGCCGGAGAAACATGTCAGAAGATTGGACGTCGGGCCGGTGGATCGGTCGACGTATCGACAGAAGGCTTCGGGCCGTGGACTCGGGCATCGGGCCAAGAAGAGCGGGTATTGTGCTAAGGATATCGGAGTTGCGGAGTCAACTGGCCGATTGGGCAATAGGCCGCAGGAGAGGACGATGCGCCGAAGAATTAGACGAAGCGTCGAGGGACCAATGACATGCCGGACAACTTGGTTAATTGCTTAGGATTAATTGTCTCGATCGAAGTTTTGTTTTAATTGTGCAGGATTAACTATGATAACGATGAAGACATAAAGCGAAACAAAGTGTCGGAGTCAAGCGCGAAGGATTTGTTGCGAGTTCGAGAGTTCGACGGAAGTCCGAAGATTCGTTGGGAGTTCGCGGAGCTCGCCGAGAAAGATCGGAGCTTGCCGAAGAAGCTCGTTGGAACTCGCTAAGAACAAATCGTGAAGTCTAGGAGCTTGCCGGGAGTCCGCAGAATGGTTTCCGAGAGTTCATCGGAAGACCGCCGGAAGTTTGCCGGAAGCTCGCTAGAAGAAGTCTTGACTTGCGGACTTTGTAATAGCTTAGAAAATGTCTTTAAATTCATAGTTAGCACGTTAATTAGGGTTAGGATTAGGTGTTAATCCTATAACCCAAGTAGGGGCCAATTAGGCCCAAGTTCGGGCAGGTTTGGACCAAGTTTGGAGCCAAACCAAGTGAGCTGGAATAGTGAAGAGGTGCCACCGCCAGGGTTGGAGGTAGCACCGCCCAGGCTATGTCTTCCTGCGAGGTTGGGAGGTGCAACCGCCCCAGCCAGGAGGTGCAACCGCCAGGGCTGCGAGGCTGGGAGGTGCAACCGCCCCAGCCAAGAGGTGCAACCGCCCAGAGCTCAGTCTTCGAGCTAGACTGGGCGGTGCAACCTCCTCTGCCAAGAGGTAGCACCGCCAGAGCTCAAGTTTCGAGCTCTGCCAGGCGATGCAACCACCGAGCTCAGTCTTCGAGCTCTGGCAGAGAGGAGCATCAGCCTGAGCTCAGTCTCGAGCTCTGCCAGGTGATGCAATCACCGAGCTCAGTCTTCGAGCTCTGGCAGAGAGGTGCATCAGCCTGAGCTCAGTTTCGAGCTCTGGCAGGTGATGCAACCACCGAGCTCAGATTTCGAGCTCTGCCAGGTGATGCAACCACCGAGCTCAGTCTTCGAGCTCTGCCAGGTGATGCAACCATCGAGCTCAGTCTTCGAGCTCAGGCAGAGAGGAGCAATCGCCTGAGCTCAGTCTTCGAGCTCTGCCAGGCGGTGCCACCTCTCCAGTCAAGAGGTGCAACCGCCTGATCCCAGAATTCTGGGATTTGATCGATTTGATCGTTTTGAGCTCGAATTTTGAATTGGGTTGGGGTCTATAAATACCCCACCCATTCAGCACTGAAAAGATACAGACCTACACCGAAATCTTGATCTTTTCTGTGATTCTAAGAGCTCAAAAGTGTTGTAAATCCTTTAAGTCTCCTCCTTCTGTTCTTCAAGTTTTCAGTTGTAAAGTGAGGAGAGAAAGGTCTGTAAAGTTTGTCTCCTGAGCCTGTCAAAAGGAGAGAAATTGTAAAAGGGCAGTTTGGCCTTCGCCCATTGAAGGAAGGCACCTAGTTGACGTCGGCAACCTCATCGGTGGAGGAAGCCAAAAGTGGAGTAGGTCAAGGCTGACCGAACCACTCTAAATCTCTAGTTTGCATTTATTTTCGAGCACTTTATCATTACTGCAAACCTCCCTCATTACTACTGCTCTCTGCGCTTTTCACGAACAAGTTCTAAGTGTTGTTCTTCCGAATCTGCATTCAGACGTAAATTCGTATTTTCATACATTACTGTTTACGTTTACGTTTGATTCTGTAGAACTGTCTTCCGTGCTTTTACGAACGAGCTTCTTTGCAGTTTACACTTACATTTTGATCCTATTGATAACTGCAAACTTTCCTCTACGATTTTACGAACGAGTTTCAGCATTTAGACGTAAAACTGCATTCAGACGTAAATCGGCTTTCCTCGCTCAATCATCAGATCTCAGTTCACGTTTACGTCTTGATTTCAACTGCATACTGCCTTCTGCGAGTATACAAACAAGTTTCGAAGTTTAGACATAAATCTGCGTCTAGACGTAAAACTGCGTTTAGACGTAAATCTGCATTTAGACGTAAATCTGAGTTTAAGACGTAAATCTGAGTTTAGACGTAAATCTGAGTTTAGACGTAAATCTGCGTTTAGACGTAAAACTGCGTTTAGACGTAAATCTGCGTTTAGACGTAAATCTGCGTTTAGACGTAAATCTGCGTTTAGACGTAAAACATCGTTTAGACGTAAATCTGAGTTTAGACGTAAACTGCGCTTAGACGCAAAACTGCGCTTAGACGCAATCTGCGCTTAGACGCAAACTGCACTTAGATACAAACTGAGAATTTGCTTTTGCATCATAATAGTTTTTGAATGAACGCAGCTTTTGGTTTTTTAATCGCTGTAAGATTTCCGCTGCACTAATTCACCCCCCCCCCTCTTAGTGCTCTCGATCCTAACAATTGGTATCAGAGCGGGGTATTTCTCATTTCGGATTTACACCCGAGAGAAATGACTTTTCAAGAGGGTTGTTCGGTCTTTCGTCCACCGTTCTTTAACGGATTAGACTACACTTATTGGAAAACTCGAATGAGAGTTTTCTTAATTTCTCTAAATCTGGATTTATGGAATATCATTGAAAACGGTTTTCAACTTCCCTCCAAACCGATGAACGAATGGTCGGTTTTGGAGAAGAAGAATTTTTCTTTAAACGCAAAGGCTATGAATGCCTTATTTTGCGCATTGGACAAAAATGAGTTCAATCGGATTTCTACGTGTGAAACGGCTTTCGATATTTGGCGCACTCTTGAAATCACGCACGAGGGAACTAGTAGAGTCAAAGACTAGAAAGTTAATATTCTACTGCTTGATTTCGAGCTTTTTCATATGAAACCAAGCGAAACCGTTGTTGACATGTACACCCGTTTTACGGATGTCGTCAATGGTTTAAAATCACTTGGTAAAAGCTTTTCGGATTTTGAACTCGTTAACAAAGTTTTGCGCTCACTTTCTAAAACTTGGGATTCAAAAGTAACTGCTATTCAAGAATCGAAAAACTTGAACCATTTTCCACTTGAAGAACTAATTGGTTCATTGATCACATATGAAATGACGTGCAATGCACGTGAAGAACTTGAGAACCACCTTCCAAAGAACAGGAAGGATTTGGAACTCTGGACAAATGAATGCCACTTGAGCGATGACTCAAGTGATGAGGACAATGATGAACAAACCAACCTTCCAAAGAACAGGAAGGATTTGGGACATAGAACATTTGAAGACCACTCGAGCATAAGCTCAAGTGATGGTGAACTTAAAATGAAACGAAAATTAAAATGCAAAAAGAATGGAACTACTTGCTTTAAACGCAAGAAGAAGAACAAAAATTGGGATGAATCGAGCTCCTCCGAAGAAGAGAAAGTCAACAAAAGCAAGGCGGCAAACTACGTCTTAACAGCCTACAATGATGAGGTAATCGAAATCCCCCTAATTTACTTCGAAATTACATGATGCTTTTCATGATGCACTTTTCTTTTTCTTTAAATTGTGTTGAAAATTATATTTTTAATAATTTAACAATGAAAATGCAAAAATATGATCATGCTTGTAATCTTGAAAATGATAATGAAAATTGCATGTCTTATGTTAATGCAAGATAAAAATCTAATGATTTTACACCTAGTGAGATTAATCTTATGTAAGCAAGAATGTATATTTTGATGATTTTCATATTGCTTTTCAATGACGATACATGGCTTTTGTCTGGAAGGCTTGATATTTTTCATTGTCTTTGTTTATTAAATATAATGTATGGTTCTGACATAAGAATAAAGATTTGAGCATGCTATTATAAAGTCAATCATAAATTAAAATTAAAGAAGTTTTAGGCATTTATAAGAATCATTCAAAATTATCTTCAATGAAACCTTGCTTAATGTTGCAATGAAAATATTAAAGTTATACTTGATGATTTCAGATTTGACAAATGCTACACTTTAAATATGAATCATTCTTCAATCAGATTAAATGCTTCAATCATTTTTCTAACTCTAGAGTTCTCGATTTTGGTGAAATACAAGTGATAAATTCATTTATGATATCTTGTAAATCACTTGAATTATGAATGAGTTTTTCTTTTTTATGATGTGTTAAAAGAATCACTTAAAAAGAAAATGTTTTTCCCATTTTATCGAGATTAATGATTTCATGATATTATGTGAATCTCGAAACTAATTTTGATGAAATAGTAATAACGTTATTCATGTTATGAATCTTAAAAATGATAATATGCTTCATGTGATAATATGAATACATGAAACACTTATGATATTCTGTGTATTTATAAAATATTTATCTCATCATCCAATAACTCTTCTTGATATTCCTTATGAGATGAAATGAAATAATGCATGAAATACAAATGAGGAGTTAATGATCATGCATAATAGGATGTAATGAATTCTAGATACCATCGTTTGAATATCTATGATCATGCTGCCAAAATGATGTATCACGAATGCTTGAATATCATGTTTGATATGCTCATGATGATGATTGATTTTTTGGTATCATGCATAATTTTTTTGAAATGTAATGTTAATAAATTTGTGCATTGAAACTATAATGATGCACAAATAAGAATGATTACTTACCTTTGTCATGATTTAGAAATTGATGTAAAGGGTTTTTCCCTTGTTGACAATGACAAAGGGGGAGATAGCTAGCTTGTACAAGTCAAGAAGATAAAAAAACTTGATTGCTAGCTTGCCTATCTCAAGAGGCAAAAATGCTAACTTGCACATCTAGCAAAACTTGACAAATTTGCATATATCAAGAAGCAAGAGTTGCTTTCTTGAACATCTCAAAATTGCTAGCTTGCGGGCCTTAAAATGTACAAATTTTTTGCTAGCTTGTATATGGTAAACCTGCTATCATACTATCATGATGATGAGTATGTCTTATCTTTATGATTGAATTTGAAAAACAATGGCAAAAATACGTCTTAATGATTGAACGTGTTAAAATTATTTTTCGAACCTTCTTGATTGAATGATTGAATCACTTGACTGGCATAATGATTTTACACAATTACATGTTGAAAATTATGTGCTTGAATACAAAACTTCCATGATAACAAGCATGCTTTACCTTCATGATTGTAATTGAATATCTATAGCAAAACCTTGTTCGAATGGAAGAAAGACTCAAATTTCATTTTCGGATTCTCTTGAGTCTAACATATCAAGTTCACTCTCTTCTAAACTTAACAAGCATATGCCATATCAAGTTTAGTTCATATCATTGATTTTTGACATATGTAATTGACTAGCAAATACATCTCTCATACACACATCATGTGAAAAATATTTTTTGAGAAATGGATTTGATGAATATGGATGAAAGTGTTTTTACTTGCAAGGATTTATTTCACATACATAACAACAAGCACTTATGCTTAAAATTTGCTTATATCGTTCTCCGTTTTGTTGATGACAAAGGGGGAGAAATATATGAATTGATGCTATGAACACTGATGCTAGGCTTGCATCATCAAGAGATATATGAATTGATATGATTGCCATATTTGCAATGCTTGCATCATTAAGAGATATATGAATTGATGCTATGATTGCCAAACTTGTATTATGCCATGTTTTCATCATGCGTTAAGATATCAAGAACTTGTATCGTAATTTTACGCGTTGATATCCTACCATGTGATGAAATGCTATAATTGATAAACACTTGAAATGTTTGCATTATGATATCAAAAGCCTACATCGCAATTTTTCATGTTGGTATTTGATATTAGCAAACTTGCATGATGATAAAACTTGATATTATGATTTTCATGCAATGAGTTGAACCAATATCACACACACTTGATTGTAGTACTTCTCCTTTTTGTTGATGACAAAGGGGGAGAAGTATGTTGATGACATGACATGTGATGCATAAGTTTATGCATAAGTTCATGTTGACGTGTTGCAAGTATTCATGATGAATATTTCAATGACTTGAATTCAGTTTGAATTCAAGGTTCTATCAATATGGCATATTGATAGGGGGAGTTTGTTTAAACTCCGGGAGTTAAGTTTAACTCCGTCATCAAGTGATTGTCATCATCAAAAAGGGGGAGATTATTGAATCTCGTATTTTGATGATGAAACTACTTGATATATGTTTATGATTTAATCTGCGTTTTGAGTGACGCAGGATGCCTTGATCAGGATGAGACAATTAAAGCAGGAAAATCATGTTGTGCCGGAGGAACATGTCAGAAGATTGGACGTCGGGCCGGTGGATCGGTCGACGTATCGACAGAAGGCTTCGGGCCGTGGACTCGGGCATCGGGCCAAGAAGAGCGGGTATTGTGCTAAGGATATCGGAGTTGCGGAGTCAACTGGCCGATTGGGCAATAGGCCGCAGGAGAGGACGATGCGCCGAAGAATCAGACGAAGCGTCGAGGGACCAATGGCATGCCGGACAACTTGGTTAATTGCTTAGGATTAATTGTCTCGATCGAAGTTTTGTTTTAATTGTGCAGGATTAACTATGATAACAATGAAGACATAAAGCGAAACAAAGTGTCGGAGTCAAGCGCGAAGGATTTGTTGCGAGTTCGAGAGTTCGACGGAAGTCCGAAGATTCGTTGGGAGTTCGCGGAGCTCGCCGAGAAAGATCGGAGCTTGCCGAAGAAGCTCGTTGGAACTCGCTAAGAACAAATCGTGAAGTCTAGGAGCTTGCCGGGAGTCCGCAGAATGGTTTCCGAGAGTTCATCGGAAGACCGCCGGAAGTTTGCCGGAAGCTCGCTAGAAGAAGTCTTGACTTGCGGACTTTGTAATAGCTTAGAAAATGTCTTTAAATTCATAGTTAGCACGTTAATTAGGGTTAGGATTAGGTGTTAATCCTATAACCCAAGTAGGGGCCAATTAGGCCCAAGTTCGGGCAGGTTTGGACCAAGTTTGGAGCCAAACCAAGTGAGCTGGAATAGTGAAGAGGTGCCACCGCCAGGGTTGGAGGTAGCACCGCCCAGGCTACGTCTTCCTGCGAGGTTGGGAGGTGCAACCGCCCCAGCCAGGAGGTGCAACCGCCAGGGCTGCGAGGCTGGGAGGTGCAACCGCCCCAGCCAAGAGGTGCAACCGCCCAGAGCTCAGTCTTCGAGCTAGACTGGGCGGTGCAACCTCCTCTGCCAAGAGGTAGCACCGCCAGAGCTCAAGTTTCGAGCTCTGCCAGGCGATGCAACCACCGAGCTCAGTCTTCGAGCTCTGGCAGAGAGGAGCATCAGCCTGAGCTCAGTCTCGAGCTCTGCCAGGTGATGCAATCACCGAACTCAGTCTTCGAGCTCTGGCAGAGAGGTGCATCAGCCTGAGCTCAGTTTCGAGCTCTGGCAGGTGATGCAACCACCGAGCTCAGATTTCGAGCTCTGCCAGGTGATGCAACCACCGAGCTCAGTCTTCGAGCTCTGCCAGGTGATGCAACCATCGAGCTCAGTCTTCGAGCTCAGGCAGAGAGGAGCAATCGCCTGAGCTCAGTCTTCGAGCTCTGCTAGGCGGTGCCACCTCTCCAGTCAAGAGGTGCAACCGCCTGATCCCAGAATTCTGGGATTTGATCGATTTGATCGTTTTGAGCTCGAATTTTGAATTGGGTTGGGGTCTATAAATACCCCACCCATTCAGCACTGAAAAGATACAGACCTACACCGAAATCTTGATCTTTTCTGTGATTCTAAGAGCTCAAAAGTGTTGTAAATCCTTTAAGTCTCCTCCTTCTGTTCTTCAAGTTTTCAGTTGTAAAGTGAGGAGAGAAAGGTCTGTAAAGTTTGTCTCCTGAGCCTGTCAAAAGGAGAGAAATTGTAAAAGGGCAGTTTGGCCTTCGCCCATTGAAGGAAGGCACCTAGTTGACGTCGGCAACCTCATCGGTGGAGGAAGCCAAAAGTGGAGTAGGTCAAGGCTGACCGAACCACTCTAAATCTCTGGTTTGCGTTTATTTTCGAGCACTTTATCATTACTGCAAACCTCCCTCATTACTACTGCTCTCTGCGCTTTTCACGAACAAGTTCTAAGTGCTGTTCTTCCGAATCTGCATTCAGACGTAAATTCGTATTTTCATACATTACTGTTTACGTTTACGTTTGATTCTGCAGAACTGTCTTCCGTGCTTTTACGAACGAGCTTCTTTGCAGTTTACACTTACATTTTGATCCTATTGATAACTGCAAACTTTCCTCTACGATTTTACGAACGAGTTTCAGCATTTAGACGTAAAACTGCATTCAGACGTAAATCGGCTTTCCTCGCTCAATCATCAGATCTCAGTTCACGTTTACGTCTTGATTTCAACTGCATACTGCCTTCTGCGAGTATACAAACAAGTTTCGAAGTTTAGACGTAAATCTGCGTCTAGACGTAAAACTACGTTTAGACGTAAATCTGCGTTTAGACGTAAATCTGAGTTTAAGACGTAAATCTGAGTTTAGACGTAAATCTGAGTTTAGACGTAAATCTGCGTTTAGACGTAAAACTGCGTTTAGACGTAAATCTGCGTTTAGACGTAAATCTGCGTTTAGACGTAAAACAGCGTTTAGACGTAAATCTGAGTTTAGACGTAAACTGCGCTTAGACGCAAAACTGCGCTTAGACGCAATCTGCGCTTAGACGCAAACTGCACTTAGATACAAACTGAGAATTTGCTTTTGCATCATAATAGTTTTTGAACGAACGCAGCTTTTGGTTTTTTAATCGCTGTAAGATTTCCGCTGCACTAATTCACCCCCCCCCTCTTAGTGCTCTCGATCCTAACACCTGAAGCTTCTCCAAGCTTCTATTTCGTCTCTCTGCAAGGTATTCTTTGTAGTTCCTCTTCCAGTGCTCATCTATGCCACAATGGAAGCATCGACCTTTTCTTCCAGAGCCAATCTTATATAATTTGGACCAGTGAGGCGGTTGGCATCAAGTATGCCACGTAAGGGATTTAAAAGCGACATTTTCTAAAAATAAAGATGTAGCAAAAATGAATAACATGCAGATTTTGTAAGAAATAAACTATCAAGATATAGACTTCTATCATAATATGCTCTCACTATTTAACTAGCGAGTCACGCGACACCCTCAGCACGTGAAACGGAAGTCTTTAGTAGACTTCTAGTGGGGATCAGAATCCAATCAGCGTCTTAGTATAACCTCAAGGGACTCGACTAATCACACTAATCCCAAAAGGTAGGCAACTCTTACCGATCACAACTCCTTATGATTCCCCTCCTATTCGGCCTCTGAATCACCATGGTCTCGAGGGACTCGACCAAGCATACCATGTCCTCAAGTCACCGGTGACATCTATATGTCATAAGCAAGATAACGAGTCGCAATATATGTAAGCCTCGAGGGACTCGACCAACTTAACCTACATCGGGAATCAGTTCCTACCTGTAAAGATGGAAGGCTACGTGGATTAATCTAATTGCCTCACGTTTACCGACTTAATATTATAAAGAGAGAGGTTTGTATGATTTGGACTCCTAATATAATATGTCACACATATACATATTTAATATATATCTACATCACATGCAAATATATATACATATCTAGTATGTGTATAAGCAATCACAACAAATGATCATGGACCACAACCTAATGGGATTAGACACGAGCCAATTGGCCTGTTCACTCATATCAAGATCTATGTACACAATGGTGCATCTTCATGCCCTGTGATCGTCCATCTCATCCTCGTCGGTTCCGTCGACATCTTGATGCATCTCCATGCATCGTAATCGTCTATCTTGTGGGTCCCACTATCGCATCCACGCTCCCGCTGCGTTTCCTCATGTGATTACAACTTAATCATTAGGCATGTAGGCCCGACAATAAACGAGAAATTTAATGGAGGCTCGTAGGCCTCAATAATAATAATCAAAAGTACACACATCACACGGTCCATGATCATCCGTCCACACATCATACATCACATGTATAAATTATTATAATGCAGGACTACTAGATAATAATAAAAATAATAATCAACTAAACCTTATAATTAATTAATATTTTGTGCAATCAGGGACATGTAAGGAATTTTAGAATTTCTAGGGGTATTTTTATAATTTAGACAAAAGATAGAAACTGGAATTTCTCAAATTCACAGGGGCAAAACTATCTTTTTGCATAAGTATGCCCTAATTCCATACTCCCCCTTGCTGCTGCCACTGTCACCACCATACTAGCGGCGGCCTGTGCGGTGAGCGCAGGGGCGTCGCCCCTGCAGGTCGGCGCCCCCGTGGGTTGGCACGCCTGCGGGTGGCGCTGCCCCCGCAAGCGCTGTGCCCGTGGGTGCAGTGCCCTACCGGGCGGCCACCCCTGCGGGGGGGTTTGCCCGCAAGAGCAGCGGCCGCAAGCGTTGTTGCCCTGATGCGCCATAGCCCGCGGGCGTTGCGGCCGTAGGCGCCTCGCCTCGCGGTGCCTCTGCCCACAGGTCCAGCACCCGCAAGCATCGCCCTTGCGCGCGTTGTAACATCCCTCATTTTTTTGAAAATTTATAAGGACTTATTTGTAAATATGAGGATTTTTTTAATAATTCTTTAGCACTAAATATTTTTTATATATTGAAAATATTATGAGGGACCAAAATGTGAATATCATTAATTGAAGGTGATTTGTGAAAGATTCACACTAAGAAAAAATAAAATAAAATAAAATAAAATAAAATGGAGGACTTGTGGCATTAGCTAGGTTGAGCCACTTGTATTTATTCTAAAGATGATACCTAAACCTCCATGCATGCTTGCCAACTCACTATTTTAGCATGAGCCAAACTTAAGTAATTGAAGGCATAATTAAGAGAAACTTTACAGCTAACGTAACTTGAGAAGAGGAGAAGGAATTGAAGAAGAGAAAGAGAAAGAATTGAAGAAGAAGAAGTTTTATCTTAGCTTAAGGCTTTGTATCAATTCCCTCACATTTGGAAATCAAAACTTTTAAAGGCAAGTGTTCTAACCCATCCTAGAGATAAATTTTGATCCTTATTTTCACCTTCATTTTGAGAAAATTGGAAGATTGTGGCTGCATTTATGATATCCATGCCGTTTATACATCAAATGTTGAATCTGGAATTTTTCAGATTTTGACCTTTCAGTACTCGTGTGGACATAACTTTTTGCACCAAATTCAAATTGAGGAAAATCCTCTTTCATTTCAAAGGAGACTTATAGATCTTTCATTTGATATAAATATTAAAATATTTAGAGTAAATTTACCTATCCAAATATATAAATAAATAGACCTTATATATTCAGTAAATTAGATACTACAGCTTCTAACCTTCTGTTACTAAATTACTCAAAACTCTCTAGAAAAATTCTGAATTATACAAAACTTAGTTTTTTGAAAACTAGACTCACATATCTTTCTTTTGACAACTATTTGGAAATTTTGAGGTATTTTTGCCTTCTAAAACATCTATTTAATTTGATTCTATCAATTCTGTAAAACAGAGATGATTAATTCTGACCTTCTGTTAGTAAATTGCTCATAACTCTCTAGTGAAAATTCTGAATTATACAAAGCTTAGTTCTTTGGAAACTAGATTCACATATCTTTCTTTTGACACCTAATTTGGAAATTTTGAAGTATTTTTTCCTTCTAAAACATCTATTTAAATTGATTCTATCAATTCTACAAAACAAAGATGATCAATTCTACCCTTCTGTTACTAAATTACTAATAACTCTCTAGTAAAAATTCTGAATTATAGAAAACTTAGTTCTTTAGAAACTAGATTCGTATATCTTTCTTTTAACACCTAAATTGGAAATTTTGAATTATTTTTTACTTCTGAAACATTTGTTTAAATTGATTCAATCAATTCTGCAAAATAGAGATGATCAATTCTGACCTTCCTTTACTCTATTTATTATAACTTCCTATTTTTAGTTCAACTAAAAATAGATTGACATAGCATTCCAATGACACCTATTTTTAGTGAATTAGAGCATGCTTGGTCACTCAAACAATTTAGGAAATGTACCATTCAAATTCTGCCAGAATTGAAAACTTTGTTGGGTTTTGCCTATTCAAGTTTCATCCTATTGGAAATTTGATTTCTGCTAAATTATTCTTTAATTGAGCTTTATATTAGTCCTTTGAAATTCTTGTATTGTTCATCCTGAAATTGTTGTATATCTGAAATTTATTATGTAATGCTTTGTTTGCATTTCCTTGTTTGATAAAGGCACATGCATATCTCCGTTGTTCCGCATGTGCTTCCAATATGTGCCAATGTTATTGTTTATACTACCCTTTTATACTCTTGTGTCTTGTGGGATAATATGAACTTTTGCCAGAAATGGTAAAGGAAGTTATTCTTAGAGCCCATGATTACTCTACCGGCCCCATTGACTTCACACAGACGTTGGTGGATGGAGCTCCCAAACGTGGGAGACTTATGCTTGGTGGTCATCCAGAAATGGATGAATCACATTATGTATGTGGTCCTACAGCGCTCTCTATATTTTTGATATGATATCCATGTTGAATCTCAGATTTTGATGATGAAGTCAATTGTCATTTGTTATCTAATCTATATGTTGAGATAAGTGTGCAGGATTAACTACGATAAAAGTAAGATATGCAGTAGGAGTTACGTCGGAGTCAAGACAATGATCACGTTGGGAGTTCGAGAGTTCGACGGAAGTTCGGATAGTCATCGGAGGTTCTACGGGAACAAATCCGAGAAGTCCATGAGATTGCCAAAGAAGCTTGTCGGAACTCGCCAAGTGGATCGTCGCAAGTCTCGGAGTTTGCCGGAAGTCCGTAGGAGCATCACCGAGGGTTCATCGGATGATCGACGGAAGTTCGCCGGAAGCTCGCCGGAAGAAGCAATTGACGCACCAGAGCAAGTTGTAGTAAATGTCTTAGGGAATATTGTAGTTAGCACAATGATTAAGTTGGAAATGGGAGGTGATCCCATTAACTTAATCTTGGGGCAATTGGGCCCCTGAAAAACCCAAATTGGGCCGAATGGATCAATCCATTCGGACCCTGATTTCTGCCAGGCGATGGCACCGCCTGAGCTCAGTCTCCGAGCAAGACTGGGCAGTGCAACCGCCCCAACCAGGAGGTGGCACCGCTTGGGCTCGGTATCCGAGCTCTAGCTGAGCGGTGCAACCGCCTCAGTCAGGCAGTGGCACCGCCTGAGCTCGATCTTCAAGCTCTGGCAGGAGGTGCAACCGCCCTTGACAGGAGGTGGCACTGCCCAGAGGCTCAGTCTTCGAGCTCTGCCAGGCGGTGCAACTGCCTCAATCAGGCGGTGCAACCGCCAGATCCCGGAATTCTGGGAATTGACAGTTTTGAGCTCCAAATTCAAACTGGGTTGGAGCCTATAAATACCCCACCCTTTCAGCACTGAAAGGGCACTCAAAACACACCGAAATCCTGATATTATTCTATGATTCTTAGAGCTCAAAATTGTTGTAAAGGCCAAAAGTTCTTCTCCCTCTTTTCTTCCAAGTTCTGATCTTTAAAGAGAGGAGAGAAAACTCTGTAAGGGTTGTCTCCTAAGCAAGTCAAAAGGAGTGAAACTGTAAAAGGGTGGTTGGCCTTCGCCTATTGAAGGAAGGCCTCTAGTGGACGTCGGTGACCTCGTCGGTGGAGGAAGCCAAAAGTGGAGTAGGTCAAGATTGACAGAACCACTCTAAATCTTGATTTGGATTTACTTTGAGCATCTTATCCTTACTGCAAATCTCCTCAAAAGCTTACTGCTTTTTGTGCATATATGATCGGGTTTCAAGCTTTGCACTTTCCGAATCGACGTTTAGACGTAAATCAGTTTTATCGTACGATCATCATATTTTAGTTTGCGTTTACGTTTTGATTTCAATCATAACTACAAACTACCTTTATATCCTTGCTTTAACTGCATCTCGCTTAATCAAATGATTTACGAATCAACATTTATACGTAAATCAGTTTTTTCGTATGAATATCATATTTCAGTTTGTGCCTACTATCTGATTTGAACCATAACTACAAACTGCATTTATATTTTTGCTGCATCTCGCTTAATCAAAAGTTAAAGTGATTTACAAATCAGGCTTTCTTACCAAAATCACTTTTATCGAACGAACGCAGTTTTTTTAATCGTAGAAGGTTTTCCGCTGCACTAATTCACCCCTGTAACATTCCCCATTTTTAAAAATTTAGTAAAAGGTTTGTTTGTAAAAATAAGGATTATTTAATAATTATTTTATATTCAATGATATTATATTAAAAGTTTATGGCTAGAGACCTAAGAGTAAATATTAGAAGTTTGATATAATTTATGATAGATTCAGATTTAAGTTAAAAAAATATGTATATATATAGTGGATATGTGTCACTAGCTAACCTAAGGTTGGTGCCACTTATCTTTGCTCTAAAGATGACACCTAGCCCCTTTCATGCATGCATGACACCTTGCAACTTTTGTATTAACCAAAACCTAAATAATTAGATGAAAGGTTAAAGAAAACAAACCTGAAGAGTTGCAGCCAACGTGAGTTTGAGAGAAGAAGAAGAAGAAGAAGAAGAAGAAGAGCTTGAGGTTTTTCATCAAATTTTCTCACATTTGGGATTCAAATAATTTTAAGGCAAGTGTTCTAACCCCATCCCACAGTAACCTTAATCTCTGTTTCCATTTTTATTCTGCAAAATTTGAAAGATTTCAACTGAGAACCATACCTCCTTTCGTTTTGATATAAAGCTATGAATCTGTAATTTTTCGGTAATCTGACCTCTATGCAATGTTTCGGTCATAACATTTTGTAATGAACTCTGATTTAGACAAAACCTGTTCCATTTGAAAGCAGACAAAAAAACCTTTTATTTTGATACTAAGATCGAACAATTTGGAGTTTAAATGCCTTCTAAGACTTCTGTTTAAATTAACCCTACACATTCTGTAAAACAGGGACCGAAATTTCTGACATCTTGTTGCTTAACTACTTATAACTTTCTGCTGTGAACTCAGATTCATACAAAGTATGATTTATTCGAAGGTAGACTCAAAATGCTTTCTGTATATACCTGATTTGAAATTTTTGGAGTACAATTGCTAACTGAAACATCTACTTTCATCGACCCTATGGATTCAGTAAAACAGAGCTAATATTTTCAGACCTTACGCTAAAAATTATTTGTAACTCCCTGTCGTAAATTCCAATTCTTGATAAACTTGATTTTCCTAAAACTAGATTGACAAAGATTTCTAATGACACCTATTTTGTATAAATTGGAGCATAATTGGTTATCCAAATAGTTCATACAATGTTCATATCAAATTCTGCCAGAATCGAGCTTTGGTCGATTTCGGCTTTCCTTGTTTCTTCTCTTTGGAAATCAATTTCGGCAAAAACTCTTACTTCATTTAAGCTTTACATTATTACCTTAAATTCCTGTATACTTTTGTCCTTTATTTATTTGTACATCTGCAGCTATCATCTAAAGATCATGTTTGCATCGTAATGATTCGGCACATGCATCCCATTGTTCCGCATTTGCTTTCGATATGTGCCTCTTCCAGTTTCATTTCTTTGGACATTGAACTTATCTAACTTTCTTATTTCAATTGAGCTATATATGGTTTCTTGAAATCCTTGTATGCTCTTGCTTTTGTTTCCTTTCAAATCTGAATACATTGTGAAAGATTATGTTTGTATCGTATTGACTCGATAGGCATATGTACATTTCATTGTTCCGCATGTGCTTCCAATATATGCTAATTTCATTATTCATACTGTCCCTTTGTACTCCGGTGTTTTTGGGATAAATGTGAACCTTTGCTAGAAATGGTAAAGAGAGTTATGCTTAGAGCCCGCGATGCTCTGCCGGCCCCCTATGACTTCACTCAGACGTGGGTGGATGGAGCTCCCAGACGTGGGAGACTTATGTTTGTTGGTCATTCAGAAATGGATGGACCATATTATGTTATGATCCCACTTCACCTTCTATGTGTTTGATACGATATCCAAAGCTTTGGCTATGTTTCTATGCATGCTTTGGGTAAGAATGAAATGAATGCATCGTCATGTGACATTTGAGCTTCTATTCATGTTTTGTTCTTTGATATATTTCTGAAATGTTATAAGTCTTTGTTATACCTTGAAAACTACCATATGTCATCGATATGCTCTTTATGCCAATGATATGCTCCAATTACCTTTCCTCGATTGTATAAATAAAACGTGCTTCGTACGATATGATATTGTAATTCTGCATTCAAACAAAACATGCTACTGTTTCACCCTGTATCTCTGCTTTGTATTTTGATACCTCATTTGTTTGAAAACTGTCCTCTTTGCTATGGATATGTTAGTCATTTGCTGAGCTTTATATGCTCACCCCGTTGCTATATAAATTTTTCAGGATAGCTTATCGCTCACTAAAATGTGTAAATTGGTTTGAGGCAGTGGAAGACTAGAAGATTTTAGGGCAAATATTTTGTACTTGATAGGTTGATGTTGTATAAATTCTTTTTGGGTGTAATGAAATATCAATGACAAATCTACATTGATGTATCTTGTAAATATTTGACAAGTACCTCTTACGTCAGGATTTTGGAAATGTTAAGTCTAAACTGTGTACTGATATAAACATGTAGTATATGTTGGTTTTGTGATTGCATTAATTGCCGCGCTTATGGATTTATGATATAGTTATGGTTTAGTTAAGTTGCTTTTGGATTTTAAGAATCATCTAGTGACATGATGTATGATTATAAACTGCACAGGTTTTGTGAATTGTGGATTGTAGAGGTGAATGACTTGAATGTTTTTCTTAGTGACCTCAAATGTGTGATTGGATCCTGTATTGTTTGTTGAATTAAATTTATCAATCTTGAATTAGGTTCACACCTCCTAAATGAGAATTAAATTCGGGGGGGGGGGGGGCGTGACACCCCCCCCCCCCCCCCCCTCTTAGTGCTCTTGATCCTGACAATCCAAAGCTTTGCTTATGAGTTTATATTTATGGTTTGGATAAAAAATGGAATGCATACTACATCAAAAATGACATACAAGTTTGTGTTTATTATTCAGTTCACTTGTTATACTTTTAAGTGTTTCGTATGTCATTATTATGCTCCCAAACACTCTTATGCCTTTGATATGCACCTAAATGCTTCATGTGCCATTTAATACATGCCTAAATGCTTCTTTTGCCAATGAAATGCTCCAATTTCCTCTCTCTTATTGTTATGTCTAACGCCTATTTTTGAATGAGGTAACTATTTGTGATTTTAATATCAAATGAGATGATTTCAAATGAACACTAGTATTTTTGCTTTTGTTATCTTGATACTAAGCCTGCTTGAACTTCTCCTATCACCATGGATATGTTAGTAGCTTGCTGAGCTCTTTATGCTCACCCCGTTGCTATTTAAATTTTTCAGGGTAGCTTGTCATGCACTGAAAAGCTAGAATTAGGTTGAAGTAGTGAAAGGCTAGAAGATTTTTGGGCTAATCTTTGTTGGTTGATAGGTTTTTGTTTGTATAGTATATTTTACTTCTGATGTAATGTTAAGGATATGTTGATACTTATGTGTTGTAAAAGTTTAAAGGACCGCTCATGTTTTTGGAATGATAAGTTTAAGTTGGATAAGGATAAGAACTTATGGTAAATAATTATCTTTTTGGTGATTGTATATATTTCTACGATTATGGATTTATGTTGTGGTTGATGTTTAGTTGAGTTGCCTTTGGATTTTATGAATCTCTAAGTGAAGTGGAGTATGATTTATGAAACGTACAGGTTTATGAATTGTGAATATTGATTTGAATGGTTCTTAGTATCCTCAAATTGTTAGATTGAATTGACGATGAATATTAATATTATTGATTTTAGACAGGGTCATACCTCCTGAATGCGATAATTTGCGGGGCGTGACACACGTTGTGGCCACAGGCAGTGCTCGCGGGTGGGGCACCCGGGGGCTGCCAGGCCCGTCGACCGCAAGCCTGTTGCATGTAGGCCGGATGCTGCAAGCGTCAGCGTTGCGCTACCTGCCTACGGTTGTACGCACGTAGACCGAGGGCAACAACTGTTGTTGTCCTTTCTCGCTTTTACGTCAATGATTTTGATGCCAAAAGTTTCTCCAAAACAGAACACACATAGTTCAAAACCAATCTATCGCACGAACAACCTGGCTCTAATACCATTGTTGGGAAATATTGGGGGCGAGATCACATGCGCAGCGGAAGAACAAGAAAAATAAAATCTCCTATTCCCAAAGAGATGTTCATCGTCGTGCAATGGTTGGTGCGCAAAATCCGCGAAACTTAAAACTGCATATAGAGTAGATTGTGTTACCTAGGGAGATCGTATATCCCTATTTCCTTGTAGATCTTTAGGAGAGGGTGAAGGAGGTCAAGCGTCCTCCTCTCTAGCGGTGATCCACACAGTAGGGCTACGACGATGCTCCTCAAAACTCTAGGCCTGCTCTGAGGTGGAGAGGGGGAGGAGAATAGGAAGGTAGGCAAAGGCTCTAGCCTATGAGGCTCTGAATCTCTCCTATTTATAGAGGCCTCCTATCAAAACCTAATGGATCCTCATCTAGTGGGTATTCGATCTACATTCAATTACCCAAGCCTATTAGATTAGTGGATCTCTATCCAATAATCTCTCACGGGCTCTTATTGAATCTCGTCCATGGGATCCAATAATTCAGGGGCTTATTAGATATCCAATAAGATAAGGGCTCTAGCGGATATCTTATATTCGAACCTCTACTCATCGCAATGCCTACCATATGTGTGTGACCCTCTAGGCCCAATATCAGGCTGGCCGTGTGTCATACCTGTCAGAACTCCTTCTAACTTAGTGAATTATTATCTTTGTAATAATTCACTCGACTCATCGACTATGGACGTACTAGGCCACTACACCGTAGTCCCCAAATGATACAGGGGAATCCAATCCATTAGACTTGTTTATCCTCAATTAATGTGTACCTATAGTCCCTCATCCATATAATATCCCAAAGACCGTATATCGAGCATGGTGCTGTCAGACACATACGATTTCTACTCGAGTCTCGCTCTAATCGGATTCTCCCGGAGAACTCTTTCTCTCTTAACCCGAATGACCTTGGCTAGGGATTTGTCTGAGCAAGAACACATGAAATATTCCTCTCATGATACCGAGAGTGGATGATCCTCTATCGACACTCAATAGCCCTCGTAAGGTCGACTGCCACTCCCAATGACCAATTGTACTAGTTCTGGGACATCCAAACCTATAAGTCTGGTATCAAAGAGTAGAGTACTCATACAGGAAATCCTTGGTGTCTCAAGTCTAAGGACCAAATACACCAATAGGACTATGAAATCACTGTTTGACAATAAGGCATCATCAACCATCTAGCATTCCAAAAGCGGATCAATCAGTGAACTCATTCTCCAATGAGCGCCTGTACTATATCCTTAGTATCCCCACACGAGCAACTATGAGACTAGCTGCATCCATCATATAGACGGGTATACAGCACACTAGTCTGTCGGTTATCACGATGTCCCTCTCAAGTAACATATGATTGGGATTATTTAGGATCTGTGTTTAAAGGTGAATCGGTCTCATTATTGTGATATCATCATGATCCGATTCCCATTGCACGGATCCAAGGACATCATAATATATACATGCATATATGCAGTAATCAATATAAAGTGATAAATGCTAAAATATAATAAGCAAAAAGATTCTGTGTCAAGTCACACATGCCATCACTCACGTGATTGGCTTGTTGGGAACCTATGACTAGTAGTTTCTTTGTGCGAAATGACTTTTGACATATGGCACACTCTTGAAATCACACACGAAGGCACTTCTAGAGTTAAAGATTCGAAAATCAACTTTTTAATGCATGATTTCGAGCTTTTTCGAATGAAGCCAAGCGAAACCATTGTTAACATGTACACCCATTTTACGGATGTTATCAATGGTTTAAGAGCTCTTGGCAAATGTTTTTCAGATTTTGAACTCGTAAACAAGATTTTACGTTCTCTTAATAAAACTTGGGACTCTAAAGTAACAGTCATACAAGAGGCCAATGATTTGAACCATTTTCCACTCGAAGAACTAATAGGGTCCTTGATGACCTATGAAATGACGTGCAATGCACGTAAAGAACTTGAGAATCACCTTCCAAAAAACAGGAAGGATTTTGAACTTAGAAATTTGAAGACCACTCGAGCATAAAATCAAGTGATGGTGAACATGAACTCCTCACTAAGAAATTTAAAAAGTTAATGAAACAAAAATTAAAGAACAAAAAGAACGGAACTACTTGCTTTGAACGCAAGAAGAAGAATAAAAATTGGGATGAATCAAGCTCCTCCGAAGATGAGGAGAAAATCAAGAAAGGCGAGGTGGCAAACTACGCCTTAACAGCATTAAATAATGAGGTAATCAAAACCCCCTTAATTTATTTTGAAATTACTTGATGTTTTCTATAATGCATTTTCTTTTTTAGAATAATTATTTTTCTTGAAAATTACATGTTTAAAAAATTAAAAATGCAAGAATATGATTATGCTCATAATTTTGAAAATAATAATGAAATTTTCATGTTTTATTTTAATGAAATAAAATGTTAGATTTAAATATAATGATCATATGTATGTTTTTCTTAAGAAGAAAACATGTGTATCTTGATTATTTCCGATTTTGATTGAAACCATACTTAATGTTTTAATGAAAATATTAAGAAGTTTAATATCATGCTTAATAATGATGCATGGCTTTTGTATGGAAAACTAAGTATGAAAAGATAGATTCACCTAAAAAGAAAAATGCATGACTACAACAAATAACAAAAATGATTTTGGTTGAAAATACCTTATGCTCAATGAAACCATGATTGATGAATATGCTTTATATTTAATGATTTCTTTGCCTTGTATATCCTATCATGATGAATATTTTGAAAATAAATGAAATCATGTTTGATTTGAAGTAATGCATAATGATCATGTTTAATGAGTTTTCTTTCAAAATGATGCATAATGATTTTTGTGATTTATGGATTATTGATTTTCATGATAATAAAAGTAGCTTTTTTGGTTTAAAAAAAATGATGCATGTTTTGATTTGCTATAAATGAAATAGGCATGCTTATATGAACTAGTGTAAGTGTCATGACAATTGTATACTTAATGATGCTTAAAGTTGTAATGAAAATATTGAAATTTTGATACCATGATTTGATGAGTTTATGCATGAGATTTTAAAATTATATATGATGATTTTTTTGTATTATTGATCTTAATGGTTTTTATGATGAAATTTATTTTAAATCCTAAACAATTGATGATATATATTTTTTTTGGCACAAAAAGGACAAAGTCATGCTTGTATGAAACAACTAAATAGAGAAAAGCATTTTTCTTAAAAAATATTTTTCTCTATATTATTGACTTTGATGAATCTATTTTATCATTTTTTTATAAATCTCTTAAAAATAATTTTGATATGATGATTTGAATTTGAATGAGCTTTATCTTGATTTTTCAAGATTTATAACTTGAGATTTACTCTATAAAAATCGAGATCTTTTATCCTCAATGTTTCTTTTTGCCATCTTTCATCCAAATGAATCATGATTGGTATCATTGCTATATTTCTTCTTGTCGTGTACAAAAGAGAAAATTTTCCTAAATGAATCATGATTTTTCAGAACCACAATTTTTTTATGATTCATGATGAATTGAGAAATTTTATATACTTGAATTAATATCTTGTTCTCCTACAAGATTGAATGAATTTTATCTATATCATGATCTCCTAAGAATTTCTTTCATTTTTTAAAAAGGAGATGTGTCAAAATGAATCATGTCTTTTGGTATTCACATGATTTTATCTTTTCATGATATGATTTTTAAGCAATTCCTTGTGTTCATGAAATATTTATCTCATCACCCAATAATTCTTCTTGATATTCCTTATGTGATGATATGAATACATGAAATATTCATTAATTTGTTTTGATGTATTCAAATAAGAAGTTTCGACCATGCATGGTAGGATGTAATTTAACAAAATTGGTACTATCATGATGTGAAATAAATGATGATTTGGAATCATGCATGTAATGATGATTTTATATACATGATGATTTGGAATTATGCATGTAATACTTTAACTTTTGATAATGGTGCATGCAATGATGAAATATTCATGATAAAATAATTGTTTTGACATTCATGACTTGAATTTTGATAATGAAGGGTCTTCCTTTCTTTTTGACAATGACAAAGGGGAGCAAAACATGCTAGAAAGCTAATTTGCTAGCTCGCACAATTCAAGAAGAAAGCAAAAATTACACTTCTCAAAAGAGAAGAAAGAATTTACTATCTTGAACATCACCAAGAATTGCTAGCTTGAAATTTCATGAAGAGGCAAAAATAGCTATCTTGAACATTACCAAAAATTTGCTACCTTGTATGATCTAAAATTTGCTAGAATTGCTAACTTGCGATCTAAAGAGAAGCAAAGAATTGCTATCTCGAAAGAAGCAAAAGTGCTATCTTGCCTATCTCAAGAAGCAAAACATGTTAAATTTTCACATCTCTAATTTGCTAGCTTGTATGAAGTAGAACATGCTATCTTATTACCTTACATATCTATGATGATAGTAAAATTGCATAATGATAAAATTGGATATTATGTTTATCATGCAAATGATTAAAACTTATATTACAAATACTTGATTGTGGTAATTCTCCTTTTTGTTGATGACAAAGGGGGAGAAGTATGTTGATGACATACATGATTTGATCATGACATGTTTCTTGGGATTTTGAATCCAAGAGTTTCTATCAATAAGCCATATTGATAGGGGGAGTTTGTTTAAACTCTGAGAGTTAAGTTTAACTCCGTCATCAATTGGTTGTCATCATAAAAAAGGGGAAGATTATAGAATCTCGTATTTTGATGATGAAACCAATTGATAATTGTGTTTATTGTTTAATCTGCATTTTGAGTGATGCAGGATGCTTCGATCAGGATGAGACAATTAAAGCAGAAAAAATGATGTTGGGCCATAGGAACATGTCAGAAGATTGGACGTCGAGCCGGTGGATCGGTCGATGTATCGAAAGAAAGCTTCGGCTCATGGATTCGGGCATCGGGCCAAGAAGAGCGGGTATTGCGCTAAGGATATCGGAGTTGCGGGCCGCAAGAGAGGACGATGCACCAAAGAATTAGACAAAGCATCGAGGGACCAATGACATGCTGGACAACTTAATTAATGCTTAGCATTAATTGTCTAGATCGAAGTTTGTTTTACATGTGCAAGATTAACTACAATAGCAGTAAGACATGCAGACAAAGATCAAATTGGGGGTTCAAGAGTTCTCGGAAGTCCGAATGGTCGTCAGAGGTTCTACGAGAACAATCCGAGAAGTCCTGGAGCTTGCAAAAGAAGCTCATCGGAACTCGCCAAGAGGATTGTCGTAAGTCCAGGAGTTTGCCGAGAGTCCGCCGGAGCATTGTCGAGGGTTCGTCGGATGTTCGCCGGAAGCTCGCAAGAAGAAGCGATTGATGCACCGGAACACGATCTGTAGTATTAATGACTTAATTGTCATAGTTAGCATGTCGATTACGTTAGGATTGGGAGGTGATCCCATTAACTTAATCTTGGGCCAACTAGGCCCTTGGCAGACTAAAATTGGGCCAAATGGATCAGTCCATTCGGACCCAGAATTCCTGCTAGGCGGTGGCACCGCCCAAGAGACTTGGTCTCCCAGTAATTCTCGGTGGTAGTAGCGCCCCTGTCAGGCGATGGTACCGCCGGTAGTTATTACTGCCAGTGGTGGTACCACCCCTATCAAGTGGTGGTAACGCTTGAGCTCGGTCTCGGAGCGACGTCAAGCGGTAGTACAACCCAAACTGAGTGGTAGTACCGCTTAGTGTCAGATACCATGTAGTAGTATCGCCCAGCTTTGGCGGTGGTACCGCTAGGACCCCGAAAATCCGAGAGATGGCACTTTTGAGCTCCAAATTCAAACTGATTGGGGCCTATATAAACCCCACCCTTTTTGCATGAAAAGATAACCAAAAGCTTGCTTTTATTTTGAGTATTTGAGAGTTCTTCTCCCTCTTTCTTTCTAAGTATTGATCATTCAAGAGAGGAGTGAAAACTTGTAAGGGTTGTCTCTTAAGCCCGTCAAAACGAGAAAAGCTGTAAAAGGGTGGTTGGCCTTCGCCTATTGAAGGAAGGCCTCTAGTGGACGTCAGTGACCTCATCGGAGGAGGAAGCCAAAAGTGGATGTAGGTCAAGATTGACCGAACCACTCTAAATCTCGGTTTGCATTTATATTCTGCTCTTTATCGTAACTGCAAACTGCCTCCGTTGCTTTACATCATCTATACTTTCGTTTGCTCTCAAGATAAAGTTCTTTTCGAAACGGTTTTCATACGAAAGTCTTTTTAACCGATGAAAGTTTTCCCCTGCACTAATTCACCCCCAAATGCTCTTGATCCCAACATCATCGACATCGGATTAGAAGCTCGAGTTTGTGTAGCCCTCAACCCTGAGGCTACTTCCTCTATATACTAGTAAAAGATCCTTAGTCCTTCTCAAGTACTTAAGGATATACTTTACTACTTTCTAGTGCTCCAAGCCTGGATCCAGCTGATACCTACTCATGACACTTTGATCATGCACTATATCAGGCCTAGTACATAGCATAGCATACATGATAGACCTTATCATTGAGGCATAGGGTATCTTATCCATATTTACCCTTTCTTTAGGAGTCTTTGGGGACATACTCCTAGAAAGTGATCCCATGTCTCATCGATAAGAGAGCTCTCTTGAAATTTTTCATGTCAAACCTTTTGACAATAGTGTCTATGTACGTAGATTGGGACAAGTTAAGGATCCTCTTAGATCTATCTCTATATATCTAAATCCCTAATATGTAGGATGCTTCCCCTAAGTCCTTCATTGAGAAGTGTCTAGATAGCCAAGCCTCTACTATGGAGAGTATACCTACATCATTCCCAATGATCATGATATTATCCGCATATAGCACCAAAAAGGTGATAGCACTCCCATTCACCTTCCTATATACACAAGACTCATCTTCGTTCTTAACGAAGCCATAAGATATGATCGCCACATCATATCTTATGTTCCAACTTTATGAAGCTTGCTTTAATCTGGACTATCCTTGGACATGAATCCCTCAGGCTGTATCATATACACCTTCTCCTCGAGGTTGCCATTGAGGGATGTCGTTTTCATGTCTATCTACCAAAATCTCATAATCATAGTATAATACAGTAGCCAATAGAATTTAGATGGATTTTAGCATGACTACGGGTGAGAATGTTTCGTCATAGTCAACACCTTACCTTTGATGATACCTCTTTATAGGTTTCTACCGTTTCATCTACTTCGATCTTCTTCATGAAGATTCACTTGCAACCAATGGGTACAATACCCTCAAGTGCATCAACTAGGTTCCAAACCTTGTTGAGTACATGGAATCCATCTCTAAATTCGTAGCCTTTTGCCACTTCTTGGAGTCTATACTCATAATAGCCTCTTCATAGGTCTAAGGATCAATATCCTCAACATCCTCTCCCCTAATATGTCTCACATGTTAGGATCAAGTTAACACTAAGAGGGAGGGTGAATTAGTGCTTTTGTTAAAATCATCGGTTTAAAAATCTTACGTTCGATGAAAAATTGTATCGGAAATATGTTAACTTGAAAGCATACGGAAGCATAATGAAAGCATTCGTAAGCAAGTAAATCTATTTTCAATAAAAGTAAAGAGTTTAAAGTAAATACAAACCGAGTTTTATAGCGGGACCTACATCCACTCCCGATTTCTCCCCACTCAAGGCCACCAATTCACCCCCCCCCCCTGTAACATCCCTCATTTAAAAAAAAAAAAATTAGTAAATACTTGTTTGTAAATATGAGGATTATTTAATAATATTATATTAAAGTTTATGGCTAAGGACCTAAGAGTAAATATTAAATGTTTGAGATGATTTATAGAATATTCAGAATTGAGTAAATAAAAATAAAATAAAATAAAATGGAGGACATGTGTCATTAACAAGGATGAGCCACTTAGCATTTATTCTAAAGTTGACACCTAAACCCCCATGCATGCTTGCCACCTCACTATTTTAGCATGAGCCAAACCTAAGTAATTTAAGGCACCATTAAGAAGAAAGTTTTCAGCCAACGTTAGTTTGAGGAGAAGAAGAAGAAGAAGAAGAAGAAGAAGAAGGAGAAGAAGAAGAGGAAACTTTGTTTGAGGTTTTGCATCAACTCCCTATATTTGGGAATCAAATTCATCTAAGGCAAGTGATCTAACCTCTTCCTACAGAATTCCTAATCTCTGTTTTCCTTTTAATACTTCATAATTCAAAAGATTTCAGCTTAGTACCAAACTGTTCTTCCCTTTTGATACAAAGCCATGAATCTGAAATTTTTTCGGTAATCTGACTTCTATACATTGTTTTGGATCTAACTTTTAGCACTAAACTCTGATTTAGGCAAACCCTAATCCATTTGAAAGTAGACTCAAATGTCTTTATTTTGACACTAAGATTGAATGATTTGGAGTTTAAATGCCTACTAAGACTTCTGTTTAAACTAACCCTACAAATTCGGCAAAATAGGGACTGAAATTTCTGACCTCTTGTTGCTTAACTACTTATAACTTTCTGCTGTGAACTCAGATACATATGAAGTATGATTTCTTTGAAGCTAGACTCAAAATTATTTCTGAATATACCTGATTTGAAATTTTTGGAGTACAATTGCTAACTGAAACATCTGCTTTCATCGACCCTATGGATTCAGTAAAATAGAGCTAATATTTTCAGACCTTTAGCTACGAAATTATCAGTAACTCCTTGTTGTAAATTCCAATTCTTGTTAAACTTGATTTGCCTAAAATTAGATTGAAAAAGCTTTCTAATGACACCTATTTTTTATAAATTGGAGCATAATTGGTTATCCAAATCGTTCATATAATGTTCCTATCAAATTCTGCTAGAATCGAGCTTTGGTCGATTTCAGCTTTCTTTGTTTCTTCTCTTTGGAAATCGATTTTGGCAAAAAACTCTACTTCAGTTAAGCTTTACATTATTACCTTTAATTCCTGTATACTTTTGTCCTTTATTTATTTGTACATCTGCAGCTATCATCTAAAGATCATGTTTGCATTGTAATGATTCGGCACATGCATCCCATTGTTCCGCATTTACTTTTGATATGTGCCTCTTCCAGTTTCATTTCGTTGGACATTGAATTCACCTAACCTTCTTATTTCAATTGAGCTCTATGTGATTTCTTGAAATCCTTGTATGCTCTTGCTTTTGTTTTTTTTTAAATCTGAATACATTCATGAAAGATTATGTTTGTATCGTATTGACTCGAAAGGCATATGCATATTTTGTTGTTCCGCATGTGCTTCTGATATGTGCCAATGTTATTGTTCATACTACCCTTTTTGTACTCTGGTGTCTTGTGGGATATTGTGAACCTTTGCCAGAAATGGTAAAGGGAGTTATGCTTAGAGCCCGCGATTGCTCTACCGGCCCCATTGACTTCACTCAGACGTGGGTGGATGGAGCTCCCAGACGTGGGAGACTTATGCTTGGTAGTCATCCAGAAATGGATGAATCACATTATGTATTGGTCCCACAGCACCATCTATGTTTATTGATATGATATCCAAAGCTTTGTTTATGAGTTCATATTATGCTTTGGATAAAAATGGAATGCATGCTACATCAAAAATGACATACAAGCTTGTGTTTATTACTCGGTTCACTTGTTATACCTTGAAGTGTTTTGTATGTCATTGTTATGCTCTCAAACACTCTTATGCCTTTGATATGTACCTAAATGCTTCATGTGCCATTTGATACATGCCTAAATGTTTCTTTTGCCAATGAAATGCTCTAATTTCCTTTCTCCTATTGTTATGTCGAATGCCTGTTTTTGAACAAGGTAAACCTTTGTGATTTTATATCAAATGTGATGACTTGAAATGAACACTTGTATTTCTGCTTTTGTTATCTTGATACTAAGCCTGCTTGAACTTCTCCTATCGCCATGGATATGTTAGTCGCTTGCTGAGCTCTTTATGCTCACCCCGTTGCTATATAAATTTTTTCAGGGTAGCTTGTCATGCACTGAAAAGCTAGAATTGTGTTGAGGCAGTGGAAAGCTAGAAGGTTTTGGGGCAAATATTTCATAATTAATAAGTTGATATTGTATAAGTTCTTTTGTGTTTGTGTGTATCAACGACAAATCTAGATTGATGTATCTTGTAAATATTTGGAAAGTACCTCTTGCGTTGGGATTTTGGGAATGTTAAAGTTTAAACTGTGTAATGATATAAACATGTAATACATGTTGGTTTTATGATTGTATAGATTGCTATGCTTATGGATTTATGATGTGGTTATGGTTTAGTTGAGTTGGCTTTGGATTTTGTGAATCATTAAGTGATATTATAGTATAATTATAAACTGCACAGGTTTTATGAATTGGAAAATTATAGATATGAATGACCTGAATGTTTTCTCAGTATCCTCAAATGTGTGAATGGATCCTGGAATGAATTGTTCTTGAATTATAATACAAAAAAAAAGAGAAAAATTCAGCGGGGCGTGACACCCCCCCCTCTTAGTGCTCTTGATCCTAACAATTGGTATCAGAGCGGGGATAACTCTCAAATGGATTAAAACCCAAGAGAGATGACATACGCTGGAAACCAAGAGGGCCACTCTATTACACGTCCACCCTTGTTCAATGGGATGGACTACACCTATTGGAAGACCCGAATGAGGATCTTCATTATTTCAATGGATTTTGAACTTTGGAATCTTGTTGAAAATGGATTTTTGAAGTCTTCTCTTCCAATAATCGATTGGAATGAATTGGAGAAGAAGACTTTCGCTCTTAATGCAAAGGCTATGAATTTCTTATTTTGTGCGCTTGATAAAAATAAGTTCAATCGTGTTTTGGTTTGTGAAACCGCATTTGATATTTGGCATACACTCGAAGTGACTCACGAAGGCACAAGTAGAGTGAAAGAGTCAAAAATCAATCTTTTGATACATTCTTTTGAAATTTTCTGAATGAAATCGAGCGAGACTATTGGCGACATATACACCCGTTTCACGGATGTCATCAATGGTCTAAAAGGACTCGGCAAAAGTTTTTCGGATTTTGAGCTCGTAAATAAGATTCTAAGATCCCTTCCTAAGAGTTGAGACCCTAAAGTCACTGCTATTAAATAGGCTAAAGATTTAAATAACTACCCTCTTGAAGAACTAATTGGGTTATTAATGACCTATGAAATGACTTGCAAGGCTCATGAAGAGCAAGAAGACATCCTTCCAAAGAACAGGAAGGATATGACACTTAGAACTTTAGATGACCACTTGGGAGAAAACTCAAGTGATGAGGACTATGACGATGACTTGGCACTTCTAACAAGGAAATTCAAAAAATTCATTAAGAGAAACAAGTTTAAAAGTGACACAAAAAATAAACTTGAACCCAAAAAGAACCAAGTAATTTGCTACGAGTGCAAAAAGCTGGGACACTACAAAAGTGATTGTCCCCAAGCCAAGAAGAGAACATCAAAGAAGAAGGCGCTCAAAGCAACGTGGGATGACTCGAGTGCATCCGAAGAAGAGGAGTTCAATACCGAGCAAGTTGCTCATTACGCCTTAATGACCATCGGAGAAGAGGTAACAAATTTAATTGATGCAGATTTATCATTTGATGAATTATTAAATGCCTTCCATGACTTATTTGATGAATGTAAAACAATTAGTAGAAAATATAAATTGTTGAAAAATAAGCATGATAGTCTTGTTAGCAATTTTGATAAATTAAAAACTGAATATCATGATAGTTTAGCTCAATGTGAAAAAAGCCATGATATAGAAACTCTCCAAAAGGAAAACTTGCAACTTACGGATACCTTGAAGAAATTCGAGGTTGGTAGCAAGTCTTTGAACATGATCCTTGCAAATAAAGGTCATGTTCCCAAAAGAAGTAGAATCGGATTTGGGAGAAGTCCTCACCAAAATCCAACCACCTTCATAAAAGGCCCCATCTTACATGTTCGACACCAAAGCAAATGCAACTTTTGTTGCAAATATGGACACAAAACGCATCAGTGTCCATTCAAGAAAATTAGTCTGAACAAATTAATTTAGGTTCCTAAAGGAACCATGATAAACTCTATGCAACATGATAAACAATGTAGATCAGTTTTTGAGGCATCCAAAAGCAAATGGGTACCTAAAAATTATCCTTTCTTGTAGAGACATATGTTAGGATCAAGAGCACTAAGAGGGGGGGGTGAATTAGTGCAGCGGAAAACTTTCACTATTAAAATCGAAAGCTGCGTTCGTTTGATAAAAATGATTTCGATGTAAAAGCCAATTCTAAGATTACTTTAACTTAAGATTAAGCGAGATGACGTTAAAGTAAATCTATGAAGGCAGTTTGCAGTTTATGATGAAAATCAGAATGCAAGCGCAAACTGAAATGCGACATTCATACGATAAAACCGGTTTACGTCTAAATGCCAATTTTGAGGATACTGAACTTTAAGATACGTTTTATAAATGCGCAGAAGGGAGTTTGCAGTTATGATTAAAATCAAAACGTAAACGTAAACTGAAATGTAATGATCGTATGAAAAAGCCGATTTACATCTAAACGCAGATTCGGAAAGTGAAAGGCTTAAAACCCGATCGTATATGCGTAGAAAGCAGTAAGCATCAGAGGAGGTTTGCAGTAAAAATAGTATGCGCAAAGTAAATGCAATCCGAGATTTAAAGTGGTTCTGTCAATATTGACCTACTCCACTTTTGGCTTCTTCCACCGACGAGGTCACCGACGTTAACTAGAGCCCTTCCTTTAATAAGCGAAGGCCAACCACCCTTTTACAGTTTCACTCCTTTTGACGGGCTTAGGAGACAACCCTTACAGAAATTTTCTCTCCTCTCTTTACAACTCAGAACTTGAAGAACAGAGGGAGAAGAACTTTTGGCCTTTACAACAATTTTGAGCTCTAAGAATCACAGAATGGATCAAGATTTCGGTGTATAACTTTCTGCCTATCAGTGCTGAATGGGTGGGGTATTTATAGGCCCCAACCCAGTTCAAATTTGGAGCTTAAAATTGTCAATTCCCGAAATTCCGAGATCAGGCGGTTGCACCTCTTGACTGAGGCGGTTGTACCGCTTGATAGAGCTCGAAGACTGAGCCTCTGGGCGGTGCCACCTCTGTCAGGGGCGGTTGCACCTCTCTGCCAGAGCTCGAAGACTGAGCTCAAGCGGTTGCACCTCCTGACTGGGGCGGTCGCACCGCCTGCTAGAGCTCGAAGACCGAGCTCAAGCGGTGCTACCTCCTGTCAGGGGAGGTTGCACCACCCAGTCTCGCTCGGAGACTGAGCCCAGGCGGTGCTACCTCCTGGCTGGGGCGGTTGCACTGCCCAGTCTCCCTGGGAGACTTAGCCCAGGCGGTGCTACCTCCTGGCTTGGGCGATTGCACCTCCCACAGCAATCAGGGTCTGAATGGGTAGATCCATTCGGCCCAATTTGGGTTTTTCAGGGGCCCAATTGCCCCAAGATTAAGCTAATGGGATCACCTCCCATTTCTAACTTAATCGTTGTGCTAACTACGATAAATCCTAAGACAATTTCTGAAGCTTGCTCCAGTGCGTCAATCGCTTCTTCCGGCGAGTTTCCGGCGAACTTCCGTCGATCATCCGATGAACCCTCGGTGATGCTCCTGCGGACTTCCGGCAAACTCCTGGACTTGCGATGATCCACTTGGCGAGTTCCGACGAGCTTCTTTGGCAAGCTTATAGACTTCTCGGATTTGTTCCCGCAGAACCTCCGACGACTATCCAAACTTCCGTCGAACTCTCGAACTCCCAACGTGATCATTGTCTTGACTCCGGCGCAACTCCTACTACATGTCTTACTTTCATCGTAGTTAATCTTGCACATGTAAACAAAAATTCGATCGAGACAATTAATCCTAAGCAATTAACCAAGTTGTCCGGCATGTCATTGGTCCCTCAACGCTTCGTCCGATTCTTCGGCGCATCGTCCTTTCCTGCGGCCTATTGCCCAATCGGCCAGTTGGCTCCGCAACTCCGATATCCTTGGCACAATACCCGCTCTTCTTGGCCCGATGCCCAAGTCCACGGCTCGAAGCCTTCTGTCGATACGTCGACCGATCCACCGGCCCGACGTCCAATCTTCTGACATGTTCCTCCGGCACAACATGATTTTCCTGCTTTAATTGTCTCATCCTGATCGAGGCATCCTGCGTCACTCAAAACGCAGATTAAATCATAAACATATATCAAGTAGTTTCATCATCAAAATACGAGATTCAACAGCATACACCATCACAAGCTAGGAGCAAGAGATGGTACCTTGATAGTGAATGCTCAAGGCATATGACCGGAGATCCATCTCAATTCTCTAAGCTCACTAGCATAGACAAAGGCTATGTCACCTTCATAGACAACAACAAGGATAAAATCTTTGGCAAAGGAACCATAGGTAATAAATCCAACTTCTTTATTGAAGATGTTTTGTTAGTTGATGGTTTAAAACATAATTTCTTGAGTATTAGTCAATTATGTGATAAAGGATATATCGTCAAATTCGAATCTAATGCTTGTATCATTGAAACACCACACAAAAACACATCTATGATTGCATTAAAACATAATAACGTATACACCATTGACATCAATGATTTTTGCAATAAAATGTGTTTCTCGATTTTGAATGAGGATGCTTGGCTTTGGCATAGGAGATTAGGTCATGCTAGCATGAAATTAATCACTCAAATATCATCCAAAGAACTTGTACGAGGAATTTCTCATATCAAGTTCATCAAAGATAATGTGTGTGATGCTTGTCAATTAGGAAAACAAATTAAGGGCAGTTTCAAATCTAAGAATTAAATAAGCACCTCTAGGCCCTTACAATTAATCCATATGGACTTGTTCGGACCAATCTCTACATCAAGCCTAGGAGGTAGCAAATATGCCTTCGTCATTGTAGATGACTATAGTAGATACATATGGACTTATTTCTTGAAACACAAAAATGAATGCTTTAGATATTTTACCAAATTTTGTAAACTTGTTCAAAATGAAAAGGGTTTTATGATTTCATCAATTCGAAGTGATCACGGTAATGAATTTCAAAACCGTGATTTCCAAGAATTTTGTGAATCTAATGGATACAACCACAACTTCTCTACTCCGAGAAATCCTCAACAAAATGGAGTAGTAGAAAGAAAGAATAGAAATTTACAAGAAATGGTAAGAACTATGTTGAATGAACATAGCCTACCCAAATACTTTTGAGCCGAAGCCGTAAACACTGCATACTATATTTTGAATAGAGTTCTAGTAAGACCCTTACTCACCAAAACTCCCTATAAGTTGTGGAATAATAAAAACCCCAATGTTTCATATTTTAAAGTTTTTGGGTGTAAGTGTTTTATCTTGAATGAAAAAGATGCCTTAGGAAAATTTGATGCTAAATCCGATGAAGGAATTTTTCTTGGTTATTCTTCGGTTTCTAAAGCTTTTCATATCTTCAATAAAAGAACTTTAATTATAGAAGAATCCATTCATGTTGTTTTCAATGAGATTTCCGAAATCAAGAAAAATGATTTTGATGATGATGTTAATTTCGATTCTTTGAATTTAAATGAAACCCCTTCTCCAACTAGCAACTAGGATGCATCCACTTCCGAAACACCCTTACCCAAGGATTGGAAGTATGTAGATGCTCATCCTAAGGAGCTAATCCTAGGAGATACATCTAAGGGGGTTCAAACACATTCTTCTCTTAAAAATTTTTGTGCCAACGCCGCCTTTCTTTCCTAAATAGAACCTAAATGTATTGACGAAGCCATGAAATATGATTCATGGATTATCGCAATGCAAGATGAGTTAAATAAATTTGAGAGAAATGAGGTGTGGAAGCTTGTTCCTAGGCCAAATGACCATTTAGTACTAAATGGGTCTTTAGAAACAAGCAAGATGAATCTGGTATCGTGGTTAGAAACAATGCTAGATTAGTGGCCAAAGGTTTTAAACAAAAAGAAGGTATCAATTACGAAGAAACCTTCGCTCCTGTGGCTAGATTAGAAGCCATAAGGATGCTCCTAGCCTATGCTAGTAATAATAATTTTAAGTTGTTTCAAATGGATGTTAAAAGCGCTTTTCTTAATGGCTTTATTTCTGAAGAAGTTTATGTTGAATAACTTCCGGATCTGAAAATAATAGCCTCCCTAATCATGTATTTAAATTAACTAAAGCTCTCTATGGTTTAAAACAAGCCCCAAGGGCTTGGTATGAGAGACTTAGTACTTTTCTTATTGAAAATAATTTCACAAAAGGCAAGGTCGATACTTCATTGTTTATCAAGAATTTTGAAAATAATTTTCTCATTGTTCAGATTTATGTTGATGATATTATCTTCGGTTCAACGAATGAAACTCTTTGTGAATCTTTTGCTGAAACTATGAGTCTAGAATTTGAAATGAGTTTGATGGGAGAATTAACCTTTTTCTTAAGCTTACAAATTAAGCAACTAAGCAATGACATCTTTATTAGCTAAACTAAATATGCCTTAGATCTGCAAAAAAGATTTAATATGAATAGCTCAAAAGCTATTAACACTCCTATAAGCACCTCCACTAAGTTAGAAGTTGATGAAAGTAGAGAAAGCTTCGATCAAAAAACTTATAGGGGTATGATAGGAAGTTTACTTTATCTCACTACAACTAGACCAGATATCATGTTTAGTGTAGGACTTTGTGCTAGGTTTCAATCGAACCTGAAGATATCTCATTTTAAAATGGTTAAAAGAATACTTAGATATCTTAAAGGTACCACAAATCTAGGATTATGGTATCCAAAATCCGAGAATTTTGAGTTAATTACGTATGCTGATGCAGATTTTGCTGGGTGTAGATTAGATAGAAAAAGCACATCAGGATCATGTTAAATTTTGGGACATTCTCTTGTTTCCTGGTCATCTAAGGAACAAAACTTGGTTGCACTATCAATAACCGAAGCTGAGTATATTGCAGCCAGTGCATGCTGTGCACAAGTTGTGTGGATAAAAAACACCTTAGAAGATTATAAAGTCCATCTTAAAAATATTCCCATTAAATATGATAATACAAGTGCAATATGTTTAACAAAGAATCTCATTCAACACTCAAGAACAAAACATATTGATATTAGACATCACTTCATACGAGATCATATCACTAATCATGATATAATCATAAAGTTCATTGATACTAAGCATCAACTAACTGATATTTTTACAAAACCTCTAAGCGAAGAACAATTTAATTTCATTAGAAGAGAATTAGGAATGTTAATGTGTCCGAATGTATAAACTTGTTAAAATCATTTTTCGGACTTTATCGATTGAATGATCAAATCACTTGATTGCCATTACATGCCTAAAATTACATGTTGGAAATTATGTGTTTTAGATACAAAAATTTTCATAATAATGAGCATGTTTTGTCTTCATGATTGTATTTGAAAATCTATAGTATAGTCTTGTCCGAATGCATGAAAGTGTTAATTTCATTTTCGGATTCTCTTAACTAGTGGTATCTAAACAATCGGATTTTCTCGATACATTATTCTCTTCCGAACTTAATAAGCATATGTCATATTGAGTTTGATTCTCACCATTGATTTTTGACATATGAAATCAACTAGCAAATGCATCTCTCATACACTTATCATGTGAAAAATAATTTTTGAGAAATGGATTTGATGAAATGATTCCTGCTTGTAAATTCCTTCTTGAAATATGGATGATAGTGTTTTTACTTGTAGGGATTTGTTTCACATACATATCTTGATCCTTGTAAAAATGAAGTATGATTTAATCTCTCATCGATTTTAACTTCGTTCAAAGTAAACTCACAAATAGTTGGTATCACAAATAGCCTTCCTCCTTCATGCAAAAAGATAATAACAAATAAAAAAGAAGAAGTATTCAAAGCTATCTCCATGTCATGTTTTCCTTGAGATGTTTGCATAATTGGTATCCTATCACTCACTGTTGGAAAATGACATGAACCTAGTTATGGCATGAATAATTACCGCACTTATGCTTAAAATTTGCTTATATCGTTCTCCTTTTTGTTGATGACAAAGGGGGAGAGATATATGAATTGATGCTATAAGTATTAATGCTATGATTATGCCATGCTTGCATCATCGAAAATATATGAATTGATGATAACCATGATTGCCATATTTGCATTATACCATGTTTGCATCATGTTAAGATATCAAGAACTTGCATCGTAATTTTACATGTTGATATCTTACCATGTGATGAAATGCTATGATTGCTAAAACACTTGAAATGTGTGCATCATGTTAAGATATCAAAATCTTACTTCAAAATTTTACATGTTGAAATCTTACCATATGATGAATTGCTACCATTACCATCATTCACATTTGAAATTTAAAAATGGATGTCAAGCCTTGACATTATTTTCAAAGAGATACATCATGATAGGAATCATGATGGGTGTATTGATAAGGTTAAATGATTTTAACTTATCAATATGTCTCTTGAATTCAAAGGCTTTGAATTCAAAAATGACTTATCTCAAGTATGGCATATAGATAGGGGGAATTAAGGTTAACTCCGTTATCAATTGATTGTCATCATCAAAAAGGGGGAGATTGTTGAATCTCGGATTTTGATGATGAAGTCAATTGTCATTTGTTATCTAATATATATGTTGAGATAAGTATACAAGATTAACTACGATGGAAGAAAGACATGCAGTAGGAGTTGCGCCGGAGTCAAGACTATGATCACGTTGGGAGTTTGAGAGTTCGACGGAATTTTGGACGATCGTCGGAGGTTCTACGGGAATAAATCCGAGAAGTCCAGGAGCTTGCCAAAGAAGCTCGTCGGAACTTGCCAAGTGGATCATCGCAAGTCCAGGAGTTTGCCGGAAGTCTGTCGAAGCATCGTCGAAGGTTCGTTGGATGTTCGCCAGAAGCTTGCCGGAAGAAGCGATTGACGCAGCAGAGCAAGTTAGAGTAAATATCTTAAGAAATATCATAGTTAGCTTGTAGATTAAGTTAGGAATGGGAGGTGATCCCATTAACTTAATCTAAGGGCAATTGGGCCCTTGATAGACCCAAATTGGGCCGAATGGATCAACCCATTCGGACCAGTATTCCTACTAGGCGGTGGCACTACCTAGGTCAAGCGGTGGCACCGCTTGGGCTTAGTCTTCGAGTGAGACTGGGCGGTGCAACCGCTCTAGTCAGGCGGTGGCACCACCTGGGCTTAGTCTCCGAGCGAGACTAGGCGGTGCAACTGCCCTTAACAGGTGGTGGAACCGCCTGAGCTTGGTCTCCGAGCTCTGCCAGGCGGTGCAACCACCCCTATCAGGCGGTGGCACCACCTAGAGGCTCAGTCTCCGAGCTACCAGGCAGTTGTACCGCCCCAGTCAGGAGGTGGTACCGCCAAGACCCCGGAAATCTGGGAAAAGATATTTTTTAGCTCTAAATTCAAACTAGTTTGGGGCCTATAAATACCCCACCCTTTCCTACATGAAAGGGCACCGCAAGCTTGATCTTACTCTGTGATTTTAGAGCTCAAAAGTGTTGTAAAGTCTAGTAGTTCTCCTCCCTCTTTTCTTCCAAGTTCTGATCTTTCAAGAGAGGAGAGAAAAGTTTATAAGGGTTGTCTCTTAAGCCCGTCAAAAGGAGTGAAACTGTAAAAGGGTGGTTGTCCTTCGCCTATTGAAGGAAGGCCTCTAGTGGACGTCGGTGACCTCTTTAGTGGAGGAAGCCAAAAGTGGATGTAGGTCAAGACTGACCAAACCACTCTAAATCTCGGTTTGCATTAATTTGATCATATTATCTTTACTGCAAACCTCCTCAGTAGCTTATTGCCTTCTGCTCATTTACGAACGTGTTTCTTAGTTAAGTATTTTTCGAATTGGCGTTAAGACGGAAATCAGTTTTATCATACGAACATCATATTTCAGTTTACGCTTACATACTGATTTCTATCTTAACTGTAAACTACCTTCCTTACTTTATTTCAAATATGTTTCCGTAAGCTTTCAAAGTTATTATCTGCACGAAATGACTTTTATGTCGGAATCGAATTTCAACGTACGAACGCAGTTTTAATCGTCGAAAGTTTTTTACTACACTAATTCACCCCCTCCCCCTCTTAGTACTCTTGATCCTAATAGCAGGAATAGCTAGGGTATTTATAGGCCCCAATTGGCTTCCAAAATGGAGCCAAAAAGGTCTCATCCCAGGTTTCTCGGGCCCTAGTGGTACCACCGCCTATAGCACTGACACTGGGCGGTACCATCGCTTGACACAATCTAGAAGATTGTGTTTGGGTGGTACCACCACCCAGTTTAGTAATACTACCACCTGACACAGTCTTGGAGACTGTTTCTCGGAGACAGCCTTTGGCGGTGCCACTGCTTGGACCGATAGTGTCACTACCTAACCCAAATTTTGGTTCACTAAATGGGCCTTTCTCTTGGCCCAAAACAACCTCGCTTTGGGCCCAGTTGGCCCCTAATTGAGTTGGCCTAATTATATTCTAAACCAACCCAATTACAACTAAAACTATTTTGATCTAGATAAATTATTATAAGCAAGAATACTATGTTGTTCGTCATGTCATTGGTTCATCCAGCGCTTCAGCCAACCCTTCTGCGCATTGTTCTCTCCTTCGGTGTATTGCCCAATCGGCATATTGCCTTCTCACAATATTCAATCTCCTTAGCGTAATGTCCGATCTTTTTGGCCCGATGCCTAAACTCATGGCTCGAGGCCTTTTGCCAACACATCGATCATTCCTTCGGTCTAGCATCCAATCTTTAGACATGTTCAATTCCGACCTAACTTCTTATTCTTCCTGTTTTAATCAATTTACCCCCCTGATCGATGCTAGTCCTACGTCACTCAAAACGTAGATTAGATCACAACATTATCGATTGGTTTCAATATCAAAATCTAAGATTCAACAATCTCCCCCTTTTTGATGATGATAACCTATTGATGACGGAGTTAACCTTAGCTCCCCCAACAATATGCCATATTGATATAACCTTTAAATTCAAGTCAAAGCAATTATAATCATGATCATATGCAACACATTATATACATATCATTGCATTGTATGCCTCATTATCATAAGTTTTGCATGCATCATCATATATATTTCAAATCATCATGGTATCAAAATATCAAAGTATATTACATCCTACCATATATGATCATCATATCTTCACCCCCTTTGTCATCAACAAAAATGAGAAGTGCAACTATTTAGTTTATAGATATGAAAGCTTAGCTTTTTAGCAAATTTTTCATCACTTTAGAACATGCAAGCTAGTGAGTTCTTTCTTCTCTTTTAAGAAGTGCAAGCTAGCAAGTTTTGCTCCTTTTACAATGTTCAAGGTAGTAATTTTTTCTTCCTTTGCAATGCGTAAGCAAGAAATTTTTTATAATGTAAAGTTTAGTAAAGTTTTTGCTTCTCTTGAGATAGAAACTTTTTGTTTCTCTTTACAATGTGCAAGCTAGCACCTTTTTGCTAATTTTTCTGCTGCACAAGCTAACAAATTTTATCTCCCCCTTTATCATTATCAAAAAGAATGAAAAATTATAATTTTATAATTATTTTTCCTTTATATTAATTTTCACATCATGACAAAGATAACAGTAAAGATAAATTTGCATTAATATTTTAATCATAAAATATGAAAGATTAATTCATGAATACCAAAAGAACATATGTCATTTTTGACAAATCTCTTTATTTGTAAATAGAAAAAAGAAACATAAAAGATCAAATGAGAGATCTTGATTCACAAAAAAATCTTAAGTATTGAATATCAAGAATTCAAGATCATGACATAGATAAAGACATTCCTATAGCAAAAGGAGTCATGAGAGAACATATAAAGGATCTTGATTCATGGATAATATATCTCAATTCATTATGAATAAAAAAAATTATAATTCTAAAAAATCATGATTCATTTAGAAAATTTTTCTCTTTAGTAAATGATAAGAAGAAACATAGCAGTGATACCAATCATGATTCATTTGGATAGTAGATAGCAAAAAGAAATAGAGGATAAAAGATCTTGATTCATATAGAATAAATCTCAAGTTATAAATATCGAGAAATCAAGATAAAAATAATGATTATATGAAATTCATCCAAATTCAAATCGTCAAATCATCAAAATCACTTTCAAGAGATTCAAAAGGACATAAATAGATTCATTAATTTCTTTTTAAAAATTTGACAAGATAGAGAAATTTTTAAAATTTATTCCCTTTTTAGTTGTTTCAATTCATATGTTTGATTTCATACAAGCATGTCCTTGTTTTTTTTTATCCCAAACAAACCATGCATCATCGTTAAAAACTAAAAGAGCAATATTTATCACAAAAATCATCAAGATCAAAAAGTGTAACACATAATTCCAAAACATATGATTTCAAATCATCATTACTTCAAATCCTCATACATAATATAAAATCATCAAACATGATAACAAACCTTTTAACATTTTTATTACATTATTACATCATTAAAATATCAAGCATGATTTCATTGAACAAATGGCATTTTCAATCAAAATCATTTTGTTTGTTGTAGTAATGCATTTTTCTTTTTAAGTGAATCTAACTTTTCATGCTAGTGCTAGGAGTTAACATGTAATTTTCATGCTCAAATTTTTATTTTTTTTAAGTCACAAGAAAGAGAAGCATGATATTTTTTGTATTTTTTTATTTTTTACTAACTAATTTAAAAATAACTCATGAAAAGCATCAAGTAATTTCATAGTAAAGTAAAGGGGTTTTGGGTGAGTCATTTACCTCATCGCCTAGAGCTACTAAGGCATTGTTCACCACTTTATCTTTGTTGGTTTGCTCCTTATCTTCGGAGGTACTCGATTTGTCCGTAGTCGCCTTGAGTATCTTCTTCTTCTTTGGCAATCTGTTCTTTTTAAGTTCATTTTTAATTTTTAATTATTGTTTCATAAACTTTTTCAATTTTATAGTGAGAAGTTCAAAGTCAACATCATCATCACTTGAGTTATCACTCAAGGGATATTCTATTATTGAAAGTGCCAAATCCTTCATGTTCTTTGGAAGGTACTTCCCGTGTTCATTTTATACCATACAACTCATTTCATAGGTCATTAAAGACCTGATAAGTTCTTCAAGTAGAAACTTGTTTAAGTCTTTTGCCTCTTGTATTGCAATTACTTTCAAATCTCAATTTTTAGAAAGAGATTGTAAAACTTTATTAACAAGTTTAAGATTCAAAAAATATTTGCCAAGAGCTTTGAAACTATTAACGATATCCGTAAAATGGGTATACATGTCAACAATAGTTTTGCTTGGCTTCATACGAAACAATTTAATATCATGCACCAAAAGATTAATTTTTGAATCTTTAACTCTACTAGTGCCTTTGTATATGATTTCAAGAGTGTGCCAAATGTCATGCGCCGTTTTATAAATAGAAATATGATTAAATTCATTTTTGTCTAAGGCACAAAATAAATCATTCATTGCTTTGGCGTTCAAAGAGAAAGTCTTCTTCAAATCATTCCAATTATTCATTACAAGAGAAAACTTTTGAAATTTATTTTTAATGATATATCATAAATTAAAATATAAAGAAAGCAAGAAAACTCTCATTCAAGTTTTTTAATATGTGTAGTCTGTCCCATTAAATATAGGAGGACGAATGATAGAACAACTCTTGAAATATGATAAAAGTCATTTCTCTTTGTTATTAAACTAAATGAGAAAAATGTGGCTCTGATACTAACTATTAGGATCATGTCGGCACTAAAAGGGGGGGTGAATTAGTGCTTTCATTAAAATCACCGGTTTGAAAATCTTACGTTCGATGAAAACTCATATCGGAAAGATATTAACTTGAAAGCGTATAGAAGCATAGTGAAAGCATTTGTAAGTAAGTAAATCAGTTTGTAATAAAAGTAAAGAGTTTAAAGTAAATGCAAATCGAGCTTTATAGTGGTTCGATCGTCGTGACCTACATCCACTCTCGATTCCTATTTGTTAGGAAATCTAGGGGTGATATCACACGCTTAGTGGAAGAACATTAAAAACAAAATCTCCAATTTCTCAAAGATGTGTTCGTCATCGTGCGAAGATTGGTGCGTAAAAATCGTGAAACTTAAAACTGCGTATATGAAAGATTGTGTTACCTTAGGAGATCATATTGTTAGGATCGAGAGCACTAAGAGGGGGGGGTGAATTAGTGCAGCGGAAATCGTATAATAAATTTAAAACCAAAAGCTGCGTTTGTTCAAAAACTATTATGATGCAAAAGCAAATTCTCAGTTTGTATCTAAGTGCAGTTTGCGTCTAAGCGCAGATTGCGTCTAAGCGCAGTTTTGCGTCTAAGCGCAGATTGCGTCTAAGCGCAGTTTTGCGTCTAAATGCAGATTTACGTCTAAACGCAGATTTTACGTCTAAACGCAGTTTTACGTCTAAACGTAGTTTTACGTCTAAGCGCAGATTGCGTCTAAGCGCAGTTTTGCGTCTAAATGCAGATTTACGTCTAAACGCAGATTTTACGTCTAAACGCAGTTTTACGTCTAAACGTAGTTTTACGTCTAAACGCAAATTTACGTCTAAACGCAGTATTACGTCTAAACGCAATTTTACGTCTAAACGTAGTTTTACGTTTAAACGCAGTTTTACGTCTAAACGTAGATTTACGTCTAAACGCAGTTAGACGCAGATTTACGTCTAAACTTTGAAACTTGTTTGTATACTCGCAGAAGGCAGTATGCAGTTGAAACCAAGACGTAAACGTGAACTGAAATCTGATGATTGAGCGAAGAAAGCCGATTTACGTCTGAATGTTGAAACTCGTTTGTAAGATCGTAGAGGACAGATTGCAGTTATTAATAGGATTAAAATGTAAGCGTAAACTGCAAGGAAGCTCGTTCGTAAAAGCACGGAAAACAGATTTGCAGAATCAAGCGTAAACGTAAACTGTAATGTATGAAAATACGAGTTTACGTCTGAATGCAGATTTGGAAGAACAGCACTTAGAACTTGTTCGTGAAAGCGCAGAGAGCAGTAGTGATGAGAGAGGTTTGCAGTAATGATAAAGTGCTCGAAAATAAACGCAAACCAGAGATTTAGAGTGGTTCGGTCAGCCTTGACCTACTCCACTTTTGGCTTCCTCCACCGATGAGGTTGCCGACGTCAACTAGCTGCCTTCCTTCAATGGGCGAAGGCCAAACTTCCCTCTTACAGTTTCTCTCCTTTTGACAGGCTTAGGAGACAACCTTTACAGACCTTTCTCTCCTCACTTTACAGTTGAAAACTTGAAGAACAGAAGGAGGAGACTCAAGGGCTTTACAACACTTTTGAGCTCTTTAGAATCACAGAAAAGATCACAATTTCGGTATAGGTCTGTATCTTTTCAGTGCTGAATGGGTGGGGTATTTATAGGCCCCAACCCAATTCAAAATTCGAGCTCAAAACGATCAAATCGATCAAATCCCAGAATTCTGGGATCAGGCGGTTGCACCTCTCGACTGGAGAGGTGGCACCGCCTGGCAGAGCTCGAAGACTGAGCTCTGCCGATTGCTTCTTCTCTGCCAGAGCTCGAAGACTGAGCTCAATGGTTGCATCACCTGGCAGAGCTCGAAGACTGAGCTTGGTGGTTGCATCACCTGGCAGAGCTCGAAGACTGAGCTTGGTGGTTGCATCACCTGGCAGAGCTCGAAATCTGAGCTCGGTGGTTGCATCACTTGGCAGAGCTCCAAACTGAGCTCAAGCTGATGCACCATTCTGCCATAGCTCGAAGACTGAGCTTGGTGAATGCATCACCTGGCAAAGCTCGAGACTGAGCTCAGGCTGATGCACCACTCTGCCAAAGCTCGAAGACTGAGCTTGGTGGTTGCATCGCCTGGCAGAGCTCGGAACTTGAGCTCTGGCGGTGCAACCTCTTGGCTGGAGCGGTTGCACCTCCCAGCCTTGCAACCCTGGCGGTTGCACCTCCTGGCTGGGGCGGTTGCACCTCCCAGCCCCACAGCCCAGGCGATTGCACCTCCTGGCTGGGGCGGTTGCACCTCTCAGCCCCACAGCCCAGGCGGTTGCACCTCCTGGCTGGGGCGGTTGCACCTCCTGGTGCAATCAGGGTCCGAATGGTTCACTCCATTCGACCCACTTTGAATCTTTTCAGGGGCCCAATTGCCCCAAGATTAAGCTAATGGGATCACCTCCCATTTTCATGCTTAATCATCGTGCTAACTACGATTATCTCTAAGACAACTTCTGCAGCTTGCTCCGATGCGTCAATCGCTTCTTCCGGCGAGTTTCCGGCCAACTTCCGTCGATCAACCGATAACCCTCGGTGATCCTTCTGCGGACATCCGGCATACTCCTGGACTTTGCGACGATCCACTTGGCGAGTTCCGACGAGCTTCGCTTGGCAAGCTTCTGGACTTCTCGGATCTGTTCTCTCTGAACCTCCGACGACCGTCCGAACTTCCGTCGAACTCTCGAACTCCCAACGTGATCATGATCTTGACTCCGGCGCAACTCCTGCTGCTTGTCTTAATCTCATCGTAGTTAATCCTGCACACTTATCTCAACACATAGATTAGATAACAAATGACAATTGACTTCATCATCAAAATCCGAGATTCAACAATCTCCCCCTTTTTGATGATGACAATCAATTGATAAAGGAGTTATCCTTAACTCCCCCTATCTATATGCCATAGTTGAGATAAGTCAACCTTGAATTCAAGACCTAAGAATTCAAGTGACGCATTGATAAGTTAGATCAGTTAAACTTATCAATGCTCCCATCATGATGCCTATCATGATGTATCTCTTCAAGAATTATGTCAAGGCATGACATACATCAACAAGTTTGTATGATAGTGTTTGTAACTAATCATCATGTAATCATATAAAGCTATGAAGGACTTTTTTACATGATGCTTACATTTGAGATTTTCTAGCAAGTTTGCATTTTCTATAGAATATCAAATCAAGATATGATGCAAACTATTGCACATGTTCACATATCTCTTGGTGATGCAAGGATGGCATAACATTGTTTATGGCATCACTCAAGTATTTGTAACTATGACATAGATATGATTATGGCAGTTCAGCTATGACATAGTGTTTATCAATTCATATTTTTCTCCCCCTTTGTCATCAACAAAAAGCATGATAGCATGATCAAGCATATAAAGGAAGTCATGACACATATATCTCTTTATTGTTTTTGCTTGACGGAGGAAAGTCATTTTCCAAGGAGTTTTCATAAGAGTGTACGGGAACATCCCATTTTTAGCATACAACCCGAAAAATGAACTTCTTACATGCATTTGGTTAAAAATATTTGTCACATAATTTGCAACATGTTATTTGATCAAGCGTTTGTCAAGGCATGTAATAGTAATAACATCCGAAAAATAATTTTAACTAGTTTAAGTATTTGGACACACCAACATACCTAATTCTCTTCTTATGTAATCAAATTGTTCTTCACATAGGGGTTTTGTGAAGATATCAGCCAGTTGATGTTTGGTATCAATAAACTCTATGGTCACGTCATGATTAGTGACATGATCACGTATAAAGTGATGTCTAATATCAATGTGTTTTGTTCTTGAGTGTTGTATAGGATTTTTAGTTAAGCATATTGCACTCGTGTTATCACATTTAATGGGAATATCTTTAAGATTCACTTTGTAATCTTCTAAAGTGTTTTTCGTCCATACAACTTGTGCACAGCATGCACTTGCTGCAATGTATTCAGCTTCGGTTGTTGATAGGGCAACCGAGTTTTGTTTCTTAGATGACCAGGATACAAGGGCATGTCCTAAAAATTGACATGATCCTGATGTGCTTTTTCTGTCTAGTTTACAGCCAGCAAAGTCCGCATCAGCATAGGCTGTTAATTCAAAATTTTCTATTTTTGGGTACCATAATCCTAGATTGGTAGTTCCATTAAGATATCTGAGTATTCTTTTGACAGCTTTGAGATGAGATATCTTAGGGTCTGATTGAAATCTAGCACAAAGTCCTACACTGAACATAATGTCTGGTCTGGTGGCAGTGAGGTAAAGTAAACTTCCTATCATACCCCTATAGGTTTTTTGATCGAAGCTTTCTCCATTCTCATCAATTTCTAACTTAGTGGAGGTGCTCATAGGAGTGTCAATGGCTTTTGAATTATTCATTTTGAACTTCTTTAGCAAACTTACAGCATATTTGGTTTGACTAATAAAGATGCCATTGCTTAGTTGTTTGATTTGTAGGCCTAAGAAGAATGTTAACTCTCCCATTAGACTCATTTCGAATTCATGACTCATAGTTTTCGAAAAGGATTCACAAAGAGATTCATTTGTAGAACCAAAGATAATGTCATCAACATAAATCTGAACAATGAGAAAATCATTTTCAAAATTCTTGACAAACAATGTAGTATCAACCTTGCCTTTTACGAAATTATTTTCAATGAGAAAAGAGCTAAGTCTCTCATACCAAGCCCTTGGGGCTTGCTTTAAACCATAGAGAGCTTTAGTTAATCTAAACACATGATTAGGGTAGCCATTATTTTCAAATCCAGGAGGTTGTTCAACATAAACTTCTTCGGAAATGAAACCATTTAGAAAAGCGCTTTTAACATCCATTTGAAATAACTTAAAATTATTGCAACTAGCATAGGCAAGGAGCATCCTTATGGCTTCCAATCGAGCCACAGGTGCGAAGGTTTCTTCGTAATCGATACCTTCTTCTTGGTTGAAACCTTTGGCCACTAATCTAGCCTTGTTTCTAACCACGATACCATTTTCATCTTGCTTGTTTCTAAAGACCCATTTAGTACCAATTACTAAATGGTCATTTGGCCTAGGAACAAGCGTCCACACCTCATTTCTCTCAAATTGATTTAATTCATCTTGCATTGCGATAATCCATGAATCATCTTTCATGGCTTCATCAACACATTTGGGTTCAATTTGGGAGAGAAAAGCGGCGTTGGCACAAAAGTTTTTAAAAGAAGATCGTGTTTGAACCCCTTTTGATGTGTCTCCTAGGATTAGCTCCTTAGGATGAGCATCTATATACTTCCAATCCTTGGGTAAGGATGTTTTGGAAGTGGATGCAACCAAGTTGCTAGTTGGAGACGGGGTTTCGTTTAAATTCAAGGAATCAAAATTAATATCATCATCAAGATCATTTTTCTTAATTTCTGAAATCTCATTGAAAACGACATGGATGGATTCTTCAATAATTAAGGTTCTTTTATTGAAGATGCGAAAAGCTTTAGAAACCGAAGAATAACCAAGAAAAATTCCTTCATCAGATTTAGCATCGAATTTTCCTAAGTTATCCTTTTCATTCAAGATAAAACACTTACACCCAAAGACTTTAAAATATGAGACATTGGGTTTTTTGTTATTCCATAACTCATAAGGAGTTTTGGTGAGTAAGGGTCTTACTAGGACTCTATTTAAAATATAACATGCAGTGCTTACAGCTTCGGCCCAAAAATATTTGGGTAGGCTATGTTCATTCAACATGGTTCTAGCCATTTCTTGCAAATTTCGATTTTTTCTTTCTACTACCCCATTTTGTTGAGGATTTCTTGGAGTAGAGAAGTTATGGTTGTATCCGTTGAGTTCACAGAATTCTTGGAAGTCATGGTTTTGAAATTCTCCACCGTGATCACTTCTAATTGACGAAATCATATATTCCTTCTCATTTTGAACAAGTTTACAAAACTTGGTAAAATGTCTAAAGCATTCATTTTTTTGTTTTAAGAAGTAGGTCCATGTATATCTGCTGTAGTCATCAATAATGACAAAGGCGTATTTGCTACCTCCTAGACTCGATGTAGAGATTGGTCCGAACAAGTCCATATGGATCAATTGTAAGGGCCTAGAGGTGCTTATTTGATTCTTAGCTTTGAAGCTACCCCTAATTTGCTTACCTAATTGGCAAGCATCACATACATTATCTTTGATGAACTTGATATGAGGAATTCCTCTTACAAGTTCTCTAGATGATACTTGATTGATTAGTTTCATGCTAGCATGACCTAATCTTCTATGCCATAGCCAAGCATCCTCATTCATAACGGCAAAGCACATTTCATCACATAAGTCATTGATGTCAATAGTGTATACGTTGTTTTGTTTTAATGCAATCATAGATATATTTTTGTGTGGTTTTTCAATGATGCAGGCATTAGATTCAAATCTTATAATATATCCTTTATCACATAATTGACTAATGCTCAAGAGGTTATGTTTTAAACCATCAACTAGTAAAACATCTTCAATAGAGAGGTTGGATTTGTTACCAATGGTTCCTTTGCCAATGATTTTACCCTTGTTGTTGTCTCCGAAGGTGACATATCCTTCGTCTATGCTAGAGAGCTTAGAGAATTGAGATGGATCTCCGGTCATATGCCTTGAGCATCCACTATCAAGGTACCATTTCTTGCTCCTAGCTTGCAATTGTTTAGTTTTCTACAAGAAAGGATGATGTTTAGGTACCCATTTGCTTTTGGGTGCCTCATAAATAGATCTACATTTTCTATCATGTTGCATAGAGTTTATCATGGTTCCTTTAGGAACCCAAATTAATTTGTTTGGACTTATTTTCTTGAATGGACAACAATGTGTCTTGTGTCCAGATTTGCAACAAAAGTTGCACTTGGTTTGGTGTTGAACGTGTAAGATGGGGCCTTTTACAAAGGTAGTTGGATTTCGGTGAGGACTCCTCACAAATCCAATCCCACTTCTTTTGGGAGCATGACCCTTATTTGTAAGGATCATGTTTAATGACTTGCTACCAACCTCGAATTTCTTCAAGGTGTCCTTAAGCAGCAAGTTTTCTTTTTGTATAGTTTCTAAATCATGACATTTGATACATGAGTTTAAACTATCATGATGTTCGACTTTTAACTTATCAAACTCACAAGTAAGATTATCATGTACCCTTTTTAGCAACTTGTATTTTCTATTTATAACTTTGCATTCATCAAATAAATCATGGAAGGCATTTAATAATTCATCGAAAGATAAATCAGCATCTAATAAATCTGTTACCTCCCCTTCGATGGCCATAAAGGCGTAATGAGCAACTTGCTCGGTGTTGGATTCTTCTTCCTCGGATGCGCTCGAATCATCCCATGTTGCTTGGAGCGCCTTCTTCTTTGTTGTTCTTTTCTTGACTTGGGGACAATCACTTTTGTAATGTCCCGGCTTTTTACATTCATAGCAGATCACTTGGTCCTTCTTAGGTTCAAGTTTATTTTTCATATCGTTTTTAAACTTGTTTCTTTTGAAGAATTTTTTAAACTTTATTGTCAACAGTGCCAAGTCATCGTCACAATCCTCATCACTTGAGTTTTCTCTCAAGTGGCATTCAGAAGTTTTAAGTGCCATATCCTTCCTGTTCTTTGGAAGGATGTCTTCTTGCTCTTCATGAGCTTTGCAGGTCATTTCGTAGGTCATTAATGACCCGATTAGTTCTTCAAGAGGGAAATTTTGCAGATCTTTTGCCTCTTGAATGGCGGTGACTTTAGGATCCCAACTCTTAGGAAGGGATCTTAGTATCTTATTAACAAGCTCAAAATCCGAAAAGCTCTTTCCGAGACCTTTTAAACCGTTGACGACATCCGTGAAACGGGTAAACATGTCGCCAATGGTTTCACTCGGTTTCATTCGAAAAAGTTCAAAAGAATGCAGCAACAGATTGATTTTTGACTCTTTCACTCTACTTGTGCCCTCGTGGGTCACTTCAAGTGTGTGCCAAATATCAAAAGCAGTTTCGCAAGTTGAAACACGATTAAATTCGTTTTTATCTAGTGCGCAAAATAAGGCATTCATAGCCTTTGCATTAAGAGCGAAAGCCTTCTTTTCCAAATCGTTCCAATCGATCATTGGAAGAGAAGATTTTGAAAATCCATTTTCAACAAGATTCCATAGTTCAAAATCCATAGAAATAAGAAAGATCCTCATTCGGGTCTTCCAGTAAGTGTAGTCCGTTCCATTGAACATGGGTGGACGTGTAATCGAATGCCCCTCTTGGTTTCCGGCGTATGCCATCTCTCTTGGATTTTAATCCTTTAGAGAGTTAACCTTGCTCTGATACCAATTGTTAGGATCGAGAGCACTAAGAGGGGGGGGTGAATTAGTGCAGCGGAAATCGTATAATAAATTTAAAACCAAAAGCTGCGTTTGTTCAAAAACTATTATGATGCAAAAGCAAATTCTCAGTTTGTATCTAAGTGCAGTTTGCGTCTAAGCGCAGATTGCGTCTAAGCGCAGTTTTGCGTCTAAGCGCAGATTGCGTCTAAGCGCAGTTTTGCGTCTAAATGCAGATTTATGTCTAAACGCAGATTTTACGTCTAAACGCAGTTTTACGTCTAAACGTAGTTTTACGTCTAAGCGCAGATTGCGTCTAAGCGCAGTTTTGCGTCTAAATGCAGATTTACGTCTAAACGCAGATTTTACGTCTAAACGCAGTTTTACGTCTAAACGTAGTTTTACGTCTAAACGCAGATTTACGTCTAAACGCAGTATTACGTCTAAACGCAGTTTTACGTCTAAACGCAGTTTTACGTTTAAACGCAGTTTTACGTCTAAACGTAGATTTACGTCTAAACGCAGTTAGACGCAGATTTACGTCTAAACTTTGAAACTTGTTTGTATACTCGCAGAAGGCAGTATGCAGATGAAACCAAGACGTAAACGTGAACTAAAATCTGATGATTGAGCGAAGAAAGCCGATTTACGTCTGAATGTTGAAACTCGTTTGTAAGATCGTAGAGGACAGATTGCAGTTATTAATAGGATTAAAATGTAAGCGTAAACTGCAAGGAAGCTCGTTCGTAAAAGCACGGAAAACAGATTTGCAGAATCAAGCGTAAACGTAAACTGTAATGTATGAAAATACGAGTTTACGTCTGAATGCAGATTTGGAAGAACAGCACTTAGAACTTGTTCGTGAAAGCGCAGAGAGCAGTAGTGATGAGGGAGGTTTGCAGTAATGATAAAGTGCTCGAAAATAAACGCAAACCAGAGATTTAGAGTGGTTCGGTCAGCCTTGACCTACTCCACTTTTGGCTTCCTCCACCGATGAGGTTGCCGACGTCAACTAGCTGCCTTCCTTCAATGGGCGAAGGCCAAACTTCCCTCTTACAGTTTCTCTCCTTTTGACAGGCTTAGGAGACAACCTTTACAGACCTTTCTCTCCTCACTTTACAGTTGAAAACTTGAAGAACAGAAGGAGGAGACTCAAGGGCTTTACAACACTTTTGAGCTCTTTAGAATCACAGAAAAGATCACAATTTCGGTATAGGTCTGTATCTTTTCAGTGCTGAATGGGTGGGGTATTTATAGGCCCCAACCCAATTCAAAATTCGAGCTCAAAACGATCAAATCGATCAAATCCCAGAATTCTGGGATCAGACGGTTGCACCTCTCGACTGGAGAGGTGGCACCGCCTGGCAGAGCTCGAAGACTGAGCTCTGCCGATTGCTTCTTCTCTGCCAGAGCTCGAAGACTGAGCTCAATGGTTGCATCACCTGGCAGAGCTCGAAGACTGAGCTTGGTGGTTGCATCACCTGGCAGAGCTCGAAGACTGAGCTTGGTGGTTGCATCACCTGGCAGAGCTCGAAATCTGAGCTCGGTGGTTGCATCACTTGGCAGAGCTCCAAACTGAGCTCAAGCTGATGCACCATTCTGCCATAGCTCGAAGACTGAGCTTGGTGAATGCATCACCTGGCAAAGCTCGAGACTGAGCTCAGGCTGATGCACCACTCTGCCAAAGCTCGAAGACTGAGCTTGGTGGTTGCATCGCCTGGCAGAGCTCGGAACTTGAGCTCTGGCGGTGCAACCTCTTGGCTGGAGCGGTTGCACCTCCCAGCCTTGCAACCCTGGCGGTTGCACCTCCTGGCTGGGGCGGTTGCACCTCCCAGCCCCACAGCCCAGGCGGTTGCACCTCCTGGCTGGGGCGGTTGCACCTCTCAGCCCCACAGCCCAGGCGGTTGCACCTCCTGGCTGGGGCGGTTGCACCTCCTGGTGCAATCAGGGTCCGAATGGTTCACTCCATTCGACCCACTTTGAATCTTTTCAGGGGCCCAATTGCCCCAAGATTAAGCTAATGGGATCACCTCCCATTTTCATGCTTAATCATCGTGCTAACTACGATTATCTCTAAGACAACTTCTGCAGCTTGCTCCGATGCGTCAATCGCTTCTTCCGGCGAGTTTCCGGCCAACTTCCGTCGATCAACCGATAACCCTCGGTGATCCTTCTGCGGACATCCGGCATACTCCTGGACTTTGCGACGATCCACTTGGCGAGTTCCGACGAGCTTCGCTTGGCAAGCTTCTGGACTTCTCGGATCTGTTCTCTCTGAACCTCCGACGACCGTCCGAACTTCCGTCGAACTCTCGAACTCCCAACGTGATCATGATCTTGACTCCGGCGCAACTCCTGCTGCTTGTCTTAATCTCATCGTAGTTAATCCTGCACACTTATCTCAACACATAGATTAGATAACAAATAACAATTGACTTCATCATCAAAATCCGAGATTCAACACATATATCCCTGAATCCCTATAGATCGCTAGGAGAGGGTGAAAAAGGTCAAATGTCCACCTCTCTAGCAGTGATCCACACAACAGGGCTATGACGATGCTCCTCAAAACTCCAAGCTTGCTATCTAAGGAGGAGAAGGGGAGGAGAATAAGAGAGGCAACCCAAAAAGCTCTAGCCTCCGAACCATTAGTTCTCTCCTATTTATAGAGCTCCCCTGTTAACATAACCCTAATGGATCTTGCCCTATTGTGAATTGGATCTCCATCCAACTACCCAAGCCTCTTAGATTAGTGAGTTTTTATCTAATAATCTCTCAATGGCTCTTATTAAATCTCATCTATAGGATCCAATAATTCAAAGGCTTATTGGATATCCAATAAGATAGGGGCTTCAGCGGATATCTCATATCTGAACCTCTACTCATTGCAATACCTACCATATGTGTGTAACACTCTAGGCCCAATATGGAGTTGATGCTAGTCATAAGTGCCCAGCAAGCCAATCACGTGAGTGATGGCACGTGTGACTTGATACAGAATCTTTTTTTGCTTATTATATTTTGGCGTATATCACTTTATAACTATTGCATAAATGCATATATATTGTGATGTCCTTGGATTTGTGCAATGGGAATCGGATCGTGATGAGATCACGATAATGAGATCGATTCACCTTTAAACACATATCCTAAATAATCCCGGTCATAGGTTACTCGAGAGGGACATCGTGATAACCGGATAGACTGGTGTGCTGTATACCCGTCCATATGATGGATGCAGCTGGTCTCATAGCTGCTCGTGTAGGGACACTAGGGATACAGTACAGGTGCTCATTGGAGAATGAGTTCACTGATTGATCCGCTTACGGAATGCTGGATGGTTGATGATGCCTTATTGTCAGACAACGATTCCGTAGTCCTAGTGGTGTATCTGGTTCTTAGACTTGAGACACCAAGGATGTCCTGTATGAGTGCTCCACTCTTTGATACCAGACTTATAGGTTTGGCTGTTCCCAGATCTAGTACAGCTGGTCATTGGGAGTGGTAGTCGACCTTACGAGGGCTATTGAGTGTCGATAGAGGATCATCCACTCTCGGTATCATGAGAGGAATATCCCATGTGTTCTTGCTCAGACAAATCCCTGGCCAGGGTCATTCGGGTTGAGAGAGAAAGAGTTCTCCGGGAGAATCCGATTAGAGCGAGACTCGAGTAGAAACCGTATGGGTCTGACAGCACCATGCTCGATATACGGTCTCTGGGATATTAGATGGATGAGGGACTATAGGTACATGGTAACTGAGGACAGACAGGTCCAATGGATTGGATTCCCCTGTATCGTCTGGGGACTACGGCGTAGTGGCCTAGTACTTCCGTAGTCGATGAGTCGAGTGAATTATTACAGAGATAATAATTCACTGAGTTAGAAGGAGTTCTGACAGGTATGACTCACGGCCAGCTCGATATTGGGCCTAGAGGGTCACACACATATGGTAGGCATTGCGATGAGTAGAGGTTCGGATATGAGATATCCGACGGAGCCCTTGTCTTATTGGATGCAGATCCAATACCCACTAGGGAAAGGACCCATTAGGGTTTTGACACGGGATCTCTATAAATAGGAGGGATTCACAGCCTCATAGGCTAGAGTCTTTGCTTGCCCTTCCTATTCTCCTTTCCCTCTCCCCCTCAGAGTAGGCCTGGAGTATTGAGGAGCTTCGTCGCAACCCTGTTGTGTGGATCACCGCTAGAGAGGAGGACGCTTGACCTCCTTCACCCTCTCCTAAGGATCTGCAAGGAAACAGGGATATACGATCTCCCTAGGTAACACAATCTCTATACGCAGTTTTGTGCTTTTGCGGATTTTGCGCACCAATCTTCGCACGACGATGAACATCTTTTTGGGAATCGGGGATTTTTGTTTTCTTGTTCTTCCGCTGCGCATATGATGTCGCCCCCAATGATTTCCCAACAGTGGTATCAGAGCCAGGTTGTTCGTGCGAATGATTGGTTTTGAACTGCGTGTATTGTGTTTAGGAAGAATTTTGACGTCAAAATCGTTGACGCAAAAGCGAGGAAGGGCAGCAACAGTTGCTGCCCTCGATCTGCCTGCAGCCACCTGCAGCGGCAGCCGCAGTCGCAGCCAGGCAGCACAGCGCCGGCGCATGCGCAAGCGCTGTGTCTGCAGCAGCCGGCCGGCGGCCTGCTTGCAGCAGGCTTGCTGCCGGCGGGGCTGGCAGCCCGCGGGTAGAGGCGCCTGCGGCCGCTGAGCCCGCGGGTAGAGGCGCCGCGGGGCAGCAGCGCGGGCTGAGGCACCGCAGGGCAGCGGCGCCTGTGGCCGCTGCTCCCACGGGCAAAAAACCCCGCAGGGGCGGCCGCCAGCGAGGCAGCACCGCCTGCGGGCGTTGCCTCGCCGGCAGAACTGCCCGCGGAGGCGGCGACGCCCGCGGGGGCCAGCGGGCGTGCCGCCCGCAGGCGAGGGCAGCGCCCCGCCCCTCGCCGCACAGGCCGCCGCCGGCAGGGTGGCGGCGGCGGCAGCAGCGAAAAGGGGAAAGGGCATTAGGGTTTTCTGGGAAAAAGACAGTTTTGCCCCTCGGAATTTGAGAAATTCCAGTTTCTGTCTTTTGTCCAAATTACGAAAATACCCTTAGGAATTGAGAAATTCCCTACATGTCCCTGATTTCAGAAAAATATTAATTAATTAAAAGGTTTAGTTGATTATTATTTTTATTATTATCTAGTAGTCCTACATGATGATGATTATTTATACATGTGATGTATGATGTGTGGACGGATGATCATGGACCGTGTGATGTGTGTACTTGTGATTATTATTATTGAGGTCTGCGAACCTCCATTATATTTCTCGTTTATTGTCGGGCCTACGTGCCTATGATTAAGTTGTAATCACATGAGGAGGCGCAGCGGGAGCGTGGATGCGACAGCGGGACCCACGAGACGGACGATTGTGTTGCATGGAGATGCATCAAGATGTCGACGAAACCGACGAGGACGAGATGGACGATCACAGGGCATGGAGATGCACCGTTGCACACATAGATCTTGATGTGAGTGATTAGGCCTACTGGCTCGGGCCTAATCATATTAGGTTGTGGTCCATGATCATCTGGTGTGATTGCTTATACACATACTAGATATGCATATATATTTGCATGCGATGTAGATATATATTAAATATGTATATGTGTGACATGTCATATTAGGAGACCAAATCATAGAAACATCTCTCGATAAAATTAAGTCGGTAAACGTGAGGCAATTAGATTGACCCACGTGGCCTTCCATCGTTATGAGTAGGAACCGAATCCCGGTGTAGGTTGAGTTGGTCGAGTCCCTCGAGACTCACCTATATCGCGATTCGCTATCTTGCTTACGACATAGAGATGTCACCGGTGACCTGAGGGCATGATATGCTTGGTCGAGTCCCTCGAGGGTATATCATCAAATCAGACTCATCTTGTAACGAAGGTGTTGACTTAACCGAGCATCATGGTTGGTCGAGTCCCTCGAGGCCATGGTGATTCGGAGGCCGAACAGGACGGGAATCACAAGGAGTTGTGATCGGAAAGAGTTGTCTACCTTTTAGGCTTAGTGTGATTGGTCGAGTCCCTCGAGGTTACACTAAGACGCTGATTGGATCCTGATCCCCACTAGAAGTCTGCCGGAGACTTCCGTTTCACGTGCTGAGGGTGTCGCGTGACTCGTTAGTAAAATAGTGGGAGCATATTAAGATAGAAGTCCATATCTTGATAGTTTATTTCTTGCAAAATCTGCATGTTATTCATTTTTGCTACATCTTTATTTTCAGAAAATGTCGCTTTCAAATCCCTTACGTGGCATACTTGATGTCAACCGCCTCACTGGTCCAAATTATACGGATTGGCTCCGTAACTTGAGAATTGTTCTCACAGCGGAGAAAATCGTGTACGTCCTTGATACAGTGATGCCTACGCCCGAAGAAGGGGCAAGCGAGGATGAGATCGCTCGCTACGTGAAGTACATTGATGACTCCACTCTTGCTCAGTGCTATATGTTGGGCTCTATGACTCCAGAGTTACAGAGACAACATGAAAAGATGGATGCCAGATCCATTCTCCTACATGTCCGTAAATTGTTTGAGGAACAGGGAAGGACTCAACGATATGAGATATCCAAGAGCCTTTTCCGCGCTAGGATGACTGAGGGGACACCGGTTCAGAACCATGTCCTAAAGATGATTGAGTGGATAGAGAAACTCACAGGTCTAGGAATGGTCCTAGAGGATAACTTGTGTGTGGACATTGTGCTTCAGTCCCTACCAGATTCCTTTTCACAGTTCATAATGAACTTTAATATGAACAAGCTTGAGGTGACTCTCCCAGAGCTCCTCAATATGTTGAGGGAGGCAGAGAGTACTATTAAGAAAGAGAAGCCAGTTCTCTACACTGGTGAGACCAGAAAGAAAAGGAAAGCAGAAAGGTCCCTTAAGAAGGGAAAGGGCAAGGGCAAACCAGGTAAAGCAAAGGTTGCTAAGAAAGACCCAACAAAGGACAAAGGCCAGTGCTTCCACTGTGGTAAAGATGGGCACTGGAAGAGAAACTGCAAAGAGTACCTTGCAGAAAGGGCGAAACAAAAGCTTGATGAAGCTTCAGGTACATTCATGATCAGTCTCCATTTGTCAAACTCTTATGATAACACATGGGTATTAGATACCGGTAGTGCTTATCATATATGCAATTCGTTGCAGGTTCTGGCAAGGCCTAGGAGACTAGAGAGAGGCGAGATGGACCTCAAGATGGGTAATGGAGCAAAAGTTACTGTATTAGCTGTTGGCGAGGTCGCCCTACATCTGCCTAGTGGAGCTTTTATTGCATTAGATGCATGTTATTTTGTTCCTTCTATTATCAAAAACATTATCTCCATTTCATGTTTAACAGTTAGTGGATATAAATTTGTTTTTGAGAACAATGGTTGTTCGATATTATTAGATGATAAGATCATCACGAAAGGAACATTGCATAATGGTTTATTTATGTTAGACACCACTCCACATATCATGAATATAAATGTGTCCAAAAGGAAACGAGATGAGTTGAACAGTGCATACCTGTGGCATTGTAGGCTAGGTCACATCCATGAAAGAAGGATTCAAAAGTTGCTAAATGATGGATATCTAGATCCATTCGACTATGTGTCATATGCAACTTGTGAGCCTTGCATTCGTGGAAAACTGACCAACTCTCCATTTAGTGGAACTGGAGAGAGAGCCACTGAGTTGTTGGAACTCATACATAGTGATGTATGTGGACCCATGTCAACTCATGCCATTGGAGGTTACTCCTACTTCATTACATTTACTGATGATTTCTCAAGGTATGGATATGTGTACTTAATGAAGTACAAGTCCGAGGCTTTTGAGAAATTCAGAGAGTATAAGAATGAGGTGGAGAACCAGACTGGAAAGAGTATCAAAACTCTTCGATCAGATCGAGGAGGTGAATACTTAAGTACAGAGTTTACTCAGTTCCTCAAGGACCATGGGATATTATCCCAATGGACACCTCCTTATACACCTCAGCTCAATGGTGTCTCTGAAAGGAGGAATCGTACGCTATTAGATATGGTACGGTCCATGATTAGTTTCGCTGACCTACCCATCTTATTCTAGGCATATGCTCTAGAGACCGCAGCTTACCTTCTGAACAGAGTTCTAACTAAGTCGGTAGTGTCTACACCATATGAGATATGGAAAGGGAAGAAGTCTGATCTTAAGGTTGTTAAGATTTGGGGCTGCCCTGCCCACATTAAAAGACACAACCCCGATAAGTTAGAATCAAGGACAGGGCGATGTAAATTTGTGGGATACCCCAAGGAAACTTGTGGGTATTACTTCTATCATCTCGAGGACCAAAAGGTCTTTGTAGCTAAGAGAGCAGTGTTCCTTGAGAAGGAACACATTCTTGACGGAGACAGTGGGAGAATGATAGAATTGAGCGAGGTTGGAGAACCAAGCTCAAGCACCACTCTACAGCCCGAGTCTGTTCAGGTATCTAATACACAAGTTTCAACTTTACGCAGGTCTGATAGAGTATCCCATCCTCCTGAGAGATATGTGGGACATATTAGAGCAGAGGATGTAGAGGATATTGATCCTCAGACCTACGAGGAGGCTATTATGAGTATAGACTCCGGGAAGTGAAAAGAAGCCATGAATTCTGAGATGGATTCTATGTACTCCAATAAGGTTTGGAACCTAGTTGATGCACCCGAAGGTATTGTACCCATCGGTTGCAAGTGGATCTTTAAGAAAAAGATCGGAGTAGATGGAAAGGTAGAGACCTATAAAGCAAGGCTAGTGGCTAAGGGGTATCGTCAAAGGCAAGGTGTTGACTACGACGAAACTTTCTCACCCGTAGCAATGCTAAAATCCATCAGAATTCTATTGGCTATTGCAGCACACTATGATTATGAGATCTGGCAGATGGATGTGAAAACCGCATTCCTCAACGGGAACCTCGAGGAGGAGGTGTATATGATGCAACCTGAGGGATTCGTGTCCAAGAACTGCCCAGATAAGGTGTAGGTTGCTTAGATCCATTTATGGACTAAAGCAAGCTTCCCGAAGTTGGAACATAAGATTTGATGAGGCAATCAGATCTTATGACTTCGTTAAGAACGAAGATGAGCCTTGTGTATACAGAAAGGTAAGTGGGAGCGCTATTAGCTTTTTGGTGTTATATGTGGATGACATCCTCATCATTGGGAATGACATAGGAATGCTATCCACAATAAAGGCTTGGTTATCTAGACACTTCTCCATGAAGGACTTAGGAGAAGCATCTTATATCTTGGGGATTAGAATCTATAGAGATAGATCCAAGAGGATGCTTGGCTTGTCCCAGTCCAGGTACATAGAAACCATTGTCAAAAGGTTTGCCATGGAAAATTCCAAAGGGCAAACATGGATATGATACCTTATGCCTCAGCAATAGGGTCTATCATGTATGCCATGCTATGTACTAGGCCTGATATAGCGCATGCTCTGAGTGTCACGAGCAGGTATCAGGCGGATCCAGGCTTGGAGCACTGGAAAGCAGTAAAGTGTATCCTTAAGTACTTGAGAAGGACTAAGGATCTTTTACTAGTATATGGAGGTAATAGCCTTAAGGTTGAAGGCTACACTGACTCAAGTTTTCAGTCTGATGTCGATGATAGCAAGTCGAATTCAGGGTATGTGTACACCTTGAATGGAGGAGCAGTGTGCTGGAAGAGTTCCAAGCAAGATACCACTGCTGACTCGACCACAGAGGCGGAGTACATTGCTGCATCAGATGCAGCAAAGGAGGGAGTCTGGTTGAAGAAGTTCATCACAGATTTGGGAGTCGTGCCGGATAGTGAGGAGCCGATTTCCCTATATTGCGACAACAACAGGGCAATTGCTCAAGCGAAGGAACCTAGGTCTCATCAGAAATCTAAGCATGTTCTGAGGAGGTTCCACCTTATCAGAGAGATCGTGACCCGAGGAGATGTAGCAGTGGAAAGAGTTCCATCCGAAGATAACATTGCAGATCCACTAACAAAGCCATTGTCTCAGATTGTCTTTGAGCGTCACAGGGGTCTGATGGGGATCAGACACATAGGTGATTGGCTTTAGGTCAAGTGGGAGATTGCTAGTCATAAGTGCCCAGCAAGCCAATCACGTGAGTGATGGCACGTGTGACTTGATACAGAATCTTTTTTTGCTTATTATATTTTGGCGTATATCACTTTATAACTATTGCATAAATGCATATATATTGTGATGTCCTTGGATTTGTGCAATGGGAATCGGATCGTGATGAGATCACGATAATGAGATCGATTCACCTTTAAACACATATCCTAAATAATCCCGGTCATAGGTTACTCGAGAGGGACATCGTGATAACCGGATAGACTGGTGTGCTGTATACCCGTCCATATGATGGATGCAGCTGGTCTCATAGCTGCTCGTGTAGGGACACTAGGGATACAGTACAGGTGCTCATTGGAGAATGAGTTCACTGATTGATCCGCTTACGGAATGCTGGATGGTTGATGATGCCTTATTGTCAGACAACGATTCCGTAGTCCTAGTGGTGTATCTGGTTCTTAGACTTGAGACACCAAGGATGTCCTGTATGAGTGCTCCACTCTTTGATACCAGACTTATAGGTTTGGCTGTTCCCAGATCTAGTACAGCTGGTCATTGGGAGTGGTAGTCGACCTTACGAGGGCTATTGAGTGTCGATAGAGGATCATCCACTCTCGGTATCATGAGAGGAATATCCCATGTGTTCTTGCTCAGACAAATCCCTGGCCAGGGTCATTCGGGTTGAGAGAGAAAGAGTTCTCCGGGAGAATCCGATTAGAGCGAGACTCGAGTAGAAACCGTATGGGTCTGACAGCACCATGCTCGATATACGGTCTCTGGGATATTAGATGGATGAGGGACTATAGGTACATGGTAACTGAGGACAGACAGGTCCAATGGATTGGATTCCCCTGTATCGTCTGGGGACTACGGCGTAGTGGCCTAGTACTTCCGTAGTCGATGAGTCGAGTGAATTATTACAGAGATAATAATTCACTGAGTTAGAAGGAGTTCTGACAGGTATGACTCACGGCCAGCTCGATATTGGGCCTAGAGGGTCACACACATATGGTAGGCATTGCGATGAGTAGAGGTTCGGATATGAGATATCCGACGGAGCCCTTGTCTTATTGGATGCAGATCCAATACCCACAAGGGAAAGGACCCATTAGGGTTTTGACACGGGATCTCTATAAATAGGAGGGATTCACAGCCTCATAGGCTAGAGTCTTTGCTTGCCCTTCCTATTCTCCTTTCCCTCTCCCCCTCAGAGTAGGCCTGGAGTATTGAGGAGCTTCGTCGCAACCCTGTTGTGTGGATCACCGCTAGAGAGGAGGACGCTTGACCTCCTTCACCCTCTCCTAAGGATCTGCAAGGAAACAGGGATATACGATCTCCCTAGGTAACACAATCTCTATACGCAGTTTTGTGCTTTTGCGGATTTTGCGCACCAATCTTCGCACGACGATGAACATCTTTTTGGGAATCAGGGATTTTTGTTTTCTTGTTCTTCCGCTGCGCATATGATGTCGCCCCCAATGATTTCCCAACAGTTGACCGTGAGTCATACCTATCAGAATTCCAATGTGCTCAGTAAATTATTATCTCCATAATAATTCACTCAACTCATCGACTGCGGACGTACTAGGCCACTACATCGTAGTCCCAGATGATACAGGGGAATCCAATCCATTGAATCTATCTATCTAAAAGAACCCTAGAGGAATTCTATGTAGATTGATCTTTAAGAGAGATCACTCCTTGGAACGGCTATAGGGGTTCCACCCTCCTAGAAGTTGGCCAAATGGTTAAAATTGTAGATATATGTTATTCTCAAAGATATGTACCCTGGCGGTTGCTTCCTAAGTAAGTTACCCCTTTTATCCTCAACCCTAACCAACTAGCCCAATAAAATGGGGCAGCGGCTAGGAAGCCTAAAGGCCCAAGTATAAACCCTAGCCACTCTTCTTTATAGGATAGAGGCGGCTATGTGGAGTTTATTACAATCTCACCGGGTTTTATTAGTTGCTTCTTGGTTGAGTAGGACCCAACCCTACTAGGGTCCTATCATGCCTGCCCTCTCCAAATTAGCCTTGTCCTCAAGCCTAAGGTTCCATGAACTCAAGGAACCGGGTCTTCAGCTCCTCATATGATTCTCATATGACATCTTCAAGTGGTAAATTATTCCAATGCACTAATACTTCAGTAGAGGGACGTCGGTAATGCATCATGATTCTGCGGTCGAGGATGGCTTGTGGTTGGGCTTGAATATCTCCATCATCAGTGGTGTTGGGTAGTCAGATCTGGGATGACTCATGTTCTCCCAACTTAGGCTTCAAGCATGACACGTGGAAGTCAGGATGAATTTTTGCATCCTCAGGCAATTTAAGTTTGTACGCCATGGCTCCAATACTCTTTGTGATTTGATAGGGCCCATAAAAATGTGGGAATAGCTTCATGGAGGCTCATGTGTTGATAGAGAGTCACTTATATGGCTATAGGTGAAGATAAACCCAATCTCCTATTGAAAATTATCTTTCGCTTCGTCACGTGTCGGCTTGCTACTTCATTCTAGCTTGAGCGAAAGAGAGATTATCCTTTAGCAACTGTAGGAGTTTATCCCTGTCAATTAAATCTTGGTCAACCTGATCTACCTTGGCTGAGCCAATTACATACTTAGGAATCACAGGGGTCGGACTACCATATAGTGCTTCATATGGGGTACATTTTGTAGACGAATGATATGTAGTATTATACCACCATTCAGCCTAGGGAAGCCATTTCACCCACTCTTTTGGCTGGTCACTAGCGAAACACCAAAGGTACATATCTAAACACCTGTTCACCACCTTTGTTTGGCTATTAGTTTGTAGATGATATGTTGTGCTCATCTTGAGTTTGATGCCCTATGATGGAAATAACTCGATCTAAAATTTACTAGTGAAGATCCTATCATGATCACTTATGATGGACTTGTTGGGAAATCTTGGGGGCGACATCACATGCGCAGCGGAAGAACAAGAAAACAAAATCCCTAATTTCCCAAAAAGATGTTCGTCGTCGTGTGAAGATTGGTGCGCAAAAAAAATCCGTGAAACAAACTGCATATAGAATAGAATGTGTTGCCTAGGGAGATCATATATCCATGTTTCCCTACAGATCTCTAGGAGAGGGTGAAGGGGGTCAAGCGTCCTCCTCTTTAGCAGTGATCCACACAACAGGACTGTGATGACGCTCCTTAAAACTCTAGGCCTGCTCTGAGGTGGAGAGGGGGAGGAGAATAGGAGAGACCAGTAAAGGCTCTAGCCTATAAACCACTGAATCCCTCCTATTTATAGAGGTCCCTTGTCAAACCCCAATGGATCCTTCCCTAGTGGGTATTGGATCTGCATCCAATTATCCAAGCCTTTTAGATTAGTGGATCTCTATCCAATAATATCTCATGGGCTCTTATTGGATCTCATCCATTGGATCTAATAATTCAGGGGCTTATTGGATATCCAATAAGATAGGGGCCCCTACGGATATCTCATATCCGAACCTATACTCATCGCAATGCCTACCATATGTGTGTGACCCTCTAGGCCTAATATCGAGCTGGCCGTGAGTCATACCTGTCTCAACTCCTTTTAACTTAGTGAATTATTATCTCTATAATAATTCACTTGACTCATCGACTACGGACATACTAGGCCACTACGCCGTAGTCCCCAGACGATACAGGGGAATCCAATCCATTGGACTTGTCTGTCCTTAGTTACCATATACTTATAGTCCCTCATCCATCTAATATCCCGTAGACCGTATATCGGGCATGGTGCTGTCAAACCCATACAGTTTCTTCTCGAGTCTCCCTCTAATCATATTCTCCCAGAGAATTCTTTCTCTCTCAATCCGAATGACCCTAGCTAAGGATTTGTCTAAGTAAGAATACTTGGGATATTCCTCTTATGATGCCGAGAGTGGATGATCCTCTATCGACACTCAATAGCCCTCGTAAGGTCGACTACCACTCTTAATGACCAACTATACTATATCTGGTACATCCAAACCTCTAAGTCTGGTATCAAAGAGTGGAGCACTCATATAGGACATCCTTGGTGTCTCAAGTCTATGGATCAGATACACCACTAGGACTACGGAATCGTTGTTTGACAATAAGGCATCATCAACCATCCAGCATTCCGTATGCGAATCAAACAGTGAACTTATTCTCCAATGAGCACTTGTACTGTATCCCTACTGTCCCCACACGAGTAGCTATGAGACCAGCTGCATTCATCATATGGATGGGTATATAGCACACCAGTTTGTCTGGTTATCATGATGTCCCTCTCGAGTAACCTTTGACCGGGATTATTTAGGATATGTGTTTAAAGTTGAATCGATCTCATTATCGTGATCTCATCACGATCTGATTCCCATTACACAGATCCAAGGACATCACAATATATACATGCATATATACAATAGTTAATATAAAGTGATAAATGTCAAAATATAATAAGCAAAAAGATTATGTATCAAGTCACACGTGTCATCACTCACGTGATTGGCTTGTTGGGCACCTATGACTAGTAGTACCTTGGCATCCCATACAATTTAACAATATTTTCTATGAAAATCTTAGCAATACTAACTGCAGTATATGGATTTCGCATAGCACAAAAATGAGCATATTTTGTAAGTCAATCAACTACCATGAGGATTGTGCTTTTACCTTTGGAAGGTGACAGCCCTTCGATGAAGTCCATGGAGATGTCAGTCCACACCGAGTCCGGTATGGGTACTGGTTGTTTCATCCCTTCGGATTTAGAAATAATTTTTTCATCTCTCTCCAATAAAAATTTTGCTTCACTCTTTTAAAGGTTCTCAAAAATCCGAAGTGCCCTACTGAAGGTGTGGAGTGCATTTCGTATAGGATGATTTTAATATAAGGGGAGTCGGGTATAAACACAATGTGACCTTTGTAGCGTAGATCCCTCGAATCCTAAGTGTAGTGGGCTTTTGTTCTTGAATCCTCCTCTAATTTTTTTATGATGTTTGTAATCTCTGAATCCTTCTTTCATTACTCCCTAATGTCCTCGAGGAAGCTGGTAGTAGGAAGGGAGATGGCTGAAATTTTAGCTTGCTTAGGTAGCCTTGAGAGTGCATCTGCAACAACGTTTTCTTTCACCTTTTTGTAAATAATTTCATAATCAAATCCCAGAAGTTTGGTTACCCATTTTTGCTGCTCAAGGGATTATATCTTCTGCTCCAAAAAGTGCTTGAGGCTTCTATGATTGGCTTTAATTTGAAATCACTAGCCGATCAAGTAGGGTCTACACCTCATTACTGCATGCATAATGGCGAGCATCTCCTTATCATATATTCACATTGTTTGATGGGAGGGAGACAATGTCTTGCTGGTGTATGTGAGTGGTTGACCATATTGCATGAGAATGGCTCCAATTCCAACTCCAGATATGGCGTTCTCAATGATGAAGGGTCGGTCGAAATCTGGTATCGCTGCACTAGCGTTGTCGTCATAACTGCCATAAGTTTGTCGAAGGCAGTAGAGGCTTTGTCCGACCGTTGGAAGACATATTTTTTTAGTAGATAAGTGAGGGGTGCACTGATCTTCCAATAGTCCTTCATAAAATTTTTGTAGAAGCCCGTTAGTCCAAGGAACCTGCATAGTAATTTCATGTTTATAGGTTTCAACCAGCCCTACATTGCTTCAATTTTTGTTGGGTCTATCGTCACTCCTTCTGATATTATGTGCCCAAGGTACTCTACTTTTTGCTGGAGAAAGCTACACTTTGGCTGCTTAACAAAAAGGATATTGTCCCAAAGGATCATCAAAACAACCCGTAAATGTTGAAAGTGAGTCTCAAGAGAATAGTTGTAAATAAGAATATCATTAAAAAATACCAGTACAAATTTACGAAGAAAGCTCTGAAAAATATAGTTCATGAGACTTTAGAAGGTTGAAGGAGTATTAGTGAGTTTAAAAGGTATTACCAAGAATTTATAATGACCGTCATGTGTGCGGAATGCAGTTTTTGGAATGTCATCTTCACATACCCGAATTTGGTGGTAACCGGATCGGAGGTCCAACTTCATGAAGACTCGAGCTCCTTTTGACTCATCAAAGAGTTCATCCACCACTAGTATTGGATACTTGTCCTTGACGGTGATGCTATTTAAAGCTCGGTAGTCGATGCACATCTGCCAAGTTCCGTCCTTCTTGCGTACAAGTTGCACCGGTGAGGAATATGGGCTATAACTTGGCCGAATCACCCATGTTTCAAGCATCTCCTTTACAATCTTTTCAATTTTATCCTTTTGGAGGTGAAGATAATGGTACGGTTGAGTGTTCACTGGTGGCTTGCCCAAAAGTATTCGAATCTGATGGTCATGTTACTAAGTAGGAGGAAAGACCGCGCAGCTCAATAAAAATGTTGGCAAATTCAGCAAGCAATTGGGTGAGATTTTGATCTTCAATTTCTAGTTTCTTCCCCTCTGGTTGCTGTTGGAGATGCATCAAAAAGCCACCATTTACTTTGTATAAAACTTTCTCTATTCATTGGGTCGAAACAGTGGTTACGTTGCTTCCGTGCTTCTCGCGTAGGATGATTTGTTTGCCTTTGCAGTTAAATTTCATAATTAATTTAAAAAAGTTTCAAAAGATATCACCTAGTATAGTTAGTCATTCTATGCCAAGCATGACCTCATAGTCATCAATTGGTAGGAGGAAGAAGGCGGTGATAATTTTTTGGTCTTGTAGTAATAGTTTTACCTATGTGCATTTTTTATCGTACTTTAGGATTCTACCATCGGCGACCTTTACGTCAAACTTACTGCAACCTTTGATGTAAAGTACCATCCGAGCAGCAACCTTAATTGTTTAGGAAGTTATTAGTGCTACCCGTATCGGTGAGAACAGTGATCGATTGTTGTTTGAGAAAGCCTCCAACTTTTATCATTTGTGGGTTTGAGTAGCCGGCTAGTGCGTGTACCGTAAAGTCGGTCAATTGTGACTCTTCTTCCACATCTTCTTCTTCATGTTCAAAGCTCTCTTCTGGATGTTGAATAACCTCTTCTTCTACTAGTTCAATCATAAGAAGTCTTTCTTTTTTACAGCGATCCTCACGGCTCCACAGCTTGTCGCAATGCCAACATAACCCCTTCGCATATCGCTCCTGAAGCTCTTCTCTTGTTAACCTTTTTGGTTCAGGGGCTTGGTTAATAGTAGGGGGGCCTAAGAGCTTCGGTATTGATGGTCGGGGTGTGACTCTAGTCCTTCGGGCTTCATGGTTCAATCGCTCCTCTTAAAGTCGTGCCAAAGAGATGGCTGCCATAAGTGTGTACAGTTGTCACACTTTAACTTCTCCCGGGATCTTTGGCTTAAAGCCCTTAATAAAGGTCCCCAATAGTTATTTTTTAGACCAATCATGAGTTTCATTAGATAACCTTTCAAACTTGATTTGGTACTCCTGAATTGTAGAGGTTTGTCGGATCTTTGCTAGTTGTCCATCAATATTCTCGTAATCAGTTGTTCTGAAGCAGATCAGTAGTCTTTCTTTGAATTATTGCCATGAGAGGACTCCATGAATGTGTTCAAACTAATCAAACCACTGTATGGCATCCCCTTCAAGATGTATAGCTGCATTTTCCACCATAGATGCGTTCGCAGTTTTGTGATACCGAAAATATCACTCCACCTACGAGATCCAACCAATCGGGACTCCTTCTTCCTATCTAGGGAAGTCCACCCTCATGCGTGGATAGTAGGGATCGGTCATAGAGCCTCCCCTCTCTTGGAAGTTATCTCTTTGGGCTTGGTGTGATTGGTCAGAGCTCTCTCCTTGATGTGATTTCTTCGGGCTTGGTGGTTGGCCCAAACTGAGTTCGGTAAAGAGAGTTCGAATCTTATCCTCCATTCGCATCTCGAAGGCTTTGAATTTAACATTGATTGCCTCCTATGATGCCATAATATATGCCTTCAAATTTATAATGTTATGATCTCTCTTTTGTTGTTGGGTTAAAGGCATGTACGGTTGAGAGAAGTAGTGGTCGAAAGGGTTGGTAGATTAGTGGATGTAGGCTACAATTTAGGCTTATTTTGTGGCTGTTTTGGGTGTAGTTTGAGAGTATGGTTTAGTGGAGTTTTAGGGCTATGATGGTAGTTGATGAAAGTTAGGGAAAAGAAGTTTTAGATCTATAGTAGATGGGAGCAAAGGTTTGATAGAAATTGGTGGAAGTTGCTGCAGATAGGTGGTCTTGTAAGAGTAGAATTGTCATTGAAGAAACAGTGGTTTCTTGATGAAATTTCTAACAAAAACCAAGAGATTTGATTAGAGAATTTGATAGAAAAATCTTGGTTTAGATAACAGCAATAATGATAATAGCAAGGAAATTGGTGCAAGATATGATAGCATAATTCTCGTCGAAAAATTCCAATGGTTTGCGATGAAAATTTGCAGCAATACAAAAATATTTTTAGTGATGAATTCCTCAATAGATCAATCTTAGATGGAAGCAAAGATGATCTATGAAGCATGTAAGAAATTTCGTTTAAAAAGGATTGCAAATAGATCAGTTAAATGCAACAATATGTGGCTGAAATTTTCTGAAGTAAACCTTTGTTCGCAAAGATGATAACTTTTACGACGAAAGGAATTCGTGGCATGAGATAGATAAGAAGACTTCTTAGTATTTTTAATGAAAAATTACAATAGCAAAAGGTATTGGTGATAGGAGAATACTAGATCTCTAATGCAATTGGAGGTAACGACAGTAGATTGATTTGATCTACAGCAGAAGATGACGGTGGAGATGACGACGTTAAGAGCAATTGTGGGAATTGCTTGGCTAGTGGTAAGCGGTAGAGATGGCAGCAAAAGCAATAAGATCACTACTCCGATACTAGATGATAGAACCCTAGAAGAATTCTATATAGATTGATCTTTGAGGGAGATCACTCCTTGGAACGCTATAGGGATTCCACCCTCCTAGAAGTCGGTTAAATGGCTGCAATTGTAGATAGATCTTATTCTCAAAGAGATGGAGGCTATATGCTAATCTAGGGCTCTAAACCCTAGCCCTTGGGGTTGCTTCCTAAGTGAGTTATCCCGTTTGCCCTCAACCCTAACCAACCAGCCTAGTAAAAAGGGGCGGCGACTAGGAAGCCCAAAGGCCGAAATATAAATCCTAGCCACTATTCTTTATAGGATAGAGACAGCTAGGTGGGGTTTATTATAATCTCAAAGGGTTTTATTAGCTACATTTTGGTTGAGTAGGACCCAACCCTGCTAGGGTCCTATCACTGTCCATAGTTACCATATACTTATAGTCCCTCATATATCTAATATCTCAGAGACCGTTGTCACGCCCCCGAATTATCATATTCAGGAAGTGTGACCCTGTCTAAAATCAATAATATTATAATTCATCATCAATTCAATCCAGGATCCAATCTAATATTTTGAGGATACTAAGAATCATTCAAAAATCAATATTCACAATTCATAAACATATACGTTACATAAATCATAATCCACTTCACTCAGATATTCACAAAATCCAAAGGCAACTAAACTAAACATCAACCACAACACAAATCCATAATCGTAGAAGTATATACAATCACAAAAAGATAATTATTTACCATGAGTTATTATCCTTATACAACTTAAACTTATCATTCCATACACATGAGCGGTCCTTTAAACTTTTACAACACATAAGTATCAACAGATCTTTAACATTACATCAGAAGTAAAGTATACTATACAACAAAAACCTATCATCCAACAAAGATTAGCTTAAAAATCTTCTAGCCTTTCACTACTTTAACCCAATTCTAGTTTTTCAATACGTGACAAGCTACCCTGAAAAATTTATATAGAACGGGGTGAGCATAAAAAGCTCAGCAAGCGTCTAACAAATCCATGGCGATAGGAGAAGTTCAAGCAGGCTTAGTATCAAGATACAAAAGTAGAAATACAAGTGTTTATTTGAAATCATCTCATTTGATATAAAATCACAAAGGTTTACCTCATTCAAAAATAGGCATTAGACATAATAATAGGAGAAAGGAAATTGGAGCATTTCATTGGCAAAAGAAGCATTTAGGCATGTATCAAATGGCACATGATGCATTTAGGCACATATCAAAGGCGTAAGAGTGTTTGGGGGCATAATAATGACAAACGAAACACTTCAAAGTATAACAAGTGAACCGAATAATAAACATAAGCTTGTATGTCATTTTTGATGTAGCATGCATTCCATTTTTATCCAAAGCATAATATGAACTCATAAACAAAGCTTTGGATATCATATTAATAAATATAGAGGGCACTGTGGGACCACATACAAAATGTGATTCATCCATTTCTGGATGACCACCAAGCATAAGTCTCCCACGTTTGGGAGCTCCATCCACCCACGTCTGAGTGAAGTCAATGGGGCCGGCAGAGCAATCGCGGGCTCTAAGCATAACTCCCTTTACCATTTCTAGCAAAGGTTCACAATATCCCACAAGATACCAGAGTACAAAAGGGTAGTATGAACAATAACATTGACACATATCAAAAGCACATGCGGAACAACGAAGATATGCATGTGCATTTATCAAACAAGGAAATGCAAACAAAGCATTACATAATAAATTTCAGATATACAATAATTTCAAGATGAACAATACAAGAACTTCAAAGGACTAATATAAAGCTCAATTGAAGAAGAATTTAGCAGAAATCAAATTTCCAATAGGATGAAAATTGAATAGGCAAAACCCAACAAAGTTTTCAATTATGATACAATTTGAATGGTACATTTTCTGAATTGTTTGATTGACAAAGCATGCTCTAAATCGCTAAAAATAGGTATCATTGGAAAACTATATCAATCTATTTTTAGATAAACTTAGATTTATAATTTTTTGAGTTCTTAAAAGGAAGTTACAACAAATAGAGTAAAGGAAGGTCAGAATTGATCATCCCTGTTTTGCAGAATCGATAGAATCAATTTAAACAGATGTTTCAGAAAGCAAATATACTTTAAAATTTCCAACTAGGCGTCAAAAGAAACATATGTGAATCTAGTTTCTAAAGAACTAAGTTTTGTAAAATTTAAAATTTTCACTAGAGCGTTATGAGCAATTTAGTAACAGAAGGTCAGAATTCATCATCTCTGTTTTGCAGAATTGATAGAATCAATTTAAATAGATGTTTTAGAAGGCAAACACACTTCAAAATTTTCAAATTATATGTCAAAAGAAAGATAAGTAAATCCAGTTTCCAAAAAACAGGCATTGTATAATTCAGAATTTTCTCTAGAAAGTTATGAGCAATTTAGTAACAGAAGGTCAGAAATTTCAATCCCTATTTTGCAGAATCTGTAGGATTAATTGAAATGGAAGTCTTACTAGGCATTTAAACTCCAAATCATTCAATCTCAGTGTCAAAATAAATATATTTGAGTCTACTTTCAAATGGATTAGGCCTTGCCTAAATCAGAGTTTAGTGCTAAAAGTTAGATCCAAAACAATGTATAGAAGTCAGATTACTAAAAAATTTCAGATTCATAGCTTTGTATCAAAAGGAAAGAAAGGTTTGGTACTAAGGTGAAATCATTTGAATTATGAAGAATTAAAAGGACAACAGAGATTAGAAATTCTGTAGGAAGAGGTTAGAACACTTGTCTTAGATGAGTTTGATTCCCAAATATAGGGAGTTGATTCAAAACCTCAAACAAAGTTTCCTCTTCTTCTTCTTCTCCTTCTTCTTCTTCTTCTTCGTCTCTTCTTCTTCTTCTTCTCCTCAAACTAATGTTGGCTGCACAGTTTCTTTTTAATGGTGCCTTAAATTACTTAGGTTTGGCTCATGCTAAAATAGTGAGGTGGCAAGTATTGGGGTTTAGGTGTCAACTTTAGAATAAATGCAAGTGGCTCATCCTTGTTAATGACACATGTCCTCCATTTTATTTTATTTTTTTTTATTTACTCAATTCTGAATATTCTATAAATCATATCAAAATTTTAATATTTACTCTTAAGTCCTTATCCATAAACTTTAATATAATATTATTTTAAAAAAATTATTAAATAATCCTCATATTTACAAACAAGCATTTACTATTTTTTTTTTTTTAATGGGGGATGTTACAACCGTATACCGGGCATGGTGCTCTTAGACCTATATGATTTCTGCTCGAGTATCACTCTAATTGAATTCTTCCGAAGAACTCTTTCTCTCTAAATCTGAATGACCCTAGCTAAGGATTTATTTAAGCAGAACACATGGGATATTCCTCTCATGACACCAAGAGTGGATGATCCTCTATCGACACTCAATAATCCTTGTAAAGTTGGTTGCCACTCCCATGACCAATTGTGCTAGATCTAGAACATCCAGACCTATAAATTCAGTATTAAAAAATGGAGTACTCTGATAAGACCCTAAAGTCTTATTGTAAAAAAGAAGAAGAGAAAGGGGATGATCACTTCGAGGGGATCAGCCTCCTTGATCGCTTCGAGGAGATCGGCCCTCCTTGATCGCTTCAAGGGGATCGGCCTCCTAGGGTTTGTCAAAAGACGGAATAGTATTTTTCATAGATAACTGAAAAGAAGTAGTTACATCCCTATTTATAGAGTTCCACCCAGAGTCCATCAGGACTTGAACTCTAATAATAAATATATATTAAATAAACCTCTACTTGACTCTAACTGAACCAAACCGACTCAATAAACAATTGGACTAAACAGACTCAATAAACATTATTCAAAAGCTCAGAAAAATGGTCCTAACAACTCTTCCCTCTTTAAATCAGCCTTGTCCTCAAGGCTAAGCAACATCAATCCCGGGGAGCTTCTCTTTCAGCACTTTAGCCATAGACTATCTACAACGCATCACAACCCGTTGATCAAGTAAGTATGGTCTCCACTTTTTTATAGTGTAAGCAATAGGTCTGTCTTTTAGTGTAGTAATCATTAAGTGATAGAGCAAGTGTATGAATTAAATTTCATATCAAGTTAAGAGGAAGATAAAAATGAAATAAATTCATGAAAGCTCCATTCATGAAATAAATTAAGAGGAAGATAGTCTGGAAAAAAAATATAACAAACTTATGCATTCGGACAATTTAACATGCCTACCTCTCTTCTAACAAAATCAAATTATTCTTTATTTAAAGGTTTTGTAAAGATATTGGCTAATTGATGTTTCGTATTAATGAACTCTAAGATTACATTATGATTATTAACATGATCATGTATAAAGTGATGCCTAATGTCCATATGTTTAGTTCTAAAGTGTTGAATGAGATTTTTTTTTAAACATAGTGCACTTGTGTTATCACATTTTATGGGAATATTCTTAAGATAAATTCTATAATCTTCTAATATATTTTTCATCCATACAACTTGTGCACAACATGCACTAGCCGCTATGTATTTGGCTTCGGTCGTAGATAGTGCAACCGAGTTTTATTTCTTGGAAGACCAAGAGGCAAGTGCATGACCTAAGAATTAATATATTTCGGATGTGCTTTTTCTATCTATTCTACATCCAGCAAAATCCGCATCAGCATAGGCAATTAATTCAAAGTTTTTCGATTTTGGATACCATAATCCTAGATTAGTGATTCCTTTAAGATATCTAAGAATTCTTTTAACTGCTTTAAGATGAGATAACTTAGGATTGGATTGAAACCTAGCACAAAGTCCTACGCTAAATATGATGTCCAGTCTAGTTGTGATGAGGTATAGTAAACTACCAATCATACCCCTATAAGCTTTTTGATCAAAGTTTTCTCCACTTTTCTCAATGTTTAACTAAGTGGAGGTACTCATAGGAGTATCATATTAAACCCTTTTAGCAAGTCTAATGCATATTTTGTTTGACTAAGAAAAATACCGTCACTAAGTTGTTTGATTTGTAAGCCTAAAAAGAAAGTTAGTTCACTCATTAAACTCATTTCAAACTCTTGGCTCATACCCTTAGCAAACGATTCACATAAGGATTCATTTGTAGAACCAAAAATAATATCATCAACATAAATTTCAATAATAAAAAAATTTATTTTAAAATTTTTAATAAACAATATAGTATCAACCTTGCTTTTAGAGAAATTATTTTGGATAATAGAGCTAAGTCTCTCATACCAAGCCCTTGGGGCTTGTTTTAATCTATAGAGAGTTTTAGTCAATTTAAGCACATGATTCGAAAACTTATCATTCTCAAATCTAGGAGGTTGTTCAACATAAACTTCTTCGAAAATAAAGCCTTTAAGAAAAGTACTTTTAACATCCATTTGAAATAACATAAAATTATTACAACTAGCATGGGCAAGAAGCATCCTTATGGCTGCTAATCTTATAACAAGAGTGAAGGTTTCTTTATAATCAATACCTTCTTCTTGGTTGAAACCCTTGGCTACTAATCTAACCTTATTTCTAACCATGATATCAAATTCATCTTTTTTTTTCTAAAGACTCATTTAGTACCAATAACTAAATGGTCACTAGGTCTCGGATCAAGCTCTCACACCTCATTTCTCTCAAATTGGTTCAACTCGTCTTGTATTGTGATAACCCATGAATCATCTTTCAAGACCTCGTCAATGCATTTGGGTTCAATTTGAGAAAGAAAAGCGGCGTTGGCACAAAAATTTTTAAGAGAAGAATAAGTTTGAATACCCTTTGATGTGTCTTCTATAATTAGCTCCTTAGGATGAGCATCTACATACTTTCATTCCTTAGGTAAGGATGTTTCAGAAGAAGATGTATCAAAGTTGCTAGTTGGAGGAAAGGTTTCATTCAAATTCAAAGCATCAAAATTAAAATCATCGTCAAAATTATTTTTCTTAAATTTAAAAACTTCATTAAAGATAACATGAATAGACTCTTCTATAACCAAAGTTATTTTATTAAAGATACGAAAGGCTTTAGAAATAGAAGAATAACCAAGAAAAATGCCTTCATCAGATTTTACATCAAACTTCCTAAGGCATTTTTTTCATTCAAGATAAAACATTTACAATTGAAAACTTTAAAATATGAAACTTTGGGTTTTTGTTATTCCACAATTTAAAAGGAGTTTTGGAATGTAATGGTCTTACTAGAATGTCGTATTAACGGCTTCGGCCCAAAAATATTTGGGTAGACTATGTTCATTCAATATGGTTCTTGCTATTTCTTGTAAACTCCTAGCATGCCGTATTAACATGATGGCATGCTAGGAGTTTTGGAAAGATAACATGACATAATATGTCATATTAACGACTTCGGCCAAAAAATATTTGGGTAGACTATGTTTATTCAACATGGTTCTTGCTATTTCTTGTAAACTCCTATTTTTTCTTTCTTCTACTCCATTTTGTTGAGGATTTCTCGGAGTAGAGAAATTATGTTTGTATTCATTAGATTCACAAAAGTTTTAGAAATCATAGTTTTAAAATTCACCACTATGATCACTTCGAATCGATGAAATCATAAAAAACTTTTTTATTTTGAACAAGTTTACAAAACTTCAAAAAAAACTTAACACAATCACTTTTATGTGTGAAGAAGTATGTCCAAGAGTATCAATTATAATTGTCTACAATTACAAAGGCGTATTTGCTACCTCCTAGGCTTATTATATCAATTAGTCCAAACAAATCCATATGAATCAATTGCAAAGGTCTAAAGGTGCTTATTTGATTCTTTGATTTGAAACTACCTTTTATTTTCTTTCCTAGTTGACATACATCACACACATTGTCTTTAACAAACTTAATATTAGGAATACCTCTTATAAGTACTTTAGATGAGATTTGAGAGATTGGTTTCATGAAACATGACCTAATCTCCTATGCCAAAGCCAAGTATCGTCATTCAAAACTGAAAAACATATTTCATTACAAAGATCATCAATGTCAATAGTATACATTATTTTCTTTTAGGGCAATCATAGATGTATTTTTGTATGGTTTTTCAATAATGCAAGCATTATATTCAAATCTAATGATGCATCCTTTATCACATAATTGACTAATGCTCAAAAGATTATACTTTAATCCATCAACCAATGACACATCTTCAATCAAAAAGTTAAATTTGTTACCTATGGTTCCTTTACCAATGATTTTACCCTTGTTGTTATCTCCGATTGTGACATACCCTTCATCTTGGCCAGTGAGCTTAGATAATTAAGGTGGATCTCTGGTCATGTGCCTTGAGCATCCACTATCAAGATATCATCTCTTGCTCCTAGCTTGTGATGGTGAATATTTCTAGAAAAAAGAGTGATTTTTTAGGTACCTAGTTGCCTTGGGTGCCTCAAAAATCGATCTATTTAATTTATCATTTTGCATAGAGTTCTTTACGGTTTCTTTAGGAACCCAAATCAATTTGTGTGGACTACCTCTCTTAAATAGATATTTTTGAGCAACATGTCCGAGTTTGCAACAAAAGTTACATTTGGTGCAGGGTGATACATGCAAGTTAAGGCCTTTAACAAAGGTGGTTGGATTTTGGTGAGAGCTACTGTTATGAACCTTTTTCTGAGCTTTTAAATAATGTTTATTGAGTCTGTTTAGTCTAGTTGTTTATTGAGTCGGTTTTGTTAAGTTAGAGTCAAGTAGAGGTTTATTTAATATTTATTTATTATTAGAGTTCAAGTCCTGATGGACCTTGGGTGGAACTCTATAAATAGGGATGTAATTACTTCTTTTCGGTAATCAATGAAAAATACTATTGTCTTTGGACAAACCTTAGGAGGCTGATCCCCTCGAAGTGATCAAGGAGGGTCGATCCCCTCGAAGAGATCAAGGAGGGCCGATCCCCTCGAAGTGATCAAGGAGGTCGATCCCCTCGAAGCGATCATTATCATCCTCATTTCTCTCCTTTCTTCCACGATAAGACTTTAGGGTCTTATCATTTAGTATCAGAGCCTACGATAAGACCTTTAGGGTCTTACCATTTGGTATCAGAGCCTACGATAAAACTTAGGGTCTTATTATTTGGTATCAGAGCCTACGATAAGACTTTAGGGTCTTACCATTTGGTATCAGAGCGGCGATCCTCGGCGTTCTCGCTGTAGTTCGTCATTAAAAAAAAAAAAAAAGAAATTGTGAGTGCGAAGCCAGCGGCCACGCACGCTGTTCCTTCTCAACCAAGAAGGCTTCCCGGCGCCGACCACCCCTGCTTCCCTTCTCCTCCACCGCCGGCGCTGCTTCCTGGTCGGCGACCACCGCCGCCGCTGCTCCCCGGTCAGCGCCCACCGCTGTCGCTGTGCCCCGGCCAGCAACCTTCTCACCTCGCCTCCTCGCTGCCCGCATCTCGCTCGAGCGAGAACGGCCGCGGCCGCCGATTCCCAGCCAGCGGACCACCCATCGCCGCTTATACCGGCGGCGAAGCTGCCCTAGCCGCACCACCATCGCTGGCTTCCCTTGGTTGCAGCTTCGGCCGTGCGATCTGTCGGTGTCGCTGTTTCTGTGGTGCGATAGAAACAGAGCAGCCGCCGGTCCCTCTGCTGCCGCAGGCGTCGGTCGCCTCTACAGCCGCCGACTCCTCCTTCTCCACCGCTGCCGCTGCTTCTCGGCCGCACGATCACCGCCGCACCGCCGTTGCCAGCATCGCCAGCGGCTCCGGCTGTGGTGCGATAGAAACAGAGCACCCTGTTTCCCATCTCCAGCATCGCAACTTCCCGGCCAGCAACGACGCTCGCTGCCTTTTTCTCCACCGCCGCCGCTGCTTCTCGATCGCTCTATCATCGCCGCCCGCCTCCCAGCCGCAACCCTCGCCGTGCCCCCCCTTGGGTCGCAGCTGCAACTGCCGGTTGCCGCAGCCCTCGTTGCAACAGTTGCAGAAACAGAGCTTCCTCTGTTGCTGCAGCCCCCGTCGATCCCGGCAGCGACCCTCGCTGCCTCCTTCTCCACCGCCAACGCTGCACTCCGGCCAGCGACCACCGGTGCTGCCAGTCACCGCAGCCTTCTCCTCTACTGCTCGTGATCCTTCCGGCCAACTCCTTCGGAGTTGCGACAAAAACAGAGTACGACAGCAACAAAAATAGTGGCACCCTCTACTGTCGCAGTCGTCGATTGTAACCACCGTCGTCGCTCCCGGCCACGACCAACCCCTCGTTCTGCAGCAGCCGCCCTCCAACAATGAATGCAGCAACCGCAGCAAGTACGCTGTCTTGCCTCAACCCTGTTGCTCGGCGATCGCCCCTTGGGTCGCAACAACTGCAACCACATCAACGCAGTCGTCTTCCAACCTCGGTACTCTCACCTCACGTAGCGATAGAAACAGGGCAGCTCCTCTTCCTCCAACGCAGCGATCGCAGCACTGCCATTGGCGTCCACCTCCTCGGCAACTCTGCATCGACAGTATTGATGCCCTTGACCGACACCAAAAACAGGAGTTGACATTACAGGTTTGCAGTCTTACGCAATGACCACTGATAACTCGGTGAAAGCACAAATGGAAGCATTGGAAATCAGAATTGAGAACCGATTGCAAGAAACACTAAATGATTTCAAAAAGAGCTTACTAGAGAGCCTTAGCAAATTTCAACAAAATGGGGACTCAAGTTCTACGTTGCAAATATCTGAAAATACAAGAAAATGGCCTCAAGATTGTGACACAAATTACTCACACATGAAGATGGAATTTCCGAGATGGAAAGACGGAGATCCGACCAATTGGATCTCTAAGGCAGAAAATTTTTTCCATTTTCACAGAACCCCAGAAGAATCCAAGATATAAGTGGCCTCAATCCAACTCGAGGGAGATGCACTCCAGTGGTACGATTGGTATGAAACTTTCCACGGAGTTCCTTCATGGGAGTAGTTCAAAAGAGGGCTTCTTGTTCACTTTGGCCCATCCGAATATGAGAATGTTGATTGCCAGCTCACCAAAATTCATCAAACTTCTACAGTGTTAGAATATCAGAGTAGGTTTCAAACATTATCAAATCAAGCTAGAGATTGGTCGAATCGACAACTTCTGGATACATTTATTGAAGGGCTTATTCCAGAGATCCATTGTGAAGTTAAGGCTCGTCAACCCCGTACTATGATAGCTGCGATCTCATTTGTAAATCTACAAGAGAAAAAAGTTAGCAAGGAAAGATCAGCAAGGGGTTTGTATTATGATGAAAAATGGAGTATGGAGCACCAATGTAAACAAGGGCAACTTTTGATGATTGAACCAATTGGAGAGGAACCGAAAGCTAAGAATATGGACTCTGATCATAAAGGTATAAATTCTAATAATGATGTTGGACCTACTATATATACAATGCATGCATTAGCCGACTACTCTAACCCGCAAACTATGAAAGTTGGTGAAACTCTGGAACATCAGCCTGTTATAGTTTTGATTGATACTGGTAGCACTAACAATTCTATGGACAGTGAGACTGTTGACCGATTGGCCCACCATATTGAAGACTATGACAGATTCGAAGTAAAGATCATTGATGGACAGATTTTCACTTGTGATAGCAAAGGTTCAAAGATAAAATTGATTATACAGGGCCAGAAGTTTCATGCAATGATTACTACACTAAAAGATCGACCTGTTGCTTACACTCTCAAAAAGTGGAGACCATACTTACTTGATCAACAGGTTGTGATGCGTTGTAGATAGTCTATGGCTAAAATGCTGAAAGAGAAGCTCCCCGAGATTAATGCTGCTCAGCCTTTAGGACAAGGCTGATTTGAAGAGGGAGGAACTGTTAGGAACCTTTTTCTGAGCTTTTAAATAATGTTTATTGAGTATGTTTAGTCCAGTTGTTTATTGAGTTGGTTTGGTTCAGTTAGAGTCAAGTAGAGGTTTATTTAATATTTATTTATTATTAGAGTTCAAGTCCTGATGGACCTTGGGTGGAACTCTATAAATAGGGATGTAATTACTTCTTTTCGGTAATCAATGAAAAATACTATTGTCTTTGGACAAACCCTAGGAGGCTGATCCCCTCGAAGTGATCAAGGAGGGTCGATCCCCTCGAAGAGATTAAGGAGGGCCGATCCCCTCGAAGCGATCAAGGAGGGTCGATCCCCTCGAAGTGATCAAGGAGGCCGATCCCCTCGAAGCGATCATTATCATCCTCATTTCTCCCCTTTCTTCCACGATAAGACTTTAGGGTCTTATCATTTAGTATCAAAGCCTACGATAAGACCTTTAGGGTCTTACCATTTGGTATCAGAGCCTACGATAAGACTTAGGGTCTTATCAGCTACTCACAAATCCGATTCTACCTCTTCTATGAATGTGACCCTTATTGGCAATGATCATATTCAAGGACTTGCTACCAACCTTAAACTTTTCTAGAGTTTCTTTGAGTAGCAAGTTTTCCTTCTCAAGTGCCTCTAGGTATTTACACATAGTGTATTGAGGCAATGAAGGATTGTTATACCTAAGTTTTTCAAATTCATTATTTAAAAGGGCATGCTCATTTATCAAAGAATTATACTTTTTACTCATTATTCTACATTCGTCGAATAAATCATGAAAAGAATTTAAAAGCTTATCAAAAGATAAATTAGCATCAAATGAACCACTTACCTCATCTCCGATAGCCATTAGTGCATAGTTCACAATTTACTTATTGCTCTATTATTCTTCTTCGGAGCCACTCGAATCATCCCACGTTGCTTTGAGCGTCTTTTTCTTCTTTTGTTGTTTCTTCTTCACTTGGGGACATTTGCTTTTGAAATGTCCCAGTTTCTTGTATTCGTAGCATATAACTTATTCTTTCTTAGGTTCAATTTTATTTTTAGTGTCATTTTTAAATTTATTTATTTTTATGAATTTTTTGAATATTTTTGTCAAGAGTACCAAGTCATTATCAGAGTCCTCATCACTTGAACTTTCTTTCAAGTGGTCTTCATGAGTTCTTAGTGTCATATACTTCTTGTTCTTTGGAAGGTTATTCTCAAGTTATTCATGAGCATTACAAGTCATCTTATATGTCATTAGTGACCCGTTAAGTTCTTCAAGAGGGAAGTTATTTAAATCTTTGGCCTCTTGAATAGTCATTACTTTAGGATCCCAACTCTTTGGAATGGATCTCAAGATTTTATTAATGAGTTCAAAGTTAAAAAAGCTTTTACTAAGCGCTTTTAGACCATTGATGACATCCGTAAACCAGGTATACATGTCTTCAATGGTCTCACTTGGTTTCATTTGAAACAATTTATAAGTATGGACTAAAAAATTTATTTTGGACTCCTTCACTCTACTTAGTGCCTTCATGAGTGATTTCGAGTATGTGTCAAATATCAAAAGTTATTTCACAAATAGATACTCAATTGAACTGATTTTTATCTAAAGCGCAAAACAAGACATTCATAGCATTAGCATTTAAAGAGAAAGTCTTCTTCTCCAAATTATTCCAATCGTTTATTAGAATAGAAGACTTTTGAAAACCATTTTTCATAATATTGTATAATTAAAAATTCATAGAAATTAGAAAAATTCTCATCATAGTTTTCTAATAGGTGTAATCCGTCCCATTGAACATGGGTGGATGTGTGATTGAGTAACCCTCTAGGTTGCCAGCAAATGCCAACTATCTTGGGTTTTAAACCAAAATGAGAGTGACCTTGCTCTGATACCAATTATTAGGACTAAGTCATCACTAAGAGAGGGGGGGGGGGGTGTTGAATCTCGTATTTTGATGATGAAACTACTTGATATATGTTTATGATTTAATCTGCGTTTTGAGAGACGCAGGATGCCTCAATCAGGATGAGACAATTAAAGCAGGAAAATCATGTTATGTCGGAGGAACATGTCAGAAGATTGGACGTCGGGCCGATGGATCGGTCGACGTGTCGACAGAAGGCTTCGGGCCGTGGACTCGGGCATCGGGCCAAGAAGAGTGGGTATTGTGCCAAGGATATCGGAGTTGCGCAGCCAACTGGCCGATTGGGCAATAGGCCGCAGGAAAGGACGATGCGCCAAAGAATCGAACGAAGCGTCGAGGGACCAATGACATGCCGGACAACTTGGTTAATTGCTTAGGATTAATTGTCTCGATCGAAGTTTTTTTTTTAGTGTGCAGGATTAACTACGATGAAAGTAAGACATGCAGTAGGAGTTGGGCTGGAGTCATGACAATGATCACGTTAGGAGTTCGAGAGCTCGACGGAAGTTCGGACAATCGTCGGAGGTTCTACGGGAACAAATCCGAGAAGTCCAAAAGCTTGCCAAAGGAGCTCATCGGAACTTGCCATGTGGATCGTCGCAAGTCCAGGAGTTTGCCGGAAGTCCGCAGGAGCATCACCGAGGGTTCGTCGGATGATCGACGGAAGTTCGCCAGAAACTCGCCGGAAGAAACGATTAACGCACCGGAGCAAGCTGCAGAATTTTTCTTAGGAAATAATCATAGTTAGCACATTGATTAAGTTAGAAACGGGAGGTGATCCCATTAGCTTTATCTTGGGGCAATTGGGCCCCTGAAGAACTCAAATTGGGCCGAATGGATCAACCCATTCGGACCCAAGTTGCTGTGGGAGGTGCAACCGCCCAGGCAGGGAGGTAGCACCGCCCAGGCTATGTCTCCCAGCGAGACTGGGCGGTGCAACCACCCCAGCCAAGAGGTGGCACCGCCCCGGGCTCAGTCTCCAAGCGAGACTGGGCGGTGCAACCTCTTCTGTCCAGAGGTAGCACCGCCAGAGCTCAAGTTTCGAGCTCTGCCAGGCGATGCAACCTCTCCAATCAAGCGGTGCAACCGCCTGAGCTCGGTCTTTGAGCTCTGGCAGAGAGGTGCAACCGCCCCTGATAGAGGTGGCACCGCCCAGAGGCTCAATCTTCGAGCTCTGCCAGGCGGTGCAACCGCCCAAGTCAGGAGGTGCAACCGCCTGATCCCGGAATTTCGGGAATTGATAGATTTGAGCTCCAAATTTGAACTGGGTTGGGGCCTATAAATACCCCACCCATTCAGCACTGAAAGCACAGAACACACACTCGAAATCTTGCTGTCTTTCTTTGTTTCTTAGAGCTCAAAAATGCTAGTTCTCCTCTTTCTATTCTTCAAGTTTGAGTTGTAAAGAGAGGAGAGAAAACTTCTGTAAGGGTTGTCTCCTAAGCCCGTCAAAAGGAGTGAATTTGTAAGAGGGTGGTTGGCCTTCGCCTATTGAAGGAAGGCCTCTAGTTAACATCGGTGACCTCGTCGGTGAAGGAAGCCAAAAGTGGAGTAGGTAAAGATTGACCGAACCACTCTAAATCTCAGTTTTCATTTCCTTTGAGCATTTTACCTTCACTGAAAACTTCTCAATAGCTTACTGCCCTCTGCGATTTTATGAACGAGTTTCAAGGTTTAGACGTAAATATGCTTTTTCGTATGATCATCATTTTGCAGATTGCGTTTACGTTTTGAGCTTTACCATAACTGTGCACTGCCTTTATACTCCTGCTTAAACTGCGTCTTATCTAATCAAGTGATTTACGAATCAGCATTTAGACGTAAATCAGTTTCTTCGTACGAACGTCGGATTTCAGTTTGCGCCGATATTCTGGTTTTCATCATAGCTACAAACTGCCTACATAGTTTGACTTTAACCTTGCTTAGTATCAACTTTCATACATAAGTTGTTTTTATCGTTCGAACGCAGCTTTCGATTTTAATCGTAGAAAGTTTTCCGCTGCACTAATTCACCCCCCCCCCCTCTTAATGCTCTCGATCCTAACAATTGGTATCAGAGCCCGGTATTTCTCATTTCGGATTTACACCCGAGAGAAATGGCTCTTCATGGCTTTCAAGAGGGCTTTTCGATTTTTCGTCCACCGTTGTTTAACGGATTGGACTACACTTATTGGAAAACTCGAATGAGAGTTTTCTTGATTTCTATGAATTTGGATTTATGGAATATCATTGAAAACGGCTTTCATCTTCACTTTAAACCGATGAACGAATGGTTAGATTTAGAGAAGAAGCATTTTTCTTTAAACGCAAAGGCTATGAATGCCTTATTTTGCGCTTTGGACAAAAATGAGTTCAATCGGGTTTCTTTGTGCGAAACGGCTTTCGATATTTGGCGCACTCTTGAAATCACGCACGAGGGAACTAGTAGAGTCAAAGACTCAAAAGTTAATATTTTATTACATGATTTCGAGCTTTTTCGAATGCAACCAAGCGAGACTATAGGCGACATGTACACCCGTTTCACGGATGTCGTCAATAGTTTAAGAGCTCTTGGAAAATGTTTTTTGGATTTTGAACTCGTAAACAAGATTTTGCGCTCACTTTCTAAACCTTGGGATTCAAAAGTAACTGCTATTCAAGAATCGAAAAACTTGAACCAATTTCCACTTGAAGAACTAATTGGTTCTTTGATCACATATGAAATGACGTGCAATGCATGTGAAGAACTTGAGAACCACCTTCCAAAACACAGGAAGGATTTGGGACATAGAACATTTGAAGACCACTCGAGCATAAGCTCAAGTGATGGTGAACTTAAACTACAAATGAAACAAAAATTAAAAAGTAAAAAGAACGAAATTACTTACTTTGAACGCAAGAAGAAGAACAAAAATTGGGATGAATCAAACTCCTCTGAAGACGAGGAGAAAATCAACAAAGGCGAGGTGGCAAACTACGCCTTTACGCCTTTCGACGCTGAGGTAATCAAAATGCCTTTAATTTACTTCGAAATTACATGATGCTTTTCATGATGCATTTTTCCTTTTCTTTAAATTTTCTTGAAAATTACATTTTTAATAATTTAATAATGAAAATACAAAAATATGATCATGCTTGTAATTTTGAAAATGATAATGAAAATTGCATGTCTTATGTTAATGCAAGATAGAAATCTAATGATTGTACACCTAGTGAGATTAATCTTATTTATGTGCTTGAGAAGCAAGAATGTATATTTTGATGATTTTCATATTGCTTTTCAATGACGATACATGGCTTTTGTCTGGAAGGCTTGATATTTTTCATTGTCTTTGTTTGTTAAATATGATGTATGATTTTGATATAAGAATAAAGATTTTAGTATGCTATTATAAAGTCAATCATATAAATTAAAACTAAAGAAGTTTTAGGCATTTATAAGAATCATTCAAAATTATGTTCAATGAAACCTTGCTTAATGTTGTAATGAAAATATTAAAGTTTTGATACTATGATTTGACGATCTTATGCATGAGATTTTAAAGTTATACATGATGATTTTTGTGATTGATGGTTTTATGATGAAATTCATTTTACGATCCTAAACGTTGATGCATGTTTTCATTTGACATAAATGAAAAGGCAACATGAAATCGATCACTTAAGATGAAACACTTAAAAAAAGGGGAGAAATATATGAATTGATGCTACAAACACTATGCTATGATTAAGCAAGAGATATATGAATTGATATGATTGCCATATTTGCAATGCTTATATGAATTGATGCTATGATTGCCAAATTTGCATTATGCCATGTTTGCATCATGCGTTAAGATATCAAGAACTTGTATCATAATTTTACGCATTGATATCTTACCATGTGATGAAATGCTACAATTGATGAACACTTGAAATGTAATCCTCTATCTTATTGATTTTTCAATAAATCTATGCTTGTCATATATGAATTTATTGAATAAAATTTTGAGGATGATTTCAGATTTGACAAATGCTTGATTCGTATTTACGACATAAGATACACTTTAAATATGAATCATGCTTCAATCAGATGAAATACAAGTGATAAATTCATTTATGATATCTTGTAAATCACTTGAATTATGAATGAGTTTTTTTATGATGTGTTAAAAAAATCACTTAAAAAGAAAATGATTTTCCCATCTTATCGAGATTAATGATTTCATGATATTGTGTGAATCTCGAGATTGATTTTGATGAAATAGTAATAACGTTATTCATGTTATGAATCTTAAAAATGATAATATGCTTCATGTGATAATATTAATACATGAAACACTTATGATATGATTTTTATACAATTCCGTGTATTCATAAAATATTTATCTCATCATCCAATAACTCTTCTTGATATTCCTTATGAGATGAAATGAAATAATGCATGAAATACAAATGAGGAGTTAATGATCATGCATAATAGGATGTAATGAATTCTGACATTTAGATACCATCGTTTGAATATCTATGATCATGTTACCAAAATGATATATCATGAATGCTTGAATATCATGTTTGATATGCTCATGATGATGATTGATTTTTTGGTATCATGCATAAAAAAAAATGAAATGTAATGTTAATGAATTTGTGCATTGAAACTATAATGATGCACAAATAAGAATGATTACTTATCTTTGTCATGATTTAGAAATTGATGTAAAGGGTTTTTCTCTTCTTTTTGACAATGACAAAGGGGGAGATAGATTGCTAGCACAATTCAAGAAAAAAGCAAAAATTACAAAAGAGAAGAAATTGCTATCTTGAACATCATGGATAATTGCTAGCTTGAAATGTCAAGAAAATGCAAAAACTTGTTTATTTTCTTGCACATCTAAAGAGAAGATGCAAATGTAACACTTGCCAAATTGTTTGCTTGCCTCATGTTAAACATTATCTCTTGCTAGTTTGGCATTTTGCTAGCTTGTACTTTGCAAAGAAAGCAAAAATGACACTTCTCAAAAGAGAAGAAAGAGCTTGTTATCTTGAACATCACAAGCTTGCCAAACAAAAATTACAAAAGTGCTATCTTGCCTATCTCAAGAAGCAAAACTTGCATATCATAAAAATTTGCTAGCTTGCAACTTGCATATTTCAAGAAGCAAGAGTTGCCTTCTTGAACATCTCTAAATTGCTAACTTGCAAGTTCTAAAATGTTGCAACATTGCTAGCTTGCATGTTATAAAAGTGCTATCTTGTATGCTGTAAAACTTGCATATCTAAAACTTGATAACTTGAATGTTCTAAGCATGATGTAACATTTGCTAAATTTTCTGGCTTCAAAACTGCATGATGATAAAACTTGATATTATGTTTTTCATGCAATGAGTTGAACCAATATCATAAACACTTGATTGTGGTATTTCTCCTTTTTGTTGATGACAAATGGGGAGAAGTATGTTGATGACATGACATGTTACGCATAAGTTTATGATGACATATTGCTTGGATTTTTGAATCCAAGAGTTTCTATCAATATAGCATATTGATAGGGGGAGTTTGTTTAAACTCTAGGAGTTAAGATTAACTCCGTTTATGATGACATGTTGCTTAGATTTTTGAATCTAAGAGTTTCTATCAATATGCCATATTGATAGGGGGAGTTTGTTTAAACTTCGGGAGTTAAGTTTAACTCCGTCATCAAGTGGTTGTCATCATCAAAAAGGGGAAGATTATTGAATCTCCTAATTTGATGATGAAACTACTTGATATATGTTTATGATTTAATCTGCGTTTTGAGTGACGCAAGATGCCTCGATCAGGATGAGACAATTAAAGCAGGAAAATCATGTTGTGCCGGAGGAACATGTTAGAAGATTGGACGTCGGGCCGATAGATCGGTCGACAGAAGGCTTCAGGTCGTGGACTCCGGCATCGGGCCAAGAAGAGCGGGTATTGTGCCAAGGATATCGGAGTTGCGGAGCCAACTGACTGATTGGGCAATAGGCCGTGGGAAAGGACAATGTGCCAAAGAATCGGACGAAGCATCGAGGGACCAATGACATGCCGGACAACTTGGTTAATTGCTTAGGATTAATTGTCTCGATCGAAGTTTTTATTTTGAGTGTGCAGGATTAACTACGATGAAAGTAAGACATGCAGCAGGAGTTGGGCCGGAGTCATGACAATGATCACGTTGGGAGTTCGAGAGCTCGACGGAAGTTCGGACAGTCGTCGGAGGTTCTGTGGGAACAAATCCGAGAAGTCCAGAAGCTTGCCAAAGGAGCTCATCGGAACTTGCCAAGTGGATCGTCGCAAGCCCAGGAGTTTGCCGGAAGTCCACAGGAGCATCACCGAGGGTTCGTCGGATGATCGACGGAAGTTCGCCGGAAACTCGCCGGAAGAAGCGATTGACGCACCGGAGCAAGCTGCAGAATTTGTCTTAGGAAATAATCATAGTTAGCATATTGATTAAGTTAGAAACGGGAGGTGATCCCATTAGCTTAATCTTGGGGCAATTGGGCCCCTGAAGAACTCAAATTGGGTCGAATGGATCAACCCATTCGGACCCAAGTTGCTGTGGGAGGTGCAACCGCCCAGGCAGGGAGGTAGCACCGCCCAGGCTATGTCTCCCAGCGAGACTGGGCGGTGCAACCGCCCCAGCCAAGAGGTGGCACCGCCCCGAGCTCAGTCTTCGAGCGAGACTGGGCGGTGCAACCTCTTTTGTCAAGAGGTAGCACCGCCAGAGCTCAAGTTTCGAGCTCTGCCAGGCAGTGCAACCTCTCCAGTCAGGCGGTGCAACCGCCTGAGCTCGGTCTTCGAGCTCTGGCAGAGAGGTGCAACCGCCCCTGACAGAGGTGGCACCACCCAGAGGCTCAGTCTTCGAGCTCTGCCAGGTGGTGCAATCGCCCCAATCAGGAGGTGCAACCGCCTGATCCTGGAATTCCGGGAATTGACAGATTTGAGCTCCAAATTTGAACTGGGTTGGGGCCTATAAATACCCCACCCATTCAGCACTGAAAGCACAGAACACACACTCGAAATCTTGCTGTCTTTCTGTGTTTCTTAGAGCTCAAAACTGCTAGTTCTCCTCTTTCTATTCTTCAAGTTTGAGTTGTAAAGAGAGGAGAGAAAACTTCTGTAAGGGTTGTCTCCTAAGCCCGTCAAAAGGAGTGAATCTGTAAGAGGGTGGTTGGCCTTCGCCTATTGAAGGAAGGCCTCTAGTTGACGTCGGTGACCTCGTCGGTGAAGGAAGCCAAAAGTGGAGTAGGTCAAGATTGACCAAACCACTCTAAATCTCGGTTTTCATTTCCTTTGAGCATTTTACCTTCACTACAAACTTCTCAATAGCTTACTGCCCTCTACGATTTTACGAACGAGTTTCAAGGTTCAGATGTAAATCTACGTTTAGACGTAAATCTGCGTTTAGACGTAAATATGCTTTTTCGTATGATCATCATATTACAGATTGCGTTTACGTTTTGAGCTTTACCATAACTGCACACTGCCTTTATACTCCTGCTTAAACTGCGTCTTATCTAATCAAGTGATTTACGAATCAGCATTTAGATGTAAATCAGTTTCTTCGTACGAATGCCGGATTTCAGTTTGCGTCGATATTCTGGTTTTCATCATAGCTGCAAACTGCTTTCATAGTTTGACTTTAACCTTGCTTAGTATCAACTTTCATACAGAAGTTGTTTTAATCATTCGAACGCAGCTTTCGATTTTAATCGCAGAAAGTTTTCCGCTGTACTAATTCACCCTCCCCCCCCTCTTAGTGCTCTCGATCCTAACAGGGGGTGAATTAGTGCAATGACAAATTCGTTGGTTTTAAAAAATATTTATTCGTTAAAATCAATCTCGAAAAAGAGTGTTTAAACTTAACTTAGAGTAAATGAACTAAGTAGTTAACTTAGATAGTAATGACAATGATAATAAAAGTAGAATGAAAATAAGCATATCAGATTTATAGTGGTTCGGTCATTGTAACCTACAACCCTTAAAAGCCTCACACCTCTCTTGAATGATCACAACACTAGAAAAGGAGGAGGACTCTTTACACTTTTACAATACTTTCATAACCCAAGACTTCAATATTTTGTTCACACTTTCATACCCTTTCATGCAAAAAAGGGTAAGGTATTTATAGGCCCCAATAGCTTCAAAATTAGAGGAAAAAAGTATCTCATCTCAGATTTTCGGGGTACTGACGGTACCACTACCTGCAGACTGACACTGGGTGGTACCACCGCTTAGTCTAGGTGGTATGACCACTTGATAGAGCTCGGAGACCGAGCTCTAGCTATAGCACCACTTGGCAGCATTAACTATTGACGATACCATCGCCCAGTCTAGGCGGTACCACCGCTCAGACCACCTGGGAGATTGAGTCCCAAGCAGTGCTACCGTCGATTATGACTTCAGGTGCTGAATGAGTTGTTCAACCGACCCAATTCAGCCTTGTTAAGGGCTCAGTTGGCCCCTAACTGAGTTAGCGAGATTACCTCCCAATTTTAACTCAACTTATGGTCTGACTACGGTAATTAAGACATTTAACTAAGCAATTTCTATCTGGTATGTCAATTGTTCTCTTGGTGAACTTCCGGCGAACTTTTGACGATCTCTTAGCGAACTCCCAACGAACTCTCGGCGAACTCTCGACGAACTCTCGATGAGCTTCCGGCAAACTTCTAGCACATTGTCCAAATCTTCGATGTATCGTCTGATCTTTGACTCTGGCCTAACATTTGCTTTTTGCCTTACGGCTATTGTAGTTAATCTTACATACTTATCTCAACTTATAGATTAGGTCAAACAATTAATTTAATAATCAAAATTTGAGATTCAACAGAGTAGACACCACCGACTTAGTTGGAATTATGTTAAGAAGAAAAGTTATGATTTCTAGGGTGTATCCCCAGAATGAGATAGGGAGATCGGTGAAACTCATCATGGATCGCACTATGTCTAACAATGTATGATTCCAAACTCATCATGGACCATACCATGTCTAACAATGTGTGATTCCTCATTTCGGATAAACCATTTAGCTGGGATATATGAGAAGGTGTCTATTGGGATAGATAGAATCTCTTGATCCTGTATACTGAGAAGTTTCTTTATAAACTCATTAAAACTATCAGTAACTTTCTTTGGTAGCATAGTAATAAGTCCAAGCGGCTTCATCTCATTGGTTGGGATCTCCTAAAGTGGCTAACGGGTTGGGGAATTATATATCTACACTGCGTTATTCTTTCGTTGCCTCTTGTAGTATTCTCTTGTATTCACTAAGCATGTGGGCAATGGGCTTAGCATTGATCCTCTTAATAATAGTTGGCTTTTCGAAACATCCCTTTGATGAGAAAACCTGCTTATGCGCTGGTTGATCCTAGCTTGGACACCATATGGGTGGAAGCGTTCATCCGAATTGGTAGCTGGGATTCCTAGTTACTATTGAAAATGTATTGCCCTATTTTGGTTGATAGGATTAAGGGTGTTGAGATTGCCACATGTCTTGATGATGATAAATGGATTTGAGAATTGGATTCCAAAGGGTCGGCTTTCTGCTTGATCTGCATATAGATTTTTTTTCCACCTAACTTCTGGTAGAGAGGAGTTTCGGCTACAATTACATTCCCATCGAAAGGGTGCAAATTTTTAATTGCTGGAAACACTATTACATTTCGATCTGCCGACGGCTGATCTCTTGGCAAGACTTAATATGAGGTACCAGGACGACCTTTGCCTGTTACGTGAGGCTACTGCTGAATCCATTAAACACCTGTTTTTCAGTTGTCCTTTTGTTGTGAGTCGTAGAGGCAAAGCTGGGTTACAAGTTCAGGTTTGCTGAAACCTGGAAAAATGGAGCTGGACTTCCCTCGCGGTGAGGTTTTACAGTTTCTAATTGCTAATTTGTTGTGGTAGATTTGGAAGGGAAGAAATGTCAAGGAGAGGGTGTGTATCAAGGAGGGGTGGTTACTTTGCTAGAAAATTCAGATAACCCTTGGATGACAAAAAAAACTTCCAATAGGTTTTGTTAAGGTAAATAATGCTATTGGTGCTGTTGCAATGTAGGATGGTGGCTTGGGTTCATCAGACGGAATACGAAGGATACTTACTGCATGACGAGATGCAAATTTGTTCATGGACCATCTTCAGTGCAATGTGAAGCTTGGGCAGCTACGTAAGGAGTTAAGACTCGTGCTGCAAAATGACTTTCGAAGTGTAATTTTGGAGCTAGATTCTCAAATCACAGTCAATTGTCTTGCCAACGACGAATCTCTCCCTTGAAGATATGGGAGTGTTATCAAAGATATATAATGGTTAAGGGGTCAGCTGAGAAGCTTTCTTGCATTCACTGGTTTAGGGAATGCAATCAAACAGCCAATTGGGTTAATTGTTCGGGCACCAAATATGACATGTTTTGGAAGTAGCAATTTCCTTCTGATCTCACATCCATATTTTGTAATGATCTCTATAGGTCTTTCTGTAGACTTTGAAAAGCTAATATAGTCTTCTCTTTCCTGAAAAAAAAAAAAAACAAACCACCAAAACCCCTAAATTTTCTTAGAGGAAAAATAAATTCTGTCCAAAATTAAGCTTCAAGCTCATTTCAATTAGGACTGCATGAAAAATGATCCATCTCGCTCCAATACAATTTCATACAATCTTGTCAAAGTCATGCACCTTCAAATGATAAATTAATGAGTACAGTTCGAATACATACATACATACATATATACATACATACATATATATACATATATACATATATATATATGTATATATATGTATATATGTATATATATGTATATATGTATATATATTTATATATATGTATATATATGTATATATATATATATATATATTTATATATATTTATATATATGTATATATTGGTTAGTCTTTCTGCTCAATCTCTTCATTGTCTATCCACCATCTTTACTTAGATGATGAAGACGCGAGTGTTGTTAGTCCTGCATCAATGTTCATCATGTGCAGTTTGATGACACTGATTGTTATCGAGCCAACACCACCAATCACTCATCGACTCCAGAGTTCACCATAGATCAGATGTAGACGGAGTTCTAGGTGCTGATATATCGACATTTCGGTCGAAAAAAAACTACAATTAAACTTTTTCCCTAGCAAAGATGCATGGCCAGAGAGGTCTTTGGCTCTTCGACAGTCTTGGATTTTCTTAGCTGATGACAACATGAAAGGTCTCGATCACACACTAATATCCACAGAAACCAGTATTTTCTCTAGGTTGGGTTGTCCCGGACTTGGAAAATCTGCCTCCCCATCGAACAACACCATCTTCATCTAATCCAAGCTTAAGCCATAAAACAATCCATAGCAGAAGGCTGTGCAGTTTGGCTTGACAGCGAGAGGATCACATTTTGTCTCAAGACCACTGAGCAGGTCCGCTCCTTTGGGGCTTCTTTGTCTCCTCAACTTGCAGCGGGCAAGGTTATAAGCAAGTTAGAGAAGGATTCAATATCTAAAGAGAGAGATGAAAGTTTCCATAATTCTATCCCCCCAAATACACCATGCATCGACATCATAAGATGATTGATGAACTGTTAGGTCAATATGTTCGGTGGCCACATGAAGTTGATATCCATGGTGATTTCCTTTCTTCTCTTTTGCCTACTCTTTCTGCTGAGTCTGTCATGAGAGCTTTGAACCTCACATAACGTGGAGATGGACTCTTTCAGGATGGCTCCACCAAGATGTCTTGAGTTTTGTCTGTTTTGACGTTCTCTCATAAAAAGGGTACATGGATAAGATATGCAGACTTACCTACCATATCAGACAACCTGCTGACTGTTTGAAAATAAGTTTCTCACAATACCTCCTCATTATTTCCTCATCATTCCCGTGATATGGGGCCAGAAGGAACAACACTTTGTGCGGTATAATTTGCCTTTCAGCACAATGAACACACCATTCTGTAACACTGGTACACGCCTGGTAACAAAAGAGAGGATCTATCTTAGCATCAGGACAAGCTTCTAGGAAGTGTAGTTGATGAAACTTCATTAGGCACGGATTTGGGGAAACCCTAGATTGTGTTGGTCAACTGTCTTTGCTACGAGAAGAAACCAGTGAGGACAAGAAAACCCTGGGATTTAGAAACTCTAATGCACACGTGTGATGGCCCCACATTGACCTATCTGTCGGCTTGACCGGTCTTTGTTGACTGGTTGTGGTTAGATTTGGAGGACACCATTTGTCTGACGGCCCACTGACAAATTTGACCAACGTCCAGGATCTTCAGCAGTCAGTAATCCTTCACATAAATATACTGCCTGAGGGCTTCTTTCGAACTGTTCAGACAAGAATCACATCCTCCTTTTGTTGGCTGATGGAAACAGAAACACGAAAATGAGGAAGAATCTCTCAGAAGCTTAGCTGTAGATGGCAATGGATACAGTCAGTTTATGCACATTAGTCTTCTTCTGTGATGTCAGCCACATTGTGATCGTCTTTGAAACATAGGTGGATCTTTGGCCTGACAACAATTCCAAACAAACATTGCTGCTCCTCTTGATATGGAATCAGAAGAAGAATGTAGGTGGGTGAAAGATAATAATGCTATCCTGAAATGTAGTTTCTTAATATCATACCAATCTGATGGGAGTTTCTTAAGGAGACAGGCCACCAACAACTTGCATGACACCATGACAGCAAACAGCTGGTCTTTGTAATACATATGGACCCATTTGATCAGACACCGGGTCAAGACCCTAAAAAATTGGCAAATAATTAGGATATAAATTTTTTATTCACTAATGGTGGCATATTTGTTCAAAGAGAAAACGATTAAGGAGCATATTTCCGACAACACATAACGTAGCTTCTACTGTCATAAATGATATATGAGAATTTGATCATTGTGCAAGATGATGGAAGCTACGACTGCTGAATCTGTTGGGTTAATGAATGAAGGTAATCTTGATCTTTTATGGAAAAGATGTTAGTTTAAGCATCTTAACCATTAAATTTTGCTCGGTAACAAGTTATCATTCTATCACATCATTACAAAAGCATGGAACTTTGTGAACAACAAACTCACTGAATAAAATAATTATTTTACTCCAACAGATATCTGATATCTGATTCTGAGTGATACTCCAGGTGTCACTAATATACATCTACCTATCCTAACCTGCCTCACCAATCTCCAGATTCTAGCATTTTTACCCTACTTGTAACTGGTTATTATTAGGATACCACTTTTCTTTTAGAAATGAGAAATACCAGGTATTTTTCCTTGTGTTCAACCTTGCTTTTTGAGGTCAAAACTACATCCCCCACCTTCAGTAACAATCAAAGTTGTAGGTAGGTATCACAGTTTTTTCACTGCATACTCACCGACACCTTGGATTCACTCAAAATAAATTGCAAGGATAAGGACAACCTTGGTCTTCAGCATGGTTTGCCACAGAGAACTGTTACATAAAAGAAGAAATTAAGAACCTAATATGGATGCTGATACTTGAGTCAATAATTGATATGCATAGGGACTTGGCTACATTCATAACAGATGACAATAAAATGAAATGAGAATAAATTCATACTTCTTCATGGTCTAATTGCAATTCAAGTTTATTATTTTCATCTTAATAAATTTGGTTTTGAAAGTTAGTAAAATAAATAGGTTTAGCATGACTTCAATATATTCCATCTGATTGCAAGCACGATTATGATATTATGTGTCATTGATTTAATTAGAACCAAAATATTACTAATCAGCCAATCTTACTATATTTAATTTTAAGAAAATATGATAACACCACAAACTGAAGAAAAGGATTCTCAACAAAATCCTGTAGTCACATGAGCTTTAGACCACCATAAATCTTAGAATTTGTGAAAGAATACTAGTGTCACATAGATCAGTATTGAAGCTATTAACTTCTGTATAGATTTTCCTCTTTAACTTCTATCGATTGACCCTAACTTGCAGAACTAAGGCCTTAATTTGCTATCCATTTTTCACTGATGTACAGTACGAACCAAATGTCACCACAATTCTCAACTTGTCTTTATCGATGCATAAGTGATCCATTTTACAAAATGTCACATGAAGTCCACAATTGTGTATGATTACCTTCCATTTGACAAATTGGTCCCATTTAGTAAGGATTCAAGGAGACATTCCACAAAGTGGAACATTGCAAATTAAGTTGTAATAAATTATTCCGAATTATCACTTGCTAAATATTTGAACCATCCTCTTCACAAGCAGTTGTCTTTGTAGTATATTTTAGTTGCAATTAAACACTTGTTATATAATAGATTCTTTCTTCACATTCTTAAAATAACAATTATTGTTGATTATATTTATTCTTATACTTAGTAGAGCATGATTTCATTAGTGGTAGGTCATTATCTTCAGAGCCATGTATTGCTTCCCTTAATTAATTGAGAGCCATACTATTAGATACTTAATGACCATCGTACCGTTTCTTATCATGTTAAAACTTATATTATAATGTTGTTTGATCACTATGGCGCACTTAATGTTGTTTGATCATGTTAGACATAAACAAAAATAAGAATTAGGAAGACGATACGCTACGACTTCGCGTCTTATTACATCTGTTCAATCTCTGCATCATTCCTATTCGCAATGTCAACGATAAAGTACTACTAAGATCGTTTCGATATTATCCAATTCTAGGAACAAGATTTTCTCTTGTGCAAAGTAGTGCTTTCGCTTTAACAGCTTACCTGTAATATAAAGTAGCCATCAAAACTTGGTGTAATTTAGGGTTCTAATATGAACACAATGATCCAGATTCCTAGGAGGAAGGACAAGTTTAAATGACAAAGATAAAGAAAAAGATGAACTAGTGGTCTGTGTGGGACCATTGAACACGAATAAAGGCTTTCACTACTAAATATTATGTAATGCACCTGAGTTAACTTTTAAGCGAATTGGAGCTTATGATCACTGACTAGATAGGCTGTTTTGATGGCTTAAGTTTCATATTTAGGTCATAACGAAGGATGCTTAGTTGGGTGTATTGCTCTCCAGAGGAAACAATGATGTGGGTGGAAGTTGCATCTGCTTCTTAAAAAGGCTGAGGAAAAGCTACTGGTGGGGGCAGTTAAGCTGTTAAACAATGTGTTTCCTCATCCATATGCACTTTGGAAAGTGACACCTCTTTTTATAAGGTGTTGTGGGTGTGCTACAAATAGTTTAAGCTGCACATTGTTCAAGAACATTGTGCTTTTGAAGTGCATGAAACAGCTTTGCCTTGTTGTTCCACGAATCATTGGTGGAGTGGTAAGCAAGTACACATGAATGAAACAACGGGGTGTGGAGTTAATGGCTTCTTGGGAGGCTTATGGCACGTTCAGTCCCATGTTCTAGCTGATAAAAGGGTGAATCTAATCCACAAAACCTTTGTTATGAGGAAGGATCGATGTATGTAATTAAATATTATATATATGAGATTTTATTAAAATTATAATCATGGATATTTTTCTTCTTCATATTCTAGAT